>NC_138772.1:137184871-137429871 GCF_965119305.1 Pelophylax lessonae
ATTAGCAGAAAGAAAAACAGCAGACAAGTCCAATCTGTCCTACGGAAGTGCAAGGAGCATACTGATAGCAGGAGAGAGCAAAGTGTAATAGAAGTGCACGTGTCAGTTTGCTACTTCTCTTTTCACTGCCTAGTTAGACATAGGGTGGGAGTGGACAGAAGATGGGGGTAGGGAGGAGAACTGTAACCTGAATTGACAGTCTCTCAGGGACTCTTTTGGTCAGCTATCTTCATATAAGTTCCCAGGTTTACAAACTTGCTATGACCAATATGACTTGTTTACACTTGCGGTTTGGGCTAGTAAAACCCCACTGTTTTTAACACCCCCTCAATCACTCCTCTTTAGCTGGGAAGGCAACGGAAGGGGGTATACACATGTCATGGCCATGATGTTTTGCTTTGTGGCTGAAGCAGTAATTATACCCCCTGTCCCGCTTGGCAGGCATTGCCACCCACTAAATGCAATCCATTTAAATTAATGGGGATGCACTGCAACTGCACACAACGTACATGGTAGCGGCATGGTAGTTCCCCATTTAGGGGGTTAAAACAAATGTCAAATGTTCTCTGAAGAGCGATACAAATGTGTTTTTTTTTTTAGTAAGCTAGATCGTTTCTTCAATTTATTTAATATTAAAGGCCTCATTCACAGAGGAGCACTGAGGCCTATACAATGTGAATGTGGCATTTGTAGTCACATCCAAAGCCGCCTGTCAGTGAATGGAGATTCAGCAGCTATGCAGACACAGTCATACATCCAAGTTTGACAGAAATGCGGCCCCTAATCCAGTAAGTGTGCATACAGCCTCTGCATCTCCATCTCCATTCACTAACATAGGCTGCCTGCACCCAGATCCAAGCAGCTCTGGATGTGTAAACAAATGCCTCATTCATGCTGTACAGCCTTCAGCACCCATGTAAATAAGGCTTGGAGAACATGCGGTGAAAAGGTGGTGCTGGAACAAAGATGGGTGGGAAACTTCCACAACTCCAAGATAGCAGGATCAGAGTGGGGAATTATCATAGATAGATCATGCTGATAGAGCATTCAAGACATTTTGGAAGCCAAAGGATTACTCAGGCCACCAAACTCCATCCCCAATAAAAATATCACTTTTAGGAGGACTAAATTTAAACAATAGTTTTCAGTATGTAGAAATTCAGATTTAGGCATTAAACTTTAACTAAAATTCATTCTTTTAGTTATTTTTCCATGTTTACTGTTTTTCATTTAAGAATGGGATTTAACCTCCCTGGCGGTATTATTCTTTTGGATTTTAGGTGATGAAAGCGGTACCATTATTTTGCATGTAATTCTTGTGAATGAGCAGCCCAAACCAACTGTATACATTTATTATATATATTATATATATATATATATATATATATATATATATATATATATATATGTATACATATATTATGTATACATATATTATATATATACGTATATATATATATACATACATATATATGTATATACGTATATATATATATATATATATATATATATATATATATATGTATGTGTATATATATATATATATATACATATATATATATATATATATATATATATACATATACATATACATATATTTACATAAAAAGTACAGTAAAACTGCAGGAAAGGGCAATGGGGGGCAATATAATGTGATTTTATTTTATTTTGAATGGTATCAGTGTGTTTGGTGTGTTTTACATTTGAATTTGCCGCCGGTTCCACCCCCGGCGGACGTCACGTCGCCGGAGACGGAAGCCGGGGCTCGCAGACGATCGGGAGGAAGCTCCGCCGCCGCATACCGCCCGCATTCTTCGCTGGATCCCGGAGAAAAGGTAAGTAAAACCTCTTCCAGCATCCAGCGATCTTCCTAGCGCTACCCCGAGTGTGGCTCGGGGTTACCGCTTTTGGCTCTAAAATCTAACCCCGAGTCACACTCCGGAATACCGCTAGGAAGGTTAATATGCAGTCATGACCCTGAATAATCAAGCTGTAATATCAGTAAGTAAACCAGTGCCCAGATCATGCACACTAAAGAATATATACATTTGAACAAGAAATAAAACCTTTTTAACACAAGCCCTAAGTCATCTCTTTGTCTATAAGCATTCTGGAGAAAATACAGTATCTCACAAAACTGAGTACACCCCTCACATTTTTGTAAATATTTTATTATGCCTTTTCATGTGAGAACACTGAAGACATGACTCTTTGCTAAAATGTAAATTAGTGAGTGCACAGCTTGTATAACAGTGTACATTTGCTGTCCCCTCAAAATAACTCAACATACAGCCATTAATGTCTAAACCGCTGGCAATAAAAGTGAGTACACCCCTAAGGTAAAATGTCCAAATTGGGCCAAAGTGTCAATATTTTGTGTGGCCACCATTATTTTTCAGCACTGCCTTAACCCTCTTGGGCATGGAGTTCAGCAGAGCTTCACAGGTTGCCACTGGAGTCCTCTTCCACTCTTCCATGATGACATCGTGGAGCTGGTGGACGTTAGAGACCTTGCGCTCTTCCACCTTCTGTTTGAGGATGCCCCACAGATGCTCAGTTGGGGATAGGTCTGGAAACATGCTTGGCCAGTCCATCACCTTTACCCTCAGCTTATTTAGCAAGGCAGTGGTCATCTTGGAATTGTGTGTTGGGGTTATTATCATGTTTGAATACTGCCCTACGGCCCAGTCTCCAAAGGGAGGGGATCATGTTCTGCTTCAGTATGTCACAGTTCATGTTGGCATTCATGGTTCCCTTAATGAACTGTAGCTCTCCAGTGTCGGCAGCTCTCATGCAGCCCCTAGACAAGACACATTTGTCTTTGTACTCCTCACCTGGTTGCCTCCACACACGCTTGACACCATCTGAACCAAATAGGTTTATCTTGATCTCATCAGACCACAGGATATGGTTCCAGTAATCCATGTCCTTAGTCTGCTTGTCTTCAGCAAACTGTTTGTGGGCTTTCTTGTGCATCATCTTTAAAAGAGGCTTCCTTCTGGGACGACAGCCATGAAGACCAATTGGATGCAGTGTGTGGCGTATGATCTGAGCACTGACAGGCTGACCTTCCCACCCCTTCAACCTCTGCAGCAATGCTGGCAGCACTCATACGTCTATTTCCCAAAGAAAACCTCTGGATATGACTCTAAGCACATGCACTCAACTTCTTTGGTCGACCATGGCAAGGCCTGTTCTGAGTGCAACATGTCCTGTTAAACTGCTGTATGGTCTTGGCCACCCCACTGCAGCTCAGTTTCAGGGTCTTGGCAATCTTCTTATAGCCTGGGCCATTTTGTGTAGAGCAACAATTCTTTTTTTCAGATCCTCAGGCAGTTCTTTGCCATGAGGTGCCATGTTGAACTTCCAGTGACCAGTATGAGAGAGTGAGAGCGATAACACCAAATTTAACACATCTGCTCCCCATTGACATCTGAGACCTTTTAACACTAACGAGTCACATGAAAATGGCTAATTGGACCCAATGTGGACATTTTCACTTAGGTGTGTATTCACTTTTGTTGCCAGCAGTTTAGACATTAATGGCTGTGTGTTGAGTAATTTTGAGGGGACAGCAAATTTACACTGTTATACAAGCTGTACACTCACTACTTTACATTGTAGCAAAGTGTCCTTTCTTCAATGTTGTCATGTGAAAAGATATTATAAAATATTTACAAAAATGTCAGGGGTGTACTCACTTTTGTGAGATACTTTATATTTCAAAGCTCACAACACAAGTCTTAGCTTTCTTCTTTGACAGCTGCCATTCCTTTTATGTAAACAGCCAGCGTACTTTAGAGTCTTAGAAAATCTTTGAAAAGAAATAACCTCACATTAGCAGCTAGGGATGTTAGGGCTGGCTTGTTTACTGCTTGTCAATAATATGTAAATAGTTTAAAGTGGTTCTAAAGCCTTAAGGTTTTTCACCTTAATTGCATTCTATGCATTACGGCGAAAAACCTTTGTGCTGCAGCTCGCCCCAGACGCCCCCATTTTCTTACTTGAGCCCGATCCGATCCAGCGATGTGCACGCCGCTATCTCCCTCCTCATTGGACAGATTGATAGCTGTAGGAGCCATTGGCTCCCACCGCTGTTAATCAAAAGCTATGAGAGGGGAGTGGGAAATGGGCCTGAGTCCCACTGTCTGTGTCAATGAATACACGGTCGCCCCCCATAGAAAGTGGCTCTACGTGGGGGCACCTCCAAAGAGGAGGGGGCTTGAGTGCTGGTGGGGAATCCCAGAAGAAGAGGATCAGGGCTGCTCTCTGCATAACCATTACAGAGAGCAGGAAAGTATAGACATGCTTGTTATTAGAAAAAAAGAAAAAACAACGAGGCTTTAATAACACTGTAATGTCCACTGTCTGGGCATAGGTGCACTGCAAGGAGTCCTAAATAGTAACTAAAATAGATTGATCGGCAAAAAACATTTTTTTGTTTGTAATAGACAGGTTTTTATTGCTGATCGTATCTGGGAGGAATGAAAGAAAGAATGAAAATCCACGCTAAGGAATTAGGTAGAGAATTGGCTGCTGCCCACTTCGAGATATAGCCCTAATAAAGGGTTATATGGTGAATGTGTAAGAGGGGGGGGGGGGGGGGTGAAGTAATTGGCGCTGCCTGTAATAAAGTATGTCAAAGAATGTGTGGTGTCAGAATATCGGGAGGTACTAATCAATTTCCTCTTACCATGTATGGTGTACTGACAATCTAACACGATTTACCTCTCGTATGTACAATATGAAGAAGGGTAAGTACCATGCGCAATATATACAATAAGGTGTTCAATAAAAACTGGTAATAAATATCCAATAATCACAAGTAGACAATGTCACCAAAAGCACATATCCTAAAAATGTCACATATATTATAAAACCTAAAATATATCATGTGCAATAGATGTGATAAACGTGAATAAATAAATAAGTACTTATAAAATCTGATAATAGATATCAACCGATAATAAAGTGCTAAGTGCTGGTCAAAGATTAATCTGATCCGAATTAATTGAACGATAAATAATGATTTGATCAGACCACATAAAGTGTGAAATACTAACACAAAGAAGCGTTTAAAGTGACAGTGGCAATATTAAGCCACAGCAGGTGATAGAAATTGATTAAACCAAAAATTAGTGATTTAGCGTAAAAGATGCAAAACAAATACGTTGTACAATATGGCTGAAGAAATATGATAATAAAAAATAAAAATCTAGAACATGGAATAAATATATAAAAAAATTAAAAAATATATATAAATGTGCAAAAAAAGTCCAAATTGATATAAGTATGTGCAAAGTCCACAGATTTGAAAAGGGGTTCTCTTGAGTGACTCGAAGCCGGGGTGTGCGGGTGAGGAATAGGGTGCTCCCCTCTTAATATAGCCCGTGCTTACCGGAGCTATATTAAGGGGTAAGTCGCCTGTCGATATTAGGAATCGCTCCCATGCAGCAGGGGTCCGGACCCTGTTCCCCCTCTTTTAGCTCTGGCCTCCCTCTCCGGTCACTCTTCAGAGGTCTCAGTATGGACTCAAACAGGCATCAGTATTCCAGGGGTGTTATGGGCAATCCCAAGATATGCAGAGGAAGAATGCCTCATATAGTGAAGTATTGTTAAAAATATTCTTTTATTCATAAATAATTCAAGTACTCACATTTGCAGAAATATAAGACAAGCGCATCTGTGATAGGGACCGCAACGTCCTCTTTTGCAGTGTATGTCCAGAACGGCATGCGTTCCACCCGCCGGATGTGCGTCCCAAGCCGACGGACCAAAGGCGGAAATTACGTGGTTACGCTCTCTACGCGTTTCATCACAGTGACGTCATCAGGAGTAGCGTGGAGTAATGTCATCAGGAGTAACGCTACTCCTGATGACGTCACTGTGACAAAACGCGTAGAGAGCGTAACCACGTCATTTCCACCTTTGGTCTGTCGGCTTGGAACGCACTCTCTGAAGAGTGACCGGAGAGGGAGGCCAGAGCAAAAAGAGGGGGAACAGGGTCCGGACCCCTGCCTCATGGGAGCGATCCCCAATATCGACAGGCGACTTACCCCTGTAGGGGTATCTAGCTCCGGTAAGCGCGGGCTATACTAAGAGGGGAGCACCCTATTCCTCACCCGCACACCCCGGCTTCGAGTCACTAAAGAGAACCCCTTATCAAATCTGTGGACTTTGCACATACTTATATCAATTTGGACTTTTTTTGCACATTTATATATATTTTTTAATTTTTTATATATTTATTCCATGTTCTAGATTTTTATTTTTTATAATCATATTTCTTCAGCCATATTGCACAACGTATTTATTTTGCACCTTTTACGCTAAATCACTCATTTTTGGTTTAATCAATTTCTATCACCTGCTGTGGCTTAATATTGCCACTGTCACTTGAAACACTTCTTTGTGTTAGTATTTCACACTTTATGTGGTCTGATCATAGTTACATAGTTAGTGAGGTTGAAAAAAGACATCAGTCCATCCAGTTCAACCTATGATGTGTGTGTGTGTTTGCTTTTAACCGTACATTGTATACCCCTGTATGTTGTGGTATCTAAGGTGCCCATCTAATAGTTTTTTGAAACTATCAATGCTCCCTGCAGATACGACTGCTTGTGGAAGAGAATTCCACATCCTTACCGCTCTTACAGTGAAGAAACCCTTACGCACTTTAAGGTTAAACCGCCTTTCCTCTAGTTTTAGTGAGTGGCCACGTGCCTTATTGTATCTCCTTTCTCTGAATAGTTTGTTCCTTATGCTAGGGTCGCCAGTACAGTATTTGTACATTGATATCATATCCCCCCTCAATCGTCTCTTCTCCAGAGAGAATAGGTTCAGTGCTTGTAGTCTTTCCTCATGATGTCCTCCATTCCCCTAATAACTTTTGTTGCCCTTCTCTGGACTCTTTCCAGTTCCAGCACATCCTTCCTGAGGACCGGTGCCCAGAACTGGACAGCATACTCCAGATGTGGCCGGACCAGAGTCTTGTAGAGCGGAAGAATAATCTCTTTATTTCTGGAGTGAATCCCCTTTTTTATACATCCCAGTATTCTGTTGGCTTTGCTTGCAGCGGCTTGGCATTGCATGCCACTGCCAAGCCTGTTGTCTACCAGTACCCCCAAGTCTTTTTCCATCCTAGACTCACCCAGAGGTCCCCCCCTAGTGAGTAGCTTGCTTTCTGGTTTCTGGCCCCCAAGTGCATTACTTTACATTTTTCAACATTAAACCTCATCTGCCATGTAGTTGCCCACCCCGTTATTTTGTTCAGGTCCGCTTGTAAGGTTTCCACATCCTGCATAGAAGATATTGGCAAGCTTAGTTTAGTATCATCCGCAAATACTGAGATTGTACTAGATATCCCCTCCTCTAGATCATTTATGAATAAATTAAACAGAATTGGCCCCGGGACAGAACCATGGGGGACCCCACTTTCCACACCTGCCCAATTCGAGTACTCCCCATTAATCATCACCCTCTGGACTCTCCCCTGGAGCCAGTTCTCTATCCAGGTACTCACCTTATGGTCCATACCTACCTTCCTTAGTTTGTACAGTAAGCGTTTGTGGGGAACAGTGTCAAAGGCCTTTGCAAAGTCCAGGTACACCACATCCACAGGCACTCCTTTATCTAGGTGGCAGCTCACTTCATCGTAGAAGGTTAATAGATTGGTTTGGCAAGAACGATTTTTCATGAATCCATGTTGATTACTACTAATAATACAGTTTTCATTACTAAAGTCTTGTATGTGGTCCCTTAACATCCCCTCCAAAATCTTGCAGACTACAGATGTTAGGCTGACCGGCCTATAGTTACCCAAGATACATCTCGGCCCCTTTTTAAATATTGGTACCACGTTGGCTTTTTTCCAATCAGCTGGCACCATACCCGTCTGTAAACTATCCTTAAAGATCAAGAATAATGGTCTGGAAATCACCTGGCTGAGCTCTTTAAGAACCCTCGGGTTCAAGCCATCCGGTCCCGGTGATTTATTTATGTTAAGTTTCTCTAGTTTAGTTTTAAGTCTATCTTCTGTTAGCCATGGCGGTATTTCCTGAGGTGTGTTTTTTAGTTCGGCCTTACAAGCTAGGTTCGTGTAGCCCCCCAATTCTTTTGTGAAGACTGAAGAGAAGAACTTATTTAACACTTCCGCCTTTTCTCTGTCCTCAGTGGCCATATTTCCTTTGTCATCTTTTATGGGGCCAATGTGTTATGGCCTCGCTTTCTTACTGTTTATATACTTAAAGAATTTCTTGGGGTTCTTTTTACTCTCCTCCGCTACATGTCTCTCGTGTTCTATTTTAGCCGCCCTGATTTCGTCTTTACATTTCTTATTACACTCTTTGTAATGCTTAAATGCTGCCAATGACCCCTCAGTCTTGTATTTTTTGAAGGCCTTTTATTTAGCACTAATATGCATTTTTATGTTGGAGTTTAGCCACCCAGGGTTTAGTTTTGCTCTTTTAAATTTATTTCCCTTTGGAATGCACTGGCCAATCCCCTTGTTAAGTATGCTCTTGAAGCACTCCCATTTTTCCTCTGTGTTCTTTGTTCCCAGGGTTCTATCCCATTTGATATTTTCTAGCAGCGAGCTCAGTTTTGGGAAATTGGCTCTTTTGAAATTCAGTGTCCTTATATTACCCCTGTGCTTCCTATTACTGTAATTAATACTGAAACTTATTGACCTATGGTCACTGTTTCCTAAGTTGCCCGGTATTTCTATATCCGTGAGCAGGTCTGTATTGTTGGTAATCAGTAGGTCAAGTACCGCATTGTTTCTTGTCGGTGGATTCACCATCTGACCCATGAAATTGTCCTGCAAAACATTTAGGAACTGCCGAGCCTTGGCTGAGTTTGCAGTTCCTTCTGCCCAGTCTATATCAGGATAATTCAAGTCCCCCATTATAATGACATTTCCCATCCTTGCGGCCAATCCTATCTGTAAAATGAGGTCCGCCTCCCCCTCCTCTCTCTGGTTGGGGGGCCTATAGCATACGCCCAATATTACCTTCCCCACCGTGCCTTCCCTTTGAAGCTCTACCCATAGGGATTCTGCCTCGTCCTTAGCTCCATTATTAATATTTATCTGTATACTCATATTTATCTGTATACTGTTCTTAATATACAGACATACCCCTCCCCCTTTTTTACCTTCTCTATCTTTGCGATAAAGAGAATACCCCTGAATGGTCGCCATCCAGTCATGAGAGCTGTCAAACCAAGTCTCTGTTAACCCCACAAAATCAAAGTCCTCCTCAAACATCAGTAGCTCCAGCTCTCCCATCTTGTTGGCCAGGCTTCTGGCATTGGTAAACAAACCTCTTAATTTTGACCGGTTACATATATCTTCATTTGATGTTTTTAGGCTGCTCTCTTGATTTCTCCCCATACGCACCCTGGGTATAGGAGCTCCGAACACACTACCGCTAATGCCCCCATTTCTGCCCTCTGAATCTTGCTTTCAACTGGCTAATTCTACATCTGTACCCTCCCCCCGTCACCTAGTTTAAAAGCCCCTCTAACTTATCAGCCATCCTCTCACCCAGTACGGCTGCACCCTCCCCATTTAGGTTCAATCCATCCCTACCAAAGAGCCGATGGCCGACCGGCCCAGTTAAATCATTATTTATCGTTCAATTCATTCAGGTCAGATTAATCTTTGACCAGCACTTAGCACTTTATTATCGGTTGATATCTATTATCAGATTTTATAAGTACTTATTTATTTATTCACCACTTGTCACGTTTATCACATCTATTGCACATGATATATTCTAGGTTTTATTATATATGTGACATTTTTAGGATATGTGCTTTTGGTGACATTGTCTACTTGTGATTATTGGATATTTATTACCAGTTTTTGTTGAACACCTTGTTGTATATATTGCGCATGGTACTTACCCTTCTTCATATTGTACATAGGAGAGGTAAATCGTGTTAGATTATCAGTACACCATACATGGTCAGAGGAAATTGATTAGTACCTCCGGATATTCTGACACCACACATTCTTTGACATACTTTATTACAGGCAGCGCCAATCACTTCACCCCCCCCCCCCTCTTACACGTATCTGGAAGGAAAGTGACCCTTTCTTTATACTGGAGGCCATTGTCACTGAAAGAGGGCCCTTTCACGCGGGACGGACTGCGGCTACAATCCGCTTGCACAGCAGGGTATCTGTCTGCTGATCCCCACTGAGCAGGGGGGTGACAGGTCTGTGTCTGCTCTGCAGGGACACAGCCTGCTTTCCTCTTTGGGCAGCCAGATGTAAATTAACTGCCTGTCCATTTACACCTGAATGCCATTCGATCCGATCTGCTGGATGGAAGGGATCAGATTTGATGTAGGCGGGTGTAAACAGACACATGTTGATTTATGCCCACTGCTCCATAGAGGAGAATGGAGGCTACTATCAGGTTTGCCTGAAAAATGGACAGGTGGACCCGATCAGAACCTCGATGCCAAAGAGGCCAAGGAAAGCTAGGGAAATCCATCATTTAAAAGAATGTAAAATCCAACATTTGGAGTTATTCCCAAAACAAGGAGGAAAGAGGAAATCTTTCAATTAGAGCAATTTTTCTGGGGACAACTCTCTAAGGCCCTGGTGCCCAACCTTCAGCCCTCAGACCTCAGCAATCTGTAATGGAAACATTGATTAGGGTAATAGCACTGATCTCTACTAGCCTCATGTAAGATGTTCCTAGTTTCGTTTTGTCTTCTGAAGCCATTCCCAGCCAAAAATGTAACATGTCCACACTCTCTGACCCTCATTTGCTTTATGCAGTTCGTTCTGCTTTGGCCATACTTCTCCTTTTGTGATGCTGTGTGTTTGGGGATTCACTGGGTGTTGCTATTGAAGCTACCATTACATTACATTGGGATAGATATTGCTACATCAATCAAAAGTAATTATACTCACATGTAATCGGATTTCTCCTTAATTTAGATTTTTTTTTTCCCTTTAGAGATATAGGATATATATTAATTGGTTGCGATGGATGAGCAACTTTATAACAGTTAAAGTATGATATTGGACTTCAGAATTTTAAAACCCCTTTTCATTTTTCATTAATTTAGGTAAAGCCCCCTAGGGGATGGGGAGACCAGTTTATGTGTATTTTTTATTTTCGGCACTATTATTGTTTTCTTAAGTATTGTTGTATTATCCTTATGTAATATAAATTCAACCACTACCCTATAAATGGTATATATAAATTATATTATTCTTCTTTTTTTATTACTTCCCAAACTCACAAAACATCAGACAAAAACTCATAGAGATTTGGAAAATCCACCCTGGAACCTTGCCATGATTTGAAAATCTAAACCTCAATTTTCAGTATTTCATATATAAAGAGGTCTCAGCTAGTCATATTACAGATTACCAAATGTCTACCCTCAATCATCTACTAAGCATTTTAGTTCATGTAGCTGATAAATAAATGTAGGTAAACAGTAATATTACTAATATCCATGCTCCTCTATTCTCATTTGTAGAGTACCCCACTATTCGGAATTTGCGATGTTGGTGGCCATCATCCCAATGATAACATAGATAAACCAGAATCCCCTGTATAGGTGGGTCTTTCAAGGCAACCAAACATCAAAAGTAGTAAAATCGTATATTTATTCAATCATAATAAAATCAAATACAATGAAATGGTAAAATAGTCAAATGGTGCAGAACACCAAAATTGTGAGTATGTAAACAAGTAAAATAATATCATGGCTTGAAATGGGCAATCATCAAAATGTGTAGAACATCTATGTGCAACGATTTCTCCAAATAACATGACGTGTTTCAGGTGTTTTCGGGGGTATACTAGATGGAGCTATGGATATTCCTACACTCTATTAACAAAAAACACATCATTTCAATCATATAGCAAATATATTACATAAGACATCTTCCTAACAATATAATTGGTTGCATACCAGTCAAGATATTCCTGGTGATCATAAGCTGCGTGAATTAAAACCAGAAAACTGGGGAAAAGGGGAGAAAGGAGGAAATAGTTATCTCTACCGCACAACACGTGTCAGAAATGGGGACGCTGGTGTAACCAAACCCTTGTTGGTATCTAGCGGAGGTTCCTTCTAAGTAGTGGGCCAATGGTATCTTGGTGTCCCAGAAAATAAGCTTTGTATAAACCATTAATACATATGACGTATCATAGCTTGATATGAAGATATAACTAAAAAGAGTAATACTCTAAATGACGGAAGCTCAATGGGAGGTGGGCTTGTTAGGTCGCTTCATAATGAGTGCATATCTAAGTTTGAGCAATAAATGGAAATGATCAATACCTGTGTATTAGGGTATAGAGATATTCTATAGATTGCTCCCTCGGTAAATTGTCAAAGACTTTTTTTAAGAAAATTGATACTTGAAAAACTGTATACAAAATAGCACAATTCACACAAACCACAATTTCAATCGAAAACAATTGACGAAAAAGCTCTTGATGCATTAATTACACTCCTGGAAGAACAGGAAGATACGGATTTAATAGACAAAATTGATTTGGAGTATTGATCGACCGATATCGGTTTTTCGTTGCCGATACCAATATTTTGGCCATTGCATATCGGTATCGGCCGATATGGGCCGATATTTTGAACATTTAAAGTTTTGCAAAATAAACACAATTTTCTACACAAATCTGTTACTGAACATGTTAATGTTTGTTTATTAACATTTTTAACATTAAGGGCTCGTTCTTCACACCTTAACTGCATGAAAACTGATAGGAAAACCACACTTGCAGGGACATCAGTTTCAAATCATCTGATTGTGAATGATGCATAAACTGCTGCAGTAGTGCACTCACTCACTGCAATAATTTGAAATCACTACTGCAGTGCAGTCAGTGCAAAACTGCTCGAAAAAAAGCTAGACAAACAGCTAGTGGATTGGAGTCAGTGGACTTAAATTGTTTGTGCACGTGTTGCACACTGCTGTTGCTTTTCCTGGAGATGGAGATGAGACCAGACCACACTTTTTTTTCTATCTGCATCCATCTCCATTGAAATTTGAAAGACACTACTAAAATTGAATATAGGCTTAAAAAAACTGGCTGGCAGGCAACCTGTGGTGATGAGTGGCTGGCACCCTTTGGTGGGTGGGTGGGTGGGTGGCTGGCCGGCTGGCATCCTTTGGTGGGTGGCTGGCTGGCACTCTGTGGTGGGTGGCTGGCTGGCTGGCACCCTTTGGTGGGTAAGTGGCTGGCTGGCTAGCACCCTGTGGTGGGTGGCTGGCTGGCACCCTTTGGTGGGTGGCTGGCTGGCTGGCTGGCACCCTTTGGTGGCTGGGTGGCTGGCTGGCACCCTGTGGTGGGTGGCTGGCTGGCTGGCACCCTGTGGTGGGTGGCTGGCTGGCTCCCTTTGGTGGGAGGCTGGCTGGCAACCTGTGGTGGGTGGCTGGCTGGCGGGCCCCCTGTGGTGGGTGGCTGGCTGACGGGCACCCTGTGGTGGGTGGCTGGCTGGCACCCTTTGGTGGCTGGCTGGCACCCTGTGGTGGGTGGCTGGCTGGCTGGCACCCTTTGGTGGGTGGGTGAGTGGGTGGCTGGCTGGCTGGCACCCTGTGGTTGGTGGCTGGCTGGCTGGCACCCTTTGGTGGGTGGCTGGCTGGCTGCCTGGCACCCTGTGGTTGGTGGCTGGCTCGCTGGCACCCTTTGGTGGGTGGGTGGCTGTCTGGCACCCTGTGGTGGGTGGCTGGCTGGCACCCTTTGGTGAGTGGCTGGCAGACTGGCACCCTTTGGTGGCTGGCTGGCTGGCACCCTTTGGTGGGTGGCTGGTTGGCTGGCACCCTGTGGTGGGTGGCTGGCTGGCTGGCACCCTTTGGTGGCTGGCTGGCTGGCACCCTTTAGTGGGTGGCTGGCTGGCTGGCACCCTGTGGTGGCTGGCTGGCTGGCACCCTCTGGTGGTTGGCTGAATGGCTGGCACCCTTTGGTGAGTGGCTGGCTGGCACCCTGTGGTGGTTGGCTGGCTGGCTGGCACCCTTTGGTGGGTGGGTGGGTGGCTGGCTGGAACCCTGTGTGGTGGGTAGCTGGCTGGTACAGGCCCAGGGGTGTGTGGGTGGCTGGCTGGCTGGCACCGGGCAGCTGTGGGTGGGTGTATGTATGTGGCGGCTGTGTTAAACACACTGTGTGCACTGTACACTCACTGTCCCGAGACTCCCCGACCCCAGAAGAGGCTGAGGGAGGCGGCCTAAGAAGGCAAAAGCTGTCCCAGTGCGCGGAGGTGCGGGGGGCAACATACGCAATGACTTCACGACAATATTGGAAATATCGGTAACCTCCGGGGCCGATTCTGATATATCGGGGAAAGTACATATCGACCCTCGATATAACTAACCATTAAACCCTCCGATAAAGGAGGTAATATTGTAATTTCCAACAACACCCAATATAAAAATATGTGTTTGAAAATTCTTAAAAATAAGAACTGGTACAGACCCATTACAAAGTCTACAATTGATAGGTTTATTCAAAGGGTTTTACTGATTGATAGACAATGCATATTTGAACAACATCATAGACAAACAAAGTTGGTAATTTGTATGTACAAGTCATCCTAAGATACCCACTTTTTACAGCTTACCCAAGATACACAAGAATAGAAAAAATCCTCCAGGTAAACTAATCATGTCTGAGAGAGGCAGTATCACGGAAAATTTGAGCAAATTTTTCGATTATAAACTGCGAGGGACCTTACATACCCCCGGATGCCCTGCTGGTGGCTATAGATGTAGAAGCTCTCTATATCTCCATCCCACACCAGCAGGGCATCTCAGTGATTAGGCACATCCTTTCTCAATCCCACTCAGACAGGGAAAGCCTCAATACATTTATAGTGCTAGCCTTGGAATACATTCTCACTCACAATGCATTTTTCTTCAACGGGTCTCACATCCTCTAGGTACAGGGCATAGTGATGGGGACATGTTGTGCCCCATCATAGGCACCTTTACATCGGTGACATCTTCATCATATGGACCGTATGCACTGAGTTGCTACATAGATGTATTGCAAATATGAACAAAAAAATAATTCAATCTAAACTTTACTATGTCTTATGACCTTAGTTCTATTAACTTTTTGGATGTCACCATCAATAAGGAATCTCATGGTAAAGTTACAAGCACACTATACCGTAAACCAACTGCTGGGAATACTATATTACTAGCTCACACCCCCAGCCATTAATTAAATTGAATCCTTTCAGTCAATACCTCCGTATTCGGAGGAATTGTTCAGATGACCACACTTTTAAAATGGAGGTGACCAAATTGAAAGGCAGACTGCTACAAAGAGATTATTCTATAACCTGTTTGAAAAAAGCATACAGAGGAGCTACTAAGTTGACACAACACGAAAGACTTCACAAGATCTGACAATTAGAAACCAATACATTATGAATTATTACCAAATATACCAGACAACATCAAAAAGTTAGGAACATCTTAAAAAAACATTGGCATTTGTTTCGCATAGACCCAACTTTAATTCCCCACATACCCAAAAATCCATCCATTACATACCGTAAAACCAAATCCCTCAAGGACCATCTCGTCCATAGTGAGTTTGTGGGCGAATTTAGAAAGGACCCATGTAAGCGTCAAAGTACTTTTCGGTGTGGAGGCTGTTCATACTGCCAACTTATGAATACTGATAAAAATTTTAGACTCCCTAGTGGTAGGATGTATAGACCCCGACATTATGCTAACTACAGGGCAGACGAATTGGTGTACTTGTGTGCCCCTGTGGCTTTTCCTACGTTGACAAAACAAAATTAGAATTTCACAAAAGAGCATATAGGCATCTAGCAAGTAGGAGTACCTCCAACCCGGACTTACCACTGGGTAGACATGTAAGGGATGTCCATTTGGGTAAATGCCCTTAGATCAAATTTTTGATCCTAGACAGAGTTAATCCTAAGAATAGGGGAGGCGATTGGAATAAAATACTTCTGCAGAGAGAGAGACAAATTGGACCGTAGACTTAAATGCAACCTCCCCTCTGGAGTTAAATGACTCTTTAGTTACTGACCATTTCTGGAGGGATTTACATCTGGAGGATGTGAAAAATAATTTTGCAAACCGCCTCAGACAAATTTTCTCATGTACGACAGACCTCCATCTCATCAATAGGGCCATTAACACTTTTCTTCTAACTTTCAGTAGAATGTTATTAACAATAAGGTTAACATTAATGGCAAAAGATAACTATGGGATTTGCTTTGCTGTTTCATACTCAGTTAATGTATGATACTATGCATCTACTGAAGTGATAATTTAATGTATACTTGCTACTTGTTTATCGCTACCTTTTTTGTAAACACAGCTATGTTCTGCTTGCATGACCCCTAATGCCTCATGGGTTCGTATGAAGCAAATATGCCTGTCTTTATACAAAGCAAATCCATCCCTTTCCTCCTCCTTTCCTCCCTTCCCCTCTTTTTGTTTTTGTGTTTCGTTTTTGATTTTGTGTTTCTCTCCACCACACAATGTCCTTTGGTGAGGCGGCCTGGCACCATGGCCCTTTGGTTCTCACCCGGTGCACAGGGGGGTGGTTCCTGAATGCGGTTTTGTTCAGGGCCTCTATTTACAGTGATTCCGTCTGAGCGGCTATGTAACAGATGTTCGTCTCCAGCCGGGAGGTCACACTTGCGTCAGGAGGGCGCCGTGCGCTTCGGTGTCAGTTGGTTCTACTGGCCATTTCCCCATGCATGCGCTATTGCCTGCTGACACTGCGCATGCGTGGGCATCTGACACTATATGTAAACTGGCAAACTGGCCAGTTTGGTTGTAGAAGCCGCTACCACCACGTACGGACTATATACACGAGATAGGTAAGTCCACACATACCGGCATTGAACTAGGGGGGGTTTTGTACTAAAGGGCCATTTTCTTAATGAGACATACCAATTTTAAAGCTGATATTAACTTACCCCATGCATTGTCTTTAGGAATAAAAGTGCATGGGGACCCTGTGGACTACCTGTTAGAAAATACTGGTAGACCGAGGGTGCAATCTATAGAACATCTCTATACCCTAATATGCAGGTATCGATCATTTTCATTTATTGCTCCAATTTAGATACGAACACATTATGAAAGGACTTGACAAACCCGCCCCACATTGAGCTTTATTCATTTAGAGTATTACCCTTTTTAGATATAACTTCATATCAAGCTATGATACATCATATGTATTGGTGTTTTATAGAAAGATTATTTTCTGGGACACTGAGATACCATTGGTCCACTACTTAGTGAGGACCTCCGCGAGATACCAACAAGGGTTCAGTTACATCAGCGTCCCCATTTCTGACACATGTGGTGCTGCAGAGATAACTACTTCCTCCTTTCTCCCCTTTTCCCTGATTTTCTGGTTTTAGTTCACACGGCTTATGATCACCAGGAATATCTTGACTGGTATGCAACCAATTATATTGTTATGAAAATGTAATATATTTGCTACATGATTGAAATTATGTATTTTTTGTTAATAGAGTGTAGGAATATCCATAGCTCCATCTAGTATACCCCTGAGGAAACCTTTCACCTGAAACGCGTCAGCTTATTTGGAGAAATCATTGCACAGTGATGTTCCACGCATTTTGATGATCACCCTTTTCAAGCCGTGATATTATTTTACTTGTTTACGTACTCAATACAATACAATTTTGGTATTCTGTACCATTTGATTATTTCACCATTTCATTGTATTTGATTTTAATATGATTGAATAAATATACGATTTTACTACTTTTGATATTTGGTTGCCTTTAGTCCCACCCATACAGGGGGATTATGGTTTCTCTATTCTTTTTTGGTGCATATAGTTTTCTCTTGAATTGGCAACTGCATTATTAATACATTGTTCTTATACATTAATAATACAATAATAATATCAGTTACACACCGTAAATACTTAGAAGCTTTATGACCAAAAATACTTACTTTTATTGTGTGCGGTATAGGCTGAGGTTTTCTAATTCCAGGAAGCAAAAACACAGAAGCATGATATAATTTGCATGCACAATCAGCATGAAAGTAATTGATTCTATACCACATAAGGGTTACATTTAGACCAAAAAATATTTCTCTTGCATATTATAGGTTGGTACCCTATTATGGTCAATTTGCACAATAGAAAATATTTTATAGTCTTTGTATTCAATGTGATATAAATACAGTAACATAAAATGAGAGAAAAAGAATAAACAAGAATCAGTGGATTCAGTTGATAGACTGGGCTATTTACCTGTAGTGCAGATTTTTCTACTGGTAGTTTTATAGAATACAAAATACTGTACTGCTCTATATGCCTGGGGACAAGGAGAGTTGGTACTAAGAGCAAATTGAATGTGCTGAATGCAAATTTACTCACCCATAACATTCTGACAGGAGATAAGAGCAGAGGGATAATCCGAGATGTTTTCTGCTGCTCCTTTATTGATTAATCACAGACCAGGGGTTTGAGGTTATCTAGCTGTATTAAATAACTGCAGAAGAGAAAAATTAGGTCTCCAAGCTGGCTCAGTTCTCAGGCAGAATAGGATGGATGGAAACCTAAATCTATCAGCAACCCTTACCAAATCACACAATCCTACTTTTGTATGTATTTTTTCATACACATATTTTTGTATGTGTTCAGCCTTAAACTGAGCCCCTTAACCCATGTAGACAGTACTAAATTAGAATACTTTTAGTGACAGAGTGATGTGAATTGGTCTACAGGGAAAGAAATTAGGTTTGTGATAACTTTGTACAGTTTGCAAAACTAACTAATATATCAAAATCAAATTGACTACATCTGCAGAGGACAGAGGTGGAAATTTGCAGTTTTGACAGCAAGGACAAAGTCAGGAGCTGATCGTTGAAGTGACCACAAGCTTTTGACAAGCAAGATCAAGGTAAAGCAGCATAAGAAGAAGATCATTCGAGTCGCTCCAAGATATGACATTGAAAATATTCCACAAGAATACTGGATTTGCTATTCTTGATACGGGAGATAGGGAGCCCAAAGAGTTATGGAACAACATCAAAACCATAATTAGTGAAGAAGCTGAAAAAACATTATAGATGAAGGAAAAAGCCAAAAGGTTACCATGAGTTTTAGAAGAAATTAGAAAAGTGGCAGAACAAAGAAAACAAAGCAAAAATTTACAGTGATAGAGTATAATTATCTCAAATGAACCATGCGTTTCAATGCTAAGTTCGGAAAAATAACAAACAATATCTTCAGGATATTTGTCAGAAATATATAGTGGAGTATGAAAAAAGAAAAACCAGACTAACATTTAAGGGCATTAAGAGATTGCGGCAGAAATTCTAACCTAGATTGGAGATGCTTTAAAGCGGTAGAAAACCGCATCATTTTTTTTTGTTTTTTTTTAACCCTGCTAGTTAAAGGCATAATGTGCTAGTATGCATCGAATACTAATACATTTAGAAATACTTACCTTAGAACAAAGTCCTCCAGTGGCACGCTGTCACTGCTGGGTGGGCTTCCATCTTCACCCTGTCCTTCTTCCAGGTTCGAGCCCTCCAGTCGTCTAACTGGCTACACTGCAATGATGTCACTCCGGCGCATTCCATGCGGGAGTCACGGACTGCAGCATGGGGCTCTAAAGGGACGGCAGAGTGCATGTGTCGGTGACATCATGAGCTGCATGCAGTGTGAATATCTCCTACACAGTGCAGACTGAGGAGATATTCAGGATACCTACAGGTAAGCCTTATTATAGGCTTACCTGTAGGTACAAGTGCAAAAAAAGGCTTTACTTCCAGATGGAGAGATTATACCAAACATTTATATATAAAAATAAAAAAACAATGTGGATAACATAGAAAACTAACTAGAAAGTGACGTTGAAGATGAACCCGATGTTCTAAAGGAAGGAACCATAGCAGCAATTAAAACTTTATCGAACAATATTATCCATAGTATTCCAACTGAGTCAACCAGAGGCTCCAAAGTTGCTATCTGTTGTGTCAACAGATATGGAAGGAAAAAACATGGCCAACCAACTGGAGAAGGTGACTGTTCATTCCTATACTAAAGGTGATGCTCAGGCTGGGTTCAGGGAAGGTCCAAATGAACACTATTGCCAATGTTAGATGGCTATCAGAGAAGAGCAAAGAATACCAAACACTGTATACTTTTGCTTCATTGACTACAGCAAAGCATTTGATTGTGTGGACCACGAGGACTCTTTTGCAAATGGGAATAACTAAACACATAACTCCTTTGCTAAAGAGCCTCTACAAATATTAAGAAGCTACGATGGGAACTGAATAAGACAACACTGACTGGTTTCCAATAACACATGGCGTCAGGCAGGGATGAATTTGTCACCTTACCTGTTCAACCTATAAGGCAAGGTCATCTTCAGAAATGCAAATTTGGAACAAGAGCCTGTCGGTATTAAAGTTGGCAGCCAAAACATAAACAACCTGCATTATGCAGGTGACACAGTACTCTTCTCCGGCAGCAAAGAAATGCTGTATTTACTGAGAAAAGTGAAAGGCGAAAGTCGTAACATGGGATTAAAACTGAATATTAACAAGATGAAGATCATGAACACAGAAAATGACAATGATTTTGAGCTTGACTGCAATAGAATAGAAGTTGTAAAGCATTTTAATCTCCTTCATAGACAAGGAAGCAACTATTAGTGACAAAATAGTCTGCAGAATAGCACATGGTATCTACCCCTGTCCATATGTAGTGTACTGTACTGTGTTGTAGTTTTTGGGTCTAGTCAGCACATTAGTTTATTTACATTTACTTCCTTTAGTAGCTATATAATGAAGACTCTCTACAAAGTATTTAAAGGGAAAGAAATTACACTCAAAGCAAAGACAAGACTCGTCCACTACTCATATTCTTAGTTAATTACAGCTGGGAAAGCTTGACCCAACGGAAACAGGACAGAAAGAAGATCGACTTATTTGAGCTTTGGTGCTGGAGAAAGATATTATGTGTGCCGCGGACAGCCCCTGGAACTAACAAATTGATTTTGGCTGTCCCATTTTGATCACACTGTCAGAAGAAAGAGATCACTGGGGAACAATAAAATATTTGGGAAGATCGAAGGAACCAGGCAAAGAGGAAAATAAGCTACTAGATGGTTGGACACATTGACTACAGCTTTGGGAATGACACTGGAAGATCTTGCCAGACTAGCACAAAATCAACTTCTCTTTGGATCTCACATTCATCAAGTTGCTAGGACTCTAAGTTGATGGCACTTAACTAACCTAAAAAAAAATTTAATTGCAGGCCTTAAAGTTGAATTCTGAAAATAAATAAAAAATACCCTTTCAGTGGGGCCTCCTGCACTGTAAGGATTAAATGCTCATTTTCAACTAGGACACTTGTACAAAGCTATTTTACTTAAATGATCCCTCTCTCCCTCACCTATTCTGTCCAATGCTCTGGGCAGGCCTTTTGCATCCTCAATTACAATGAAGGATTGATGGTCTTGTATCGTATGTGATGATATAACAGTTGACCAAACGTAGAAAAGTCCAAAAATTGAGACCGCACTCAAGATAGTAAGATGAAAACAAATGAACTCCTTTATTCCTCATAAATGAAGCAGACAGACAGTGCACAAACAGACGTGTCGTGTTGACGCGTTTCACGATGCTGTGGATCGCTTACTCATAACCACACACAATGAGATTGTGGGAGCTGGCGAGCATTTGTTGATAAAACAGGCAGGTAGAAACCAGGAAGTGTGATCACACACATCTTGAATCAATTATGTTAATGAGAAGCAAATGCAAGCCAGGCAATCCCCAATCTCACAGACAGATAATTACAAAAATTCCCCCTTCTCTCTAGAGGGGGAAACGTGCATGAACAAACAATATAAAATCATGTAAACATAGTAAGACACAGAGAAACAGGCTACATATAAAAGAAAAACATATATATAATTTTCTTTCTGACCTCTGGTGATAAAAAAAGAGAGGGGAGGGGGGAAGAAAAAAATGGTAACCAAAACACCCAGAATATCTCATGCCAATTGAGTAGCTATGTATAAACTATGTAGTGTAGGGGTGGTGAAAACCATGTGTATTAATGTGAATGTCTCGAAGATACACACCTGTCATGTTGGCCAAAAAATGGACAAGCAAGAAAGATGTATGTAATATATGTGGAATGGTATATTCTGCCGCAGAGGATTCTGGGAGAGGATATAAGTCTGAAGGGACACATGGCTCGGCATCTTTGGCGGGAGCAGAGTCCCAGGAGGGAGAGAACGTCTGTCTCTCCTCCTGTCTGAGGAAGTGGATGTCTCAGGGTGTAGCCTGAGGATCCAGAGAGAGTGCTGAGTTGAGCTGAGGGGATCTGGTTTGCCGAGAACCAGCGGAGAGCGAGAGGGGTTCATTTCCAGGAAAACCTACACAGGTCGTGAGTACTGAGGATTGCCCCTGATGGTCTGCCTGAAGAGTTAGAGGAGACCACTCCAGAGGAGGTTCTGGGATTCAGTGTCAGCTAACTGTAAAGGGGGTACCTAGGTTGAGGACCCTGAAGTAGCAAAGGGGGTACATAGTCAGTGGACCCTGAAGAGCTAAAAGTGTAAAGGGGGCCTCTGTAGATTGGGCCCTGAATTGAACAGAGTATCAGTTGAGAGTTGCAGCCATACAGGAATTCACCACAAGCTACCTCTAGCCAGTGTCGGGCTGGAGGGGGTAGTCAGTGACTTTGCAGTGCAGCGGTGTCAGCAGTTTTATGCTCCATAGTCCTGAGTCTTCTGGACCTAGAGTCGAGGATTCAGCACTTCTTTCAAGTTACAGTGTGTTCTAAGCGTCAGTGAGCATTGTCTAGCGTCGGCTGGTGTCAAGGCAGCGTTAACAGAGATTTTTCTGGATAAAGTCCCAAGTTGTACCTAGTTGAGCCTAAAGGAGTATCCCACTCATTCCCTTCTCCCATCCCCTTATCTACAATAAAAAAAAAAACCACAAACAAAGATGCCGGAGTTGTCAATGTCTCAGTCCTCACACCCAGGGTCACAGCTAACATGAGCTGGAGAGGTAACCGGTAACAATGGCAGACCCACATCAGACCACATGCCTGGAAACCTTGCTACATAAGGCTTAAAGGTCTCCTATTTTCTATTTGACAGAAAGAGATGAGTGAGCAGTTTGGAAACATACAAATTAGACAATTTTTTAAAATGTAATTTCCACATAACATATTAAAGCCCATAATGGTTATAAACTAAGTACACTGTATGGAAATGCAAAGAAAATGATTATGTTTAAAGTGCAGAATTCATAAGAGTAAATTGGCTGTTATGGGTTACTTGTAACCTTTACTTATTTTTTGCTTTATGCAATACCTTGTTAATAAGCTTCTATGAGCTAATCAAATATTTTATGTGTCTTGAAGCTCAGATGGTAAGATGAATTAGCCTATTTGTAAATCACCCCAGCAACAATTTAACATGAAATAATAATAATAAAATGTAATATTTAAAAGCTCTTCATTGCTGATCTTCTTAAGCACATGCTGGGAGGTATTCTCATATCTTGGGGCCTATAGAAAACCCATCACTAGAGAATGCGTTAATTGCTTAATCATATAAATTACAGTCACTTAATCATTTTAATCACCATCATCCAATTATCACAGAGTTATGGCCTCTAAGCTAACAGATATGCAAATGTTTGCTCCTCTGTAAGCTAATATCTGCCATACCTTCCTCATGGCTGTCAGAAATCTGTGTCTCGTAGAAATGGTGTATTGTTTTGGTAGAACGTGCAAATCAGACATACTTTTTTTGGCATTATAAAACTCCTAAAATATTTTTTAGCCTCAATTAAATCATATTAAAGGGGTTGTAAAACCTCAAGGTTTTTCACATTAATGCTTTCTAATGCATTAAGGTGAAAAACTTTCTGTGCTGCAGCTCCCCCTAGCACCCCCTTTTTCTTACCTGAACCTAATCCGATCCTGCAATGTGCACAAGCGCAGCAGCTCCAGCCACTGTCTCCCTCATTGGACAGATTGATAGCAGCAGGAGCCATTGGCTCGCGCTGTTGTCAATCAAATCCAGTGACATGGGAGTGTGGCCCGCATGGGTACCCCCAGGGATACCATAGAAGGGCCTGGTTCTGTAGTCCTCAGATACCTGAGTGCAATGTAACTGATAATAATTAGCATAGACAGATAGCATGGGAAGTTATCAGCTCAAGCTGGTAAGATCAACATGTAATGATCAAACTCAAACAAAGCTATATTTAACAGACCAAAGGAGAATAAAAACAAAAAAAAGTAAAAGAGATATAACATTTTTTTTTTTTGGTTTGGATATGCTTTTAAAGTATGGGAATCATTTTATTTTAAATCATACTAACCTAGATGGATGCAGCATCGGTCTGATGCTGCATCTATCCCCTGCCAGCTCTAACAATGAGAATCGAGTGATCAAATGCCCCTGATTGCTCAGTTCCCGGAGCAGAGAGCTGGGCTGTGGAGGGGGTGGGAGCAGCTGGCTCAGCTTCTCATTGGTTCGCTGAGAGGCTGACCCGGGTGTCGGTCCAGGCATGTGGGTGGATCCCGTTCCCGCAATTGGACCGGCTCTGTAATGTCAGCCATCAGCAGGCTTCAGAACGCTGTCTGCTGAAGACAGGTCACAGGAGTGCAGAAGGAACTGCACTCCTGTGACCTACAGGAGAAGTACAACCAAACAAGTTTTTGCTGTACTTCTTTATTTCTATTCTTTTCCTTGGGATGGTAATGTTTCTATCATAATTAAAAGTCTGTCATTGTTTTTGGTATATGTATTCTAAATACATAACGATAAGCTTGTCAAGATACAGTAAAACCTTGAATTGCGGGCATCATTTTTTTCTGGAAACATGCTTGTAATCCAAAGCACTCTTATATCAAAGCAAATTTCCTCATAGGAAATAATAGAAACTCAGATTATTCATTCCACAACCCTTTATTCCATAAACCCTTTTATATAAAAAGATTATAGCAATGTGATAGGTTGTGTAACCATAAAATGTCTCCACATTGTCTCCAATACGCCTCCACAAGGGGATTAGAAGCAAAAACCAGCAGGAGCTACAATGTATAAAAAAGAAGAGAGGCACTTCTAAGTGTAGCAGTATGGTTACATTTAATGAAGGTTCAATATTTGGCATCAACATGGTTGATGATTAAAACAGGAACATCTAAGAATGCAGGCAACTGGAGTAAACCTGGCTACATAGACATCCTCTGCACCACCATCACTCACCGCTGTCAGTCTGCAGTTATGACCGAGAAGACTACCCTGCAGTAGAGCGATCTGAAAGGAAGGTTTGAAGCGCTCATGGAGCGCAGCGTGGAATGGATCGATGGCGGTATGGAGGATGGTCTATGTGGACAGCTTTACCCTGGATGCCTGCATACTTAGATGTGCCTCTTTTATTGTGAGTTTACCATGTGAGTTCCTAAGTGTTGTACCTTCATTAAATGTAACCATATTTCTACACTTAGAGGCGTCTCTCTTCTATTTCATACTCAGTTGTGACATGGTGCTACTTGTATATCAAGACATCGCTTGCTTATCAATACAAAATTTATTTCTAAATTTTGCTTGTCTTGCAAAATGCTCTCAAACCAAGTTACTCTCAATCCAAGGTTTTACTGTATAAATATGGGTGCTGCCTTTGCTAACCCTATGTAAATGCTAGTTGCCTGGCTGTTATACTGTTATAATGGCTTCAATACTTTCTCTGTCACTGTCCTGGAACAAGTTTTAAGGTTAGAAGAATCAGAAAAAAGTCAGATGTTCATAAGCTGGCCCTCACTTGGATTGACAAAAGTCTATTTTTCACCCCACTATTGTTGAAGGAGCTAGGCAGAAAATTATCAGACAAACAGCACCTGTATCTAATCCAGTGCAAGCACTGTTGGGGTATTCTGACAACCAGTGGCATTGGCTAGTAGAATACAATAGGCTGTAGAAGGAGATTTGTCTACTACTGCTATTTATCATGAATGGAGGAATCAATTTGATTTCTTATATTTAATCCGCAAGATAAAAAAAAATAAATCTATAAGTGTATAGCCAGCTTTACCCACATGTTTTTTCTGGGTCAGTGACAGTATAGTCGAAAAAGGGTTTTCGTTACGCAGTGATTACTCATATTCAGAATGAGAGGTCACCAATGCCAGCCCTGAGCCTTCTTTTAAATCTTTTTTTATGAACTATTCCTGAAGTTATTTATTTATTTATTTCAGGAGCCATGCATACTTACACGGAACAGATACGGCTTCTCTGACCCACTTTCCCCAATCACACACCTGTGATTTTTGGATGATAGGTAATTTTCCTGTTCATATATTTCCTTAAAGTGTTACTAAACCCACAACAATAAAATCAGTCTGTATATGCAGTAAAGCATGCGTGGTATACTTACTATGGAACCTAAGGGGTTAATCCTTTGCATTGTGTAAAAAGGCTGTTTGATCTCTGATCTTCCCCTTCTTCCACTGTCCCCAATATATTTTCTGATAATACAGAGCCAGGGGACAGGCTGCACATTGCTCAGTTTGGTGTGTATCGCTAGAGAGTTGTTATACACGAAGTTTCTTGGAGGAGTCTCCAACCTAATGTGTAAGCAACCTACAATAAAAAGGCAGGTAACTAGGATATGTTAGATCAGCCTTTTTCAACCGGTGTGCCTTCAGGTTTCTTCAGGGGTGCCTTGGCAAATTCCCAAAAATTGCCCAATCTATGTATACAAGCCAGCAAATGGATTAGGTCTGCCTTTTAGTAACACAAAGCCACAAGTTATCCTTGCGCACCATTACAATCTTCCAGCATCCTAACAACCAGTGACATCATCAGATGATGAAAAGAATTTTGGGCACCTACACAGCATCCTTGTTTGTCCCTCTCCTGCCCTTCTTCATGGGGTCACAGTAGCTGAGTCATGGAGAGAAACTGAGGGAGAAGAGAAACAATGGAATACTAGTCAGTACTAGTGAGTACTAGTGTGCAAAGGTGTATTTGTTTTGGAAGAGTATATCACCTCTATGCAGAGTTGTATAAAGTACTCGAAACCCATACTTGAGTAAAAGTGCAAGTGCTCGATCAAAAAGTGACTTGAGTAGAAGTGGAAGTGCTCGATCAAAAAGTGACTTGAGTAGAAGTACTAAAGTATTCAACATTTTTTGTACTTAAGTATTGCAAGTAGTTTTTTTAAACATTTTGCTACTCAAGTACTGAAAGTAAAAGTACCAGTAGTTTTGAAAAAAAATGCTACTCAAGTACTGAAAGTAAAAGTACAAGTACTGTGTTATGTAGTTATTAAAGAAAGAAGTCAAAAGTTTGAACAGCATATTGTTTTTTATTATTTCAAATGCAGCTTTTATTTATACATACAGTAGCATTTATTTTCGTATGCGCTGATAATACACATGTTTTGAGCTTCATGAAACCTGCCATCTACTGTTCTGGCAGTGGTAATTTTTATAATAGTGACGAGTAACTATGCAGCACAAAAAAAAAATATCGGAGTAGAAGTATTGAAATCATTGAAAAAATGTAGTGAAGTAAAAGGGGAAGTTGGAGAAAAAAATTCTACTCTAGGAAAGTACAGATACCGCCTTTCGGTACTTAAGTACAGTAGTGAAGTAGTTCTACTTAGTTACTATACATCTCTGCCTCTATGTCCTATGTGTGTGGCTGTTGCTGTGATAGGTAAAGCTATTAGTTTTGTTTTTTACATTTTAGAATGGGGTTCCCCGTTATTTTGCATCATTTTAAAGGGTGCCTTGACCTAATAAAGGTTGAGAAACACTGTCCTAGGTTACATTTAGATAAAGGAATAGTAACAGGACTTGAGAAGGAAAAAAGTGGATGAGGATGAGAAAGAAAAGAGGAAAAAAAAGGGGGGTATTTTTTTAGGGGAGGGGGATAGCACTTGACAGAGTTGTTCCTAGATATTTATAGTAAGTCATTTTATGTGGTTTTAATGCATTTATATTAGTTCCCACTCAAGAACAGCTAATTATTTTTATTGGTTCTGCATTTTTTAGTGATGCGTTGTGATTTCTGCTTATGTTTGCAAACAGAAGCCATAGACGTACTATATACTCATTTAAAACGTGGGAATATTTGTCCGTATATATACCTAATGAAATCACTATATAATATTTCATGTCCAGTGCACAATCAAATTCATCACAGTAGAATTTTTAAAACTGCTGACTTTTTTCAGTTTTTACTCTATACAATACAAATAACCTTTACATAAAGCTCATTATAAATACTACACAATGGGCCAGTAATGGTAGTATTGTTCATGGATTACATAATAAATGTGCCTCTTACAATGTACCAGATAATAATTTACAGTACAAGCCAAGGTTCTGTATAAAAAATGGTGCAGAAGAAGCCTAGAGACCACTGCTCTATTGTCCTGCCATTTTCCAGATGATACGTGAGCCTGTGATATAATATTTAAATGAGTCCAGATGTCTCCATGTAACTCATTATTTGACAGCAGCAAGTTGAAGTGGCAGATAATTCAGAATCCGGAAACAGGCATTCGGCTTGGTCCTAAGAGGACCTCTTGATCCTTTCTACATTCTTCCCAACATACATCATTAAAATATTCATGAGTAAAGTGATTGCTGAGGGACTGGCAAAGTTAGCATACAAGAGTGTTTGATAAATGCTTCACTGAACACAAGGACCCAGCACTTCCTCTCTGTCCAACACAAGTACATGGAAAAAGAAGGATCAGTGAGGCTTATCACCATCCAATGTATAGATTGTAATGGCCTTGCATTTCATGTTTTTACCTGTAATTGTGTGTACACACACACACACATACAATGAGGGAAAAAAGTATTTGATCCCCTGCTGATTTTGTACGTTTGCCCACTGGCAAAGAAATTATCAGTCTATAATTTTACTGGTAGGTAAAGACAGAAAAACAACAAAATGATCCAGAAAAAACGCATTTTTAAAAAGTTGTAAATTGATTTGCATTTTAATGAGTGAAAAAAGTATTCAATCCCCTATCAATCAGCAAGGTTTTTAGCTCCCAGGTGTCTTCTATACAGGTAATGAGCTGAGATTAGGAGCACTCCCTTAAAGGGAGTGCTCCTAATCTCAGCTTGTTACCTGTATAAAAGACGCCTGTCCACAGAAGCAATTAATCAATCAGATTCCAATCTCTCCACCATGGCCAAGACCAAAGAGCTGTCCAAGGATGTCAGGGACAAGATTGTAGACCTACACAAGGCTAGCATAGGCTACAAGGCCATCGCTAAGCAGCTTGGTGAGAAGGTGACAACAGTTGGTGCAATTATTCGCAAATTAAAGAAACACAAAATAACTGTCAATCCCCCTCTGTCTGGGGCTCCATGCAGGATCTCACCTCGTGAAGTTTCAATGATCATGAGAATGGTGGGAAAACAGCCCAGAACTACACAGGAGAATCTTGTCAATGATCTCAAGGCAGCTGGGACCATAGTCACCAAGAAAACAATTGGCAACACACTACCCTGTGAAGGACTGAAATCCTGCAGCGCCCGCAAGGTCCCCCTGCTTAAGAAAGCTCATGTACAGGCCCGTCTGAAGTTTGCTAATGAACATCTGAATGATTCAAAGGAAAACAGGGTGAAAGTGATGTAGTCAGATGAGACCAAAATCGAGCTCTTTGGCATCAACTCAACTCAAGGTGTTTGGAGGAGGAGGAATGCTGCCTATGACCCCCAAGAACACCATCCACTGTCAAACATGGAGGTGGAAACAGTATGCTTGGGGGTGTTTTTCTGCTAAGGAGACAGGACAACTTCACTGCATTAAAGGGACAATGGCTGGGGCCATGTACTGTCAAATCTTGGGTGAGTACCTCCTTTGAAAATGGGTCAAAAAGAAGCACATTAAGGTCCTGGAGTGGCCTAGCCAGTCTCCAGTCCTTAATCCCATCGAAAATATGTGGAGGGAGCTGAAGGTTCGAGTCACCAAACGTCAGCCTCGAAACCCTAATAACTTGGAGAGGATCTGCGAAGAGGAGTGGGACAAAATCCCTCCTGAGATGTATGCAAACCTGGTGACCAACTACAAGAAACGTATGACCTCTGTGATTGCCAACAAGGGTTTTGCCACCAAGTATGAAGTCATGTTTTGAAAAGGGGCCAAATATTTATTTCACTCATTAAAAATATGAAATAATTCATAACTTTTTTGAAATGCGTTTTTCTGGATAATTTTGTTGTTATTCTGTCTCTTACTGTTAAAATAAACCTACCATTAAAATTATGGGCTGATCATTTCTTTGTCAGTGGGCAAACGTACAAAATCAGCAGGTGATCAAATACTTTTTTCTCTCACTGTATATATTTTTTAAATAGTGTAAATTGTATATGTGTGTACTGTATGCGGATAGATAGATAGATAGATAGATAGATAGATAGATAGATAGATAGATAGATAGATAGATAGATAGATAGATAGATAGATAGATAGATAGATAGATAGATAGATAGATAGATAGATAGATAGATAGATAGATAGATAGATAGATAGATAGATAGATAGATAGATAGATAGATAAACACACAGTATATACGCACATAAATCAGCTATAGCAAAAGTGTTCAAAAGAAACCTGTCATAAGAGAAGAGTTACAGTCAGCTTAAAAAATACATTGGGAGTGGGCCTAAAGATTGTTTGCCTAGGGTGCATGTAATAGAGATTATTGCTTACCTATTCCACAGTTTCCCAGGCTTTCACATCTAGTCTTAAACTGCTCTTCTATTCCTGTAGTGAGGCCACCCCTATGCTGTTGTTGTCAGATACAATGCAGGGCCATCAATTCTGCAGACATCCCAACCTGCAAGAACCAAGAACTCATTTCAGGGAGGTGGCAAAGTCATTTCAGGGAGGTGGCAATCCGCGCCGCCGCAAACTCCCCCACCCCCTGCGCACACCGCAGCAACCCCCCCCCCCTCACCTTCCCAATTTAACACAACCAGAGGATAATGAAATTAAATGTAATCAGTTTACGGAGGTTTACTTCTTCTGGGAGATATTAACCACTTTAAGACCGGAAGATTTTACCCCCTTCCTGACCAGGCCATATTTTTCGATTCGGCACTGCGTTACTTTAACGGACAATTGCGCGGTCGTGCGACGCTGTACCCAAACTAAATTTATGTTTTCAATGATTTGAAGTGGTGATGGTGGTAGGAGTAAGAAACACTGCACATGCTGGGATATTTACAGTTATGTGCTGGGGGATAGTTGCACTCCTAGCACATGTGACTTAGGCAGACAGAAAATGTCATGTGCTTATTCATACATGTATGTACAAGGACATGACCTTTTATTCTGACAGAACACAGCTAGGTATTAAAAAACACATTGCAACAATTTACACACACTAATGCACATACCTTTTCTACTTATTTTGCAGACTATGCTGGTCTCTGTGTTGCTGTGCTCTGTGGTATGCTGGGCTCTGTGGTGCCGGTCACTGTGGTGCCGGGCTCTGTGGTATGCTGGGCTCTGCCGTGCCGGTCTCTGTGGTGCTAGGCTCTGTGGTATGCTGGGCTCTGTGGTGCCGGTCTCTGTGGTATGCTGGGCTCTGTGGTATGCTGGGCTCTGTGGTGCTGGGCTCTGTGGTATGCTGGACTCTGTGGTGCCGGGCTCTGTGGTGCCAGTCTCTGTGGTATGCCGGGCTATGTGGTGCCGGTCTCTGTGATATGCTGGGCTCTGTGGTGCCGGCTCTGTGGTATGCCGGGCTCTGTGGTATGCCAGGCTCTGTGGTGCCGGTCTCTGTGGTGCTGGGCTCTGTGGTATGCTGGGCTCTGTGGTGCCGGGCTCTGTGGTATGCTGGGCTCTGTGGTGCCAGTCTATGTGGTGCTGGGCTCTGTGGTATGCTGGGCTCTGTGGTGCCAGTCCCTGTGGTTCCTGTCTCTGTGGTATGCCAGGCTCTGTGGTGTTGGTCTCTGTGGTGCCAGGCTCTGTGGTATGCTGGGCTCTGTGGCTCTGTGGTGCTGGTCTCTGTGGTGACGGTCTATGTGGTGCCAGTCTCTGTGGTGCTGCCGTCCTCAGCCCTGCTGAGCTCTCGGTTGTCCGTGAGTGCAGGGCGAAATGTGGGAGACTCCCGCAACTTGCGGAAGACTTGAGATGTCTGATTCTGTATTGTACATGAGGACAGTGAAGGCCACCCACATTTAAACTCTTAATATACAGGAAGGGGGACACCTTAGGCCCCTTTCACACATGGAGTCCGTTCAGATCCACCTGTCAGTTTTTTTGGCGGATCTGAACGGACGCCCCATGCATCTCTATGGGGCATCAGATGTCAGCGGAGACATGTCTGCTGACATCCGATCCGTCAAAACCGGATGGATGGAAACCCTATTTTCCATCCATCTGGCGGATCGGATGAGAACGGACAGCCTGACGGACTCTGTGTGTGAAAGGGGCCTAAATGTGATTTTTTTTTTCAGCTAACAGAAGTTCAACTTAAAAGCAGTATTAAACCCCGAAACAAAATCTCGAGATGGGGCTTAGCTAAGAATGGGGGGGGGGGGGGGCTGGGGGGATGCTGCACACAGAAGTTTTTTTTATCCTAATGCATAGAATGCATGAAGTTAAAGGCCTTCAGCTTTTAAATAAGGAAATTGCATTTGTGTTTTTAGGCATTTTATTTATTTTCCCCTTGGGATCTGGTCAGTAACACACTTCCTCTCAAGGTGTCTGCACTCTGGATGGAGGAGCAGTGGAAACAACTTTACACGGCAGCACTATCAATCTGGGGAGAGGGCAGAGATAGATGTAATAGCAGCTATAGATGGACTTGGCTAACACAATAAGGCCAAACGTCAGCTAATACTTTTTAACCACTTTACCACTGGAGGATTTTGCTGTCTTCCGTCCAGGCCACTTTTTGCGATTCGGCGCTGTGCGACTTTAACTGACAATTGCGCGGTTGTGCGACGCCGTACCCAAACGAAATTTACGTCCTTTTTTTCCCACAAACAGAGCTTTCTTTTGGTGGTATTTGATCACCTGTGCGATTTTTACTTTTTGCGCTATAAACAAAAAAAGCGTTTATTTTGAAAAAATAATATTTTTAACATTTTTTTATATGAAATTCCCCCCCAAAAAATGTAAAAATCAAATTTTTTTTAAATTTTTGGCCAATTTGTTTTCTGCTACCTATGTTTGGTAAAAAAAATCGCAATAAGCGTATTTTGATTGGTTTGCGCAAAAGTTATTGCGTTTACTAACTAAGGGAAAGATTTCTGTCATTTTTGGTGGGTTTTTTTTAACGCGTAATGGCGGTGATCTGCGATTTTTTTTGGCGGGACTGCGACATTGCGGCGGACAGATCAGACCCTTGAATGACATTTTTGACACTTTTGGGGGTACCAGTGACATTTCTACAGTAATCAGTGCTATAAATATGCACTGTTACTGTAAAAATGACACTGGCAGTGAAGGGGTTAATTTTATTGGAGAGGGAGGGGTTAATGTATGCCTGGTGCTTACTGACGTGTGGGGGGGGAGGTGACTTTGTGAGACAGGGACAGATCGGATGTCCAGCTATGCTGAACACTCCGATCTGTCAGTCCCTGTCACTATGGAGATCCGCCCACTCTGTTTACACAGGCGGGCGGATCTCCTCACTCGATTCCCCGACGATCGGGGCAGAGCAGCGGCGATCGCCGCTGCTCCTCCCCTGGCCCGACTCCCGCTGTGAATGAAAACAGCGGAAGCGCGCCTCCGGCGGCGCGCGAGCGCTGCCTACAGGGGGAGGAGTCCAGCGACGTAGGTCTACGTTGCTGGACGGGATCGTGCCACTTTGCCGCAGTACGCTCCATGTGAGCGGTGGGCAAGTGGTTAAGCAGTTACAGCAAACTGTTTTTCTTTCCATTTTGGAATAAAGGTTTAACTTTTGGAATAACTAAATGAATACATTCTGACCATTTTATTTACCCCTGTCAGTGATAAATATTTTGTCTCAACACTCTAACTTCCACTTTTGCTGGACAGCTTGGTCTGTTAAAATGGGTTGAAAAATAAAAACTTACTAGCAGGGTCAACAAGTGAAAAGACAAAAAAAGCCTAAAAACCATAAGCCACCACATTTTAAGAATCTGTAAGCTGCAATATAATAATTGTTATAGGGTTTATGGTTTAATACAGCTCTAAAGCTAGTCAGTCAGAATAAAAGCCAGTTAGCTAGCATGTTCAAAAAGAGGTCGGCAACCGCAGCCCCCATATATGTCAGGATAATTTAAATTGGTGTACAAATTCTTTAGAGGCAAATGGCTACAAAGTTCAAACTTCATGGGCAAATAAAAACTATAGAAGGATCTATACATTTTCTGGATGTGAGTTTCATTAAGCACATGTTGCCTTAAAATGTTTGCTGAGAAATATATACAGGTTTACATTGCTGACTTTTTTTCAAAAACAATCTGTTTGGCTATCATGCTGTTCCACTGACTTCAATATGTTTTCAGTCAGTCATACCCAATACAGGTATGCAGATCAGAGGTTCTGACTTCACTTGCTGAATTCTTGCTTTGGGTGAAATGTATTAAAGCTAAAGGAAGCCAGACAACTTAAATAATGTCCATGAACTTATATAAAGTGCCTTGAAAAGTATTCATAATCCTTGATTTTCCACATTTTACAACCAAAAATGTAAATGTCTTTTATTGGGATTTTATGTGATAGACCAACACAAAGTGGCATATAATTTAAAGTGGAAGGTAAATGATACATTTTTTCAAATGTTTTTTCACAAATAAATATGTGAAAAGTGCGGAGTGCATTTATATTCAGCTCCCCTGAGTCAATACTTTGTAGAACTGCCTTTTGCTTCAATTACAGCTGCAAGTCTTTTTGGGTATGTCTCTACCAGTTTTGCACATCTAGAGAGTGAAGTATTTGCCCATTCTGCTTTGCAAAATAGTGCAAGCTCTGTAAGATTGGATGGAAAGCATCTGTGAACAGCAAATTTCAAGTCTAAAGTCCCGTACACACGCACAGATTGTTGGCCGTAAATTGTCGGCCAATGTCCGATCTGCCGATTGTAGGCTTGTTAGTATGATGCTTCCGACAACCAACTGCGAATTTTCGGCCGAAAAAAATCTGGTGTGCATGCTATAAAATTTTTGTTGGCCAACAACAGAACGGCCGATTGTTCCTCAGTCAGTACAGATTTCGGCAGATAAAAATCAGATGAGCAAGATTGGGCATGCTCAAAGAAGAAAAAACACACGGAAAGTCAACCATCACATGACATCACTTCTGAAGTTGGTTTTTGTTGGCTAACAAAAGTCCAGTGCAAGTCTAGAGCACATTTCAACCAACAAACAACACTGGACAAAAGACGGCCGATCGGTCGGCCAACAATCTGTGCGTGTGTACGGGCCTTAACACATGAATATGCTTTGATTTAAGCCATTCCATTGTAGCTCTGGCTGTATGTTTAGGGTCGTTGTCCTGCTGGAAAGTGAACCTCCATCCCAGTATCAAGTCTTTTACAGACTCTAACAGGTTTTCTTCTATGATTGCCCTGTATTTGGCTCCACCCATCTTCCCATCAACTCTGAGCAGCTTTCCTGTTCCTGCTGAAGAAAAGCATTCCCACAGCATAATGCTGCCACCACCATGTTTCACGTTCGGGATGGTGTGTTCAGGGTGATGTGCAGTGTTCGTTTTCTGCTACACATAGTGCTTTGCTTTTAGACAAAAAGTTTCATTTTGGTTACATCTGACCAGAGCACCTTCTTCCACATGTTTGCTGTGTCCCCCCCATGGCTTCTCACAAACTGCAAACCAGACTTCTTATGGATTTCTTTCAACAATGGCTTTCTTCTTGCCACTCTTCCATAAATGCCAGATTAGTGGAGTACACGACAAATAGTTGTCCTGTAGACAGATTATTCCTGTCACCTGAGCTGTTGATCTCTGCAGCTCCTCCAGAGTTACCAAGGACCTTTTTGCTGCTTCTCTGATTAATGCTGTCCCTGATGGATTGAACAGTGCTCCGTGAGTTGTTCAAAGCTTGGGATATTTTTTTATACTCTAACTCTGCTTTAAACTTCTCCACAAAATTATCCCTGACCTTTCTGGTGTGTTCCTTAGCCTTCATGATGCTGCTTGTTCACTCTCCAACAAACCTCTGAGGGCTTCACAGAGCAGCTGTATTTATACTGAGATTAAATTACACACAGGTGGACTCTATTTACTAATTAGGTGACTTCTGAAGGCAATTGGTTCCACTAGATTTTAGCTAGGGGGTATCAGAGTAAAAGGGCTGAATACAAATGCACGTTACACTTTTCAGATATTTGTTTTGTAAAACATTTTGAAAAGCATTTATCATTTTCCTTCCACTTCCCAATTATGTGCCACTTTGTGTTGGTCTATCTCATAAAATTCTAATAAAATACAAAAAGTATTGCCGTAATAAGTAGGCCACACCCCTTTGTAAATCACAGAAAAATAAGAAAGAAGAAAAAAGTGGGGTTTTGTAGGCCAAAATGAGATATGACACAAGGACGTACATACATGTAACACATAATGACACAAATAATTAAAACCAGAACACAGATAAAGATAACCGAGTGGGGACCAATTTCCATCTTTCTTGTTAAGACCCACCACTCGGTTATCTTTATCTGTGTTCTGTTTTTTATTATTTGTGTCATTATATGTTACATGTATGTACGTCCTCAGAGCATGCTTGAACATGCTTTTTTATGAGAATACATTGATGAATAAACATGCGTTTTTAACCTATCCGCTGTGTTGTGTCATATTCTGACCATCTCATTTTGGTCTAATAAAATACATTTACGTTTTTGGTTGTAACATGACAAAAGTTGTTAAATTTCAAGGGGTATAAATACTTTTTTCAAGGCACTGTACTTGTACTGCTTGCATTTTGATTCAGTTTGAGCTGTCTTTACCTAGAGATAGTAATAGGTATTCAGTGTAGCTACTACTTCAACACCAATCCCCCAAGGGTCCAAGAAGTGCATTAAACCAGTGGTCCTCAACCCTGGCCTACAGGGCCCACTAACAGGCCAGGTTTGCAAGATAACTGAAATACATCCCAGGTGATATCATTTGCTGCTCAGTGATTGCAGTACTCTAGTCTGCATCTCCCCAAGGTAATACTTAAAATCTCGCCTGTTAGTGGGCCCTGAGGACCGGAGTTGAGGACCACTGCATTAAACAACCAGAACAAGCCCTCAGGTATGCCCTACTGGAGGAGACAGCTGACAGTTCACTGAAACAAATACCCAAATTGTGAGGCAAAAATATTGCTTGTAAACAGGCAGAGATCAGGGCAAGCTATATTCATGCTGAGTCATATCAAGACAAAAGTTTGGGTAGACAGCAACAAAAAACAGCAGAGGAAAGGCAACAGTCATACCTAGGATTAGCAATCAGGATTTGCAGAAGATGTATAAAAAGTAGTGGGGAACTTTAGGCATGACACACATGACAACACAGGCACACGGAAATGGAAATGTGCTTGAGAATAGCATTGCTATTCTAAGAAGAAAGACTCCAGCATCCATACCAGCCATATGGTCAAAGGACCATATGAATCATAAGGTCATGGTGGTGGAGTAGGACCATAGGACTGTGATGGGCCATATGGACCAAAGGACTATGGTGGACCATGGTGTACAATAGGACAGTGGTGGTGAAGTAGAAACCAGCTACATTGAATCCTTATTATGAACTCTAGGTAAATCCAATTCAAATTGACTATATATTGACTATATACGCAAGCTGTATAAGTACAAGCCCGATTCCAAAAAAGTTGGGACACTGTACAAATTGTGAATAAAAACAGAATGCAATGATGTGGAAGTTTAAAATTTCAATATTTTATTCAGAATACAACACAGATGACATATCAAATGTTTAAACTGAGAAAATGTATCATTTTAAGGGAAAAATAAGTTAATTTTAAATTTCATGGCATCAACACATCTCCAAAAAGTTGGGACAAGGTCATGTTTACCACTGTGTGGCATCTCCTGTTCTTTTTATAACGGTCTGCAAATGTCTGGGGACTGAGGAGACAAGTTGCTCAAGTTTAGGAATAGGAATGTTGTCCCATTCTTGTCTAATACAGGCTTCTAGTTGCTCTTCTTTGTCGCATCTTCCTCTTTATTATGCGCCAAATGTTTTCTATGGGTGAAAGATCTGGACTGCAGGCTGGCCATTTCAGTACCCGGATCCTTCTTCTACGCAGCCATGATTTTGTAATTGATGCAGTATGTGGTCTGGCATTGTCATGTTGGAAAATGCAAGGTCTTCCCTGAAAGAGATGACGTCTGGATGGGAGCATATGTTGTTCTAGAACTTGGATATACCTTACAGCATTGATGGTGCCTTTCCAGATGTGTAAGCTGCCCATGCCACACGCACTCATGCAACCCCATACCATTAGCGATGCAGGCTTCTGAACTGAGCCCTGATAACAACTTGGGTTGTCCTTGTCCTCTTTAGTCCAGATGATATGGCGTCCCAGTTTTCCAAAAAGAACTTCAAATTTTGATTTGTCTGACCACAGAACAGTTTTCCACTTTGCCACAGTTCATTTTAAATGAGCCTTGGCCCAAAGAAAACACCTGCGCTTCTGAATCATGTTTAGATACAGCTTCTTTTTTGGCCTATAGAGTTCTAGCTGGCAACGGCGAATGGCATGGTGGATTGTGTTCCCCCGACAATGTTTTCTGGAAGTATTCCTGAGCCAATGTTGTGATTTCCATTACAGTATCATTCCTGTATGTGATGCAGTGCCATCTTAGGGCCCGAAGATCACAGGCATCGAGTATGGTTTTCCGGCCGTGACCCTTATGCACAGAGATTGTTCCAGATTCTCTGAATCTTTGGATGATATTATACACTGTAGATGATGATAACTTCAAACTCTTTTGCAATTTTTCTCTGAGAAACTCCTTTCTGATATTGCTCTACTATTTTTCGCCGCAGCATTGGGGGAATTGGTGATCCTCTGCCTATCTTGACTTCTGAGAGACACTGCCACGCTGAGAGGCTCTTTTTATACCCAATCATGTTGCCAATTGACCTAGTAAGTTGCAAATTGGTCCTCCAGCTGTTCCTTATATGTACATTTAACTTTTCCGGCCTCTTATTGCTACCTGTCCCAACTTTTGTGGAATGTGTAGCTCTCAAAAAATCCAAAATGAGCCAATATTTGGCATGACATTTCAAAATGTCTCACTTTCAACATTTGATATGTTATCTATATTATATTGTGAATAAAATATAAGTTTATGAGATTTGTAAATTAGTCCATTCCTTTTTTACTCACAATTTGTACAGTGTGCCAACTTTTTTGGAATTGGGTTATATGTAAGTTCACATATGAAAGCAATTATGAGTAATTTTGGAGTGAATGCCAAACACTTGGATTAGTCTAACTTGGCTAGACAAACCAGTATAGATTTGTCTGCCTTTACCAGATCAGGTCTTCATATACTACATGTACATTGTATATAGGAAAACTAAGATCTCTCATCTGTCTTTGCCTTCTACTAAATTATAATATGTCGAAATCTCTGCTTATGTACACAAGAAAATGGTCTTCTAATATTTTTACAAGACATGTTTTGCTCTTTAGTTGACTAGAAATCAAGAACATTTAATGTATTTTTTCTCACATTATTCGCTTAATTAATAGGATATAATTACTATTTGGAAAGAAATATCTGTATCCTTGAGAAAAAAAGAGACTTTAGTTTTATTCTGTAAGGTGAAAGTTCACTGGGTGACAATGGCTCCATTCTGTTTCATTACACATTGAGCATTTTACCATACCAGAATAAAACCAAGGTAATCCCATCAAACATGCGTCTTGCGAATAAAAATGAGCTCAAAAGAAACTGAAAACTGTATGTGTAATGAGAAAGTCAAGCAGCACATTTCCACTTCTTTAATTTAATATACTGAGACCAGACTGCACTCAGACTTAATATACTGGGAGAAGGCCAGATGTAGGAACAGTCAACGCACAGATCACACATGTAAAATGTGAAATGGATATGAATTCTTACATGGCTGGAAAACACTTTTTACCAGGTTGCAAGTTTTGTAATTTTACAACCACTTGGAAAAATTGGACACAGATTCACACTTCACACACAGACAAACTTGATATTAGATATTTTACTTTCTGCCAAGTTTATCAACAAGGGGACAGAAGAATGTTTAATTTAGTTGTCAGTGGAAACAATTAAATAATTGACTTAATAAATTTAGTTAAACATGGTTGTTTTCTTAAATGCAGCCCATGTCCTAAAAGGCATTTCTACATTTATAGGATTTTTATTAGCCTTTGGGTTTTGAATACCTAGATCTACCATCTGCAATGTAACAACTTACCCAGACCCTCTCTTTATTACTGTATTCTAATGTCACTAAGTTCCATGGTGAAGTGTAACTAACAGTATAGAAAGAATTATGTTTAAACCCATACCTTTATAATACAACTAGATAGTCCATTGCTAAAGGTCCGCAGAATGACATTCATGATGTTCATATTGATGAGGGAGGGCTGAATACTCTGTCATTTACAGTTACATTAACATTTTATGAGAGGAACAAATAACAGTGATGGGTTTGTCCCAAGTGCACCTGTAGTTCTAGAGCTATAAATAAGAAAAAAGTGGAAAAATAATTCTAGCAACTTCCTAAAGGAAATTACTTAATTTTAACATATCTTTTTTTGGCATAGTTATTGCAGCCCACGAATGTCATATACCCTATTATCATGATCAGCACATATTGATAATAAAATTTACAATTTATTGATACTGGATTTTCATCTTTAGGAGAACTGCAGTGATTGATTTTAAAATGGTTTAACTTGATAGTTTGACCTTTTTTATGTGACATTTCCTAAATTTTCCTAAAGTCTCCAAATGCATAGGCTATTAAAAGATAAAAAATACCATTGTTGGTTGTATTGTTTGGAAGGAAGCAGTGGCAGTCTGATTATGGAATTTACTTTTATTTAAAGGTGGGGGCATTTATATTTATGCAATTGTTTTAAAATGTGGTCGTTTTTTCATTCAGGGGAGAATAGGAGGGATCATTTAAAAGCCAATCTGGCAATACAGCAATTATATTTCACATCAAGGCTGTTCAGTAATATAGTAATATCATTTGGCCTTGTGGAAAGTCAATGAAAGCGCATACTTGGACTGACTTTTTTTTTTTTTTTTGATGCACGTGATAAGAGCCAGAGCCTCTAATAGGCTTCAAAAAAGGGTGGACATGGGGCGCAGAGCACTGCAATGAATATTCGCTATTGCCACACTGATTCTCCTCCTGGCGAATCAGGAAGCGGGTCCTGAGACCTGTTTCCCGATTGGCCGAAAGGACTAGGAATCCTATTGGCCAAGAAGGAGGAGGGAGACGGCCGCCGAGAGGGAACATGGAGACTGAGGGGGAAGCCGCTGCCGCCGCTGCCTGTCAGTCCCGCGGAGCAAGGTAAGTAAACTTGCACGGGGTGGGGGGGATATGGTGATGCGGGCTGAAGTGGTAGCAACTTAAAAAACAGAAAAAATTTAGTAGGGATGTTAATGATTATAAAAAACAGACAGTATATAAGTGGCAAACAGGAAGCATAGAAGATATGGAGGTTCCTTCCACACCCAACATCCCTTCCCTCTATGGAATCTTCATTAGATGAAGATGAGTTTGACGACTCCCCAGATACACCCTTACCAGAAACACCACAAGTTTTTTCATTCAGACCCAACCGTGAACTCAGGGATACTAATCCACCAACAACTACCAATAGATTTGTTCATCTCAGGGACACACCAAGACAAGGCACCAGACCCTCTCCACCATTTAGAAATCGACCCCACACATCTACCACACCCAACATGGGGAGATTCAATATACCTACCCACAACCGTTATTCTCCCCTGGATAGGAGAGGATCATATTCCTCCACCAGGGAAAATACGGATAGATTCCATTACAACGAACAGAGGGATTTTTTTCAGGGTGGTCCCCGTGCGAGACCCCCATCTTTCAGACCACAGCAACCTCAAGGATGGTACCGACCCCAAAGAAGACCAGGATGGAGAGGTCCACAGGTTTATCAAAACCAATGGAACCATCAATACTCCCAGAACAACAAAACTGTGTGGGGTGGGTATCTCTGGTGAGTGTGCTGTTTATCGAAGGGGTCACTGGGCACCTCACCACCCACCACGGGGCCACACAGTATTGTGTACGGTATACACAAAGAATTCTATAGTCACTCCCTTAAGACGGTCACCCATCACCTATCACCGTTTCACTTGAAATAGACTACTATTGAACTATTATTGACTTGTCACTAATTTATCCCGTTGTCATTGGGACACATCACTTTGGAGTCTCAAGCACTTGCCACTTTATAGTTACTATTGGATCACTATATTGCCCCCTTTTTTCTTCACTTATAGTCACATATATATATATATATATATATATATATATATATATAATTTTTACATTATTTATTTTTTATCCTTTCACTATTTTCTTGGATTATTGGCACTTATATGCATATTTATATATTTTTAGGAAGATCATAATTATCTATTTGTAGTTCCATGCACTTTACCAGCATATGTCACTTTAAATTGAGGATGTTGCACGTGTCACTTTATGTATAGTTGCACTTATATTTATTTGTGTTTATTTATTGGTGCTAATGTCACATTTCTATACCATTTGTTGAGTGTATACATACTATTACACTTGTATCCGTCAGGACACATATATCTATTATATTGCTACCTTATACCAATACCTGGTTCTATCTCTTACGATTATCTCAGCACACGTCACCTTTAAGGGACGTATATGCACATGTCACTTTGATTTACGGTTTACCACACACATTTTTTTTATACATCATTTTATATATCATATTTATTATTGCCAACCATATATTGATACTATTTATTCACTTGGCACTTTATTATTCACCTAAGTCAGCAAACAGACAGCGCCACCCCCTACACTTTATCTCATTATATTATATAGTCTTCTGACTATATTATAGGGAGGCTGCAGTCTATATTGCCAAATATATCCATAACTCCATAAGCCCGGAGCCCACCACCTCTTACAGTTGATTGATAATAATTGGCTTAAGCCAAACACTAACCATGAGTGAAAAAAAAATATTTCTGTTATCATTCATATTCTCTGAAAAATGGCCCATAAATCATAAATTCTGCAAGGGTATGTAAACTTGTGAGCACAACTGTATTCCTCACTCAGTAGCCACAGCATATATAATGCCACTTTATGTGAACCAAATGCCTTTGCAAACCCAGATATTACATTGAAAAAGCAGCAGTGACATCACTGTGACAGCCTGTGCAGAAAGCAGAGCTGTGGGAGGACCCCTAGCACTACCACATACTACAGGTTGCTTGCAGAAAACTAGAGGGGGTTGGGGGATACTAGTCTTTAATGCAAGAAACTCCTGAACAAGGCAAAATTTCACACTGGATTACTGCGTAGATCTGGAAAAAATACATAAAGCACACCAAGATTCAAATACGAATACACATGCCAGACCATATTTGCTGATTCCGGGGATTAGTTGTAAAGGAAAAATGACTTCTGCTATTGCTGACCTTGGTTTTGAAAACAAAGATTCCATGCTGATACACTTGCTTCAGTACTTTGAATATCTGTCCCAGAACAAGCATGTGCGGAAGGACTTATCATTTTTCTCTAATTTTCCTGATCTGAATTCTTGGGTCATCAACTCAGAAAGTACTTTGATTTTAAAAAGGTCAGGCTTAGTAACTTAAAATATATAGTATTTAATACAGGTAAAAGAAGAAGTAAGCATATATACCAAGACATATAAGATAATTCCAATAATAATTAAATTCATATAATATATTATCCTGTGGACAGCTGGGAATAGCGCACAGCCTTCGCAAATATGGAAGAATGCAGTTATTTTTTACACATTTGCAGCTTACCTGCTTATAATTCAGTTCTCCTACTCCTGGTGTCCTGGCTATGTAAGCTTGCAAAAGTAGCTAATTGATAATGATGACTCTGTGTGCTGCCTTGAGGGGATTGGCGTGGTGTCCCTGAACATAAGTTCAGGTCCTTCCTATATGTTAGAAGCCATGACTGGGAACAAGCTTAGAGAGGTTCCAATATATTTTGGAAGATAAAATATAATTTTCATTTCATCTCCTGTATAGTATCTCATTATACTGTATTGTAGAATTTGAATTTTGGATCCCTGGGAAAAGCCTCTGGGACATGGAAATAATCCAATTACTTAACAATGGCCTTGATTAAAAAAAAAGTGATTTCTTATCTTAATAAAAAAAAAAAAAAAAGTCTTGCACTCACAGTTTTTTTTTTTTTTAGTAGAAAGGAAATTCATTAGTGTGTGCAAGTATATACGGTATATATATATATATATATTTTTTTTTTTCTCTTCCACATGTTTACACCATGCAACACATTGCATGATTACCTTGATTTTATCCATAATTAATATTATTACGATATGCACATGTCTGTATGAAATATACTGTATACTGTTTATACATACGTATCCACTGGGGTTGATTAAAGGATTCACCTTCTTAGAAAAAATAATAAATACACATATTTAAAATGTGCATTTGTTATTTTTTCCTGCAGGAAGATAGAATGCATTGCACCTGTGATCAGTGGATTGTGGGTTCAATGTCAGGCTTCTGCAGACAAGCCCTGCAGCTTTCAGCCTGTACAACCATACGAACTGTCAGTTTAAATGCTGCAGGCCTTTTGAATGAACCACAAGGAAGCCCATCAGTTCAGACTGCAATCCATATGCCACGGTGGATAAGAGTACTTGTACTTCAATAATGCACAAGAAACTGTAAATGAATGACACATCGATACTCTTTTTGAATTCTGACAGTGGGTGCGAGGAGAAAATCCCCAGCCCGCTGTCACATTTGTGGGTGGAGGGATTGGGGGGGGGGGGAGAGGCAGCAGGAGCTGAAACTTGTTACATGTTCCACCCTAAATTTAAGTTTATTTAGTTATTTTTACCAAGTGTGATGGAATTGCTCTCTTGTGCGAGTTAGTGCCCCTTATGGGCAGAGGTGAGACTACTGCACCAGGCCCCACATTGGATGGAGAACATCCTTTCACCCACCAGTGACACCTATCTCAGTACTGACCTTGAGGTTATTTTAACCACTTAAGCCCCGGAAGATTTTACACCCTTCCTGACCAGGGGGTATTTTGCGATTCGGCACTGCGTGATTTTAACGGACAATTGCGCGGACGTGCAACGCTGTACCTAAACGAATTCGACGTCCTTTTTTTCCCACAAACAGAGCTTTCTTTTGGTGGTATTTGATCACCTGTGTGATTTTTTGATCATGTGCTATAAACAAAAAAATAGCGTAAATTTTGCAAAAATAACAATATTTTTCACATTTTTTTATATGAAATTCCCCCCCAAAAAATTTAAAAATCAAAATTTTTTAACATTTTCGGCCAATTTGTTTTATGCTACATATGTTTGGTAAAAAAAATCGCAAAAAGCGTATTTTGATTGGTTTGCGCGAAAGTTATCGCGTTTACTAACAAAGGGAAAGATTTTTGTCATTTTTGTTGTTTTTTTTTTAACGCGTAATGGCGGCGATCTGCGATTTTTTTGCGGTGCTGCGACATTGGGGCGGACAGATCGGACCCTTGACTGACATTTTTGACACTTTTGGGATTACCAGTGACATTACTGCAGTAATCAGTGCTGTACATATGCACTGTTACTGTAAAATGACACTGGTAGTGAAGGGGTTAACTTTATTTGAGAGGGAGGGGCTGTGTGTGTCCCTAGGGGCGTGATTCTAACTGTGATTGGCTGTGGCTTGAGGTGTAGGAACAATGATCAACGGTCCTACATAGTAGAACCGTATGATCACTGTTTCTACACAGGGGAGAATGACAGGCGGCTTGTTTACACTAGCCGCCTGCCTTTCTCCCGCTGTCACAGATGATCGTGAGTGAGCGGCGGACATTGGGTCCGCCGCTCACACACGCGGGAGGGTCCGTGACCGCGCCTCCAGCGGCGCGCGCTCGCTCCCCAGAGCCTCACAGGCTAGTGACGTACCGGTACGTCACTTTGCCTGTGAGGGGCTGACCGCCGCAGTATATGTACTTGCGGGGGTCGGCAAGTGGTTAAGGGAAATAGCATGAAACACTAAATTTGCCACCACCATTTTTTTACACACTTTACTTTCCCTTCAACACAAAGGCATTGAGGGAAGCTGCTGTATACTTCACGAGGCCTTGCACACTCTAGCGGCCCTGCTGCTTAGACAGGTAGACCATACAGACCCCAATCCACCCCTCTGACACAACTTGCATCACTGGACACCAGCACCCCCTCTCTCTGACTGGTTGCTTCTCCTTCATTTTACCTTTTATTTCCCCATCACACAGAAGGTTGACATAAAGATTTATACTTAATTCCCCATTCCCATACACTGTAAGATTTCACTCCCACTCTGTACTCCCATTACCTCAAACCAGACTATTCACTTAACCAGCAACTTAGTTTACAGAATAAGGTTTGTATGGATGTACAGTTCAGTTTTCATTATTTACATGGCAGCGCAACTGACAAGTGATGGTGTTGCTTTTTTAACATTTGGGAGGGTTTTTCTTTGGGCTATGCTGTGGTGTCTCATACTTATAGTTTGTAATGGTTCCCAATCAATTGGGCTTCGCTTGTTTTTCAGTTCTGTTTTTAGGATCCCACCGAAGGGATACTCATAAAGGTAAATTACTACATCTTTCTGTATATGGTCCTCCTCCTTTTCATGACCAACCTCCAACCACAACTCCAATATTGTTCCCACTACCCTGTGGCTCAACCACATTCCACCTAAATACCCCTGCTATGGGAACCTTATCAGGCCAAACGGTAGATACACCATAGCAAGTTAAGCTGGCCAGACTTGGATCAAAATTCAGGCAGTCCTGCAGGATAACGCAAAATTTTGATTCATGTATGGCTGTTCTTGTTCATGAGAAGTCGATCTACTGCTCATGACCTGGCTTGTTAGTAAATTTTTGTTTGATCAGCGCATACAGCCAATCGCTTGCATCGCAGATCAGTGGATTCTGATGGCAGGTCAGAATAGAATGACATAGCAGAGAGGTTTCCCACATCCACATTTGTGGATGAGGGAATCGGTGCAGTTTTATTTTCGTTCAGCCAAAACGGAATCCTGTAAGGCCAACCGTAAAGGGTAACTCCACTTTCGTAGGGAAAAAAAATTAGCAAATAAAGAAAAAACAATATATCGTATACAATTGTGACACAAATCATAATGTAATTTAATTTTATTAAAAATTACCTTTCCTTTTCAATCTGCAGCTACTATTTTCTGAAAATGCAATGCAATATGGCTACTCTGAGCTGTTCTGTACACAGAATGTATACTGACCACACCCCAGAAACATAATTTCCTGCTTGTGTGATTGGCTCGCCAATTTTCTCAGAAGTCTGCACTAAGATATAAGCCAGATTACAGGCATCCCTTGCAACAAAAAAGCCATTTTTGGTGAGATAAAAATAGGAACACGTCTAAAGGGATGCAGGCCCAGCAGCATTCCTTATTAATGCCCTGCAGCTGCCACAGCTGATAGATAATTATGAAACCACTCCCATTTGACCCACTCAGCACAGAGGCACAGAGGAACAAACAGTGATTACTTCAGAATAACAAAACTTAGGAATCTGCAACAAAGTTCACCCAGAGGGGAATGTTTTTTTCTCAACAAAAGTGGAGTTATGCTTTAAAGGGATTGTAAAGGCAGAAGGTTTTTTTTTTTAAATAATAATAGTGAATATATAACCCGACTAGCCATGCATAACATACAAACACTGTATGCATGAAATGCATATATATATATATATATATATATATATATATATATATATATATATATATATATACTCAAAATCATATAAAATAATGTGATATATTAATGCATATAAATCAGTGCACCAAATGCATGCATAGAAATCAGTGCACAAAATCACTCAGAATAGTGTGGTATAATAATAAATAGGTACACATAGGCAAACAAGCAGTCCACATCTAATGTGCCATGCTCCAAAAAAAAACTTTTAGTGATAATAAATAGTGATGACAGGTGATCGGATGAAATAAGTTCCATGCTGAATAGAGGGTCACCAAAAGATCCACCACCTCCGTGACTCCACACCCCTCAGCTAGGCAACTCACCCCACTCTATTGCCCACCCTCCTAATGGATAGGGCCAATTGCGCAATGTTACAGGCATTGCAGTTAGGGTAATCCACCTCAGATACCTCCTTCAGGACAGCCTCTCTTCCTCCATGGATATGCAAAGGAAAGAAGAGCCCCACTGGTGTATTACCATTTCAAGATGTATGAAGATTCAGAAAATATAACATGAAAATGGGTATGGGGTGCTCTCACCGGTCCCACCACCTCCACGATGGTGCGACAGACCTACGGGAGCCACCGCCGCTCACCCGACCAATCCTTCCGGTATGCCGTGTAGCCACGCCCATTCTATGCATTAAGATTTAAAAAAAAACCTTCTGTGTGCAGCAGCCCCCCTGATACTTACCTGAGTCTGTATCCAGTGATGTTGCAGGAGTGTCTCAGCTGCCTGGGACTCCCCTCCTCATTGGCTGAGACAGCAGTGTGGCATGATTGGCTCCCACTGCTGTCAATCAAAATTATTCAGCCATTCAGGAGAGAGAAGGGGCAGGGTGGGGCCAGGTTGTGGCTTTGTTTCTGAAAGGACACAGGGAGCTGTGACTCGGCTTGGGTGCCCCCATAGCAAGCTGCTTGGTGTGGAGGCACTGAACAGGAGGGAGGGGCCAGTAGCACAGAAGAGGGACCTGAGAAGAGGAAGTTCTGGGCTGCTCGGTGCAAAAACCAACTGCACAGACAGGGCCAGATTAACGTAGGGGCTATTGGAGCTGCAGCTCCAGGCCCACACCTTAATATAGGCCCAGTAGGGGCAGATGACTATTCAGCTCAGGGCCAGTAGGGGGCCACATGAGAGGCTCCCGGCACCTCCTGCAGCAGGGGAAATATGACAGTTGGGGGTTTATCAGTGCGGTGGTGGGGGTAGTTACAAGCACCAATCTCCCTCTTTGACTCTCCATGAAGCAGCTGAAAGCTGCTTCTCCTCCTCTCCCTCCCAGGGCATTCAGCTGCTTTCTCTGTGAGCCATAGAGGAAGATCAGTGCTTATAATTGCCCCCCCCCCCCTGCACCATTAACCCCAGACTGTCAATCAGATTCCCCCTGCTCTCTCGGTACTGATCCTTAATGATCACTGATTGTGTTCTTTCATACCTGAAGCCCTGAACCAGCAAAATCCTCTGCACCAGGCCCATGATGTTCTTAATCCAGCCCTGTGCACAGAGGAGGTAAGCATAACATGTTTTTTATTTAACCACTTAAGGACCAGAAGGATTTACCCCCTTAATGAACAGGCCATTTTTTTGAGATACTGCGTTACTTTTACTGACAATTGCTTGGTTCCCTGTGTTCATCTCTGACAAAACAGAGGTCTTCCTTGTTTACATAGACAGACCACAATTCTGTCTCCATGGGGAGCGTTCATGGGTGGTCGGCGGACATCGAGTCCACTGGACCCGCTGATTGGCTCTCCCTTTGGCCAATCGGTGCGTGTGTGTGCCTCTGGCGGTGCGCGTGCGCACCCACACTATCTATTACATGAAGCGACATACAGGTATGCCGTTTCACGTAATAGAGCCGGCCTGCCGCAATAAAATGGCGGCGGCTAGTCGGCAAGTGGTTAAAAGAAAAAGGAGACTTTACAATCACTTTAGGCCTTACAACACTCACTACACAGTAACTTTGAATACAATACACAAATGACCCTACTAACACCTGCCTACATACTGGGATTGATTTACCTGCCCCTCCTCCCTTTTTTTTTTTTGGGTAGAGAGAAGGTTATGTTCATGACTGTCCTTAAATGTATTAAAAAGAAAGGCATTATAAAAAAGATGACGTAATCTTTGGAAATATTCTCCACTGGTACTTCAGCAGGACAGTCCCTGTTATTATTACCAGCAGACAACTGACTAACTGAACTGGTGAAATGTGGTCCAAGCAACCGCTTTCCAAATCATCTCTTTCCCCACAGCAGGAAGCCTTCCGTGTGAATTAGGGACCCAAACTTAAAGGAGTTGTAAAGGCAGAAGGTTTTTTTTTTTCTTAATGCATTCTATGCATTAAGATAAAAAGCCTTCTATGCCCAGCAGCCCCCCACAGCCCTCCTAATACTTACCTGAGCCACCTCTCTATCCAGCGATGTCCATGAGTCCCTCTACCATCCGAAGCTCTCCCTCCTGATTGGCTGAAACACAGCAACGGCGCCATTGGCTCCCCCTGCTGTCAATCAAAGTCAGTTAACCAATCGGGGCTGAGCGACACAGGAAGCTGTGACTCGGCTCGGGTGTCCCCAAATCAAGCTGCTTGCTGTGGGGGAAGTCGGCAGGAGGGAGGGGCCAGGAGCACAGACAAGGGACCCGAGAAGAGGAGGATCTGTGCAAAACCAATTGCACAGAGGAGGTAAGTATATTATGTTTGGTATAAAAAAAAGAACACAAGACTTTACAATCACAGTTCACCCCACAGGCATTGAGCTGCATTGTTTAATGTAGACGTCAATTCAGTGCAAAAAGCATAGATTTGTACTCATCTCACCCCTCCACTCATCCCCATAACACCCCTTTGTGCACAGGCAGAGAGCAAAAGAAGTTATTAGCTCACAGGATTTCTGGCAAAATCAACAGGATTTTTTTACACTTATCAAATGGATTTAAAGTCCTTACATATACCCAGTGTAGTGACTAGCCTCAGGTGATACAAAGCCATGAAACAAAACCTTCAACATAAGTGGTACCTGTTTATCTGCAGTCTTTCATTCAAAGTACAGAATTTATCGAGCTTGTCTGAGTGTTTAGAAAAAAGGGGGAGCAGAGCTGAAGTTACATTCTTCAGAACTCAGTGAGGATAGCTCTGGGAGCTGATTAGAGGGAAGGGACTCCCCCTCCCCCTCACACAGCACACAGAAACAGAGCTGAGACTGTCAATCAGCTGGAACTTCCTCCCCTATCACCTTTTCTATCTTAGTGTCAGAAAAACCTCAGAACGTCAGAAGTGACCCATGCTAATAGCAGAGGAACAAAGCAGCAGACAGAAATTACACTTTGTGCTCTGGACTGGGACAACTAAACACTATAGAGGGTTATGATTTGTTCATATTTTATGTCTGAGGTTTACAACCACTTAAACAAAACGCTTTCCAATATATATTTAGCAGACCAAAGGAGATAAGAGTTATTTGTTAGTGTTTACATACACTTTAAATGTTTTTATTTAAATCCAAGTGTGAATACTTGAAATTAACTCAGTATCACCCTTCTTGTACACCCTGTACAGCAAAGCACCATGTGGGGATAAAGAAGCAGCTCAAGGAACCAATCAGTTGTGCTGCAGTGCAAGATGCAGGCTGATGGGAGGAGAGATCAGAGTGACAGAAAGATTAGCGCATTAGTCTTAGTCATTCGTTTCTTCTTTCACTGCCCAGCCACAGGATGGCAGGTTTCCTTGCCCTACCGTAGAGGGCTGTGACAATGCTGTGTAAATCTCAGAACTGGATGGGCAGATATACTAATCCTTTGACAGGTAAAACAACTCATATACACTATGCAGTGTGTGTATTTAGTTGTTTGCCTGGAGTTCAACTTTAACAAGGACACAAACAGAAATGTAAAACTGGCAGAGGTTCTAACCCTTCCCATTCCTACCCCAATGCAAACAGCTATGGAACTTTGCTGCAACTTATACAATGACTTTTATAAGAATGTTTTTTACCTAAACTGACCTGTGTTCAACTTGTCTTGGCCAGCTTCAATCTTGTTTTATTATGCATTTAAGATTCTAGAAATACTTCTCTGGATAAGCACGTTTTTAAATTGCAAAAGCACAATAAACTGGAATTACTGTTTGTACAGAACCTCTTGTATTTTTAAAGAATGCTAATCAAGACCTCTGTCTTATTGATTGTTCATTATAAAGGGATTATTGCCTTCAGTAAGATTAATCCAAGATGCTTCTGTCAGTTAACAGTGGAAAAAGATGTTTCCTTTTCCAATACCTGCTCCGCTGGGAGATGTATCTGAGTATGGACACTTTTTATTACCCCGTAATTTGGCTGCCTTTACATGGATGGAGAAGCCGGTTTGGATCGGTGCAATATATGAAGATATGCTCTAGAAATTTTATTTGCAATTGATTCATCTTAAGAAAATGAATATTAGAACAAATATGATGTTATCTTAACTGAAGTATGTAATAAAGGAAAGCAAATGAATCATAAAATGAATGGGTTGATAAAGAACAATGATGACAATTTAGATCAGACATCTGAACAATTCATCCAGACTAACAATTAACGATAACAGCACATACCTCAATCTTTAAAATTGTAGATTGCAAAGTTATTTTTTAGAAACCTAATCAAAAACAGATGTAGGTACCTGTGAATCAAACTGGCTATTTTATTAAATATGGTGACTCCTGCTCATTTTGTCTTGGGATATTAGGCCACCCAACTCTCTAATGGCAATGCCCAGGGCAATCACTTAATGATTTCCACATATGCAGCAAATGTGTATATCATTATATCACATGGTTCAAGAGTTGATGCTGCACCTGTACCAAATAGGGTTCATGCTGAAACATTCAAGTGACCGCTGATATGCCAAGATGTTGTTGCTAGATTTTCTAATTCCAACCAGTCAGCATTTTTTGCAGATAAAGATCATGCAGTGGAGATATTTCCCCTATACATGAGCTGTCAATCCTATTTAGATACGGTATTGTGTGGATAACTTAAATAGAACTAGTAATGAAAGAAATATGCAGTCTCCTTCTGAAAATGCTAGCTGCATGGCTACCCCTAGTTTTAATACCTTTCTACTTACCTGAAATAAAAATAAAATGTAAGCAAAACAGATTGAAATAAAAACTCCATATCTGCATATGTGTTCATGGTCAGCTTCAGTACTGAAGCCAGGCATTTAGGATTATGTCAGCAATGACAACCTTTTTCACTAAGCAAAGGTTTTCTTTAGGCCACTAAAGATGAAGTCCAGGCTGGAAAGTGAAGCCCCGTACACACGTACGGATCGTCGTCATACAAACGTTCGTCTTTTCTCCCCGGGATGTCAGTGTCTGTTGAAAAGTGCAAAGACAGCACAAGGACAGCACAAGAAATTGGTCCGCAGACTTCAGCTGACTGCAGAAGTGATGTCATGTAATGGTTAACTTTCCCTGTGTTTTTTATTTTCTGAGCTTGCCCAGTCTTGCAAATCTGCGGTCTGTCGGCTGATTTCTGTACTGACAGGCGAACAATCGTCCGTTCTGGTGTCCGCAGACAAAAATTTTCATGTTTGCAAGAAAGACCCTTGTCCGCGGATTGTGCGCAGACAGCTGTCGGAGGCACCATACTAACACGCGTACAATCGGCAGATCTTTCGTCCGCCGACGTTTGTATGACGATGATCCGTACGTGTGTACGGGCCTTAAGTGGTTCTTGAATTGGGTACGCCGACACATTGCAAGCGCTAAATGCTCATTTTGTCTAAAAATATTGAAAAAATATGAAATACTTACTCCTTTCTTCAGCAGGCTTTCTCCTTTTCATTAAACCAGTCCTCCAAAGCCTTTCCTATCTGCTGCCAAACCAGATGCAGCTCTCTGTCATCATCACATGCAATGCAGAACCCATGGTCCCACATGATCGTGAAGATTGTGAGTGCTTGCCCGCAATTCTGGAACGTTGGACAGTGGCGGAGACCACTGCCGGAGGAGCAGGGATTAAGGCAAGTATTTCCTCTCTCTCATTCACCTCTTGCAGCACTGAATGGAACTCACTTAAAGGGTAATTTTGTCTCTAGCCCAGAGCTTTAAGGAGGGTGCCCAACTGCAATCCCTTTACCAAAGCTATAAGGAGTCTTGGCTGTACACTGTTAAAGGTTGAAGACTTCCCAAAAGCAATCTAAATCTTATAAAACATTGAATATACTACAAGGGATCTATACATTTTTCATGACATGTTTATGTCCTATTATTATATATCCAAAAAGAAGAAATACGTACTACTTGTACAAATGAAATGACATTGACATATCATAAAAACTATACGTCATTTTATTGTTACTTTTAAAATAATTTATGTACTAAAAACCATACATCCATGATTCACAATATCTATGCATACTTGGCAACAACCATTGTTGAATGTACAATCTTAGTTTGAAATACAGGATCTATACTATAACATGTATGCATAGATCACATAACTTATATTGATTGATCCTCCTAAGTCAACACATCTATTTGTAATTGAAAATGCAGATTTATGTAATGTCTATATATATATATATATATATATATATATCAGTGTTGGGGTAGTTACTCAAAAAATGTAACTAGTTACTAGTTACTAGTTACTTCTGTAAATTGTAATGAGATTACTTTACTAGTTACTGCATTTGAAAAGTAACTTCATTACTTATTACTTTACTTTACTCTTTCTTAATTGACCGTGTAGAAGAAGATTCATGACACTCTTTCTGCATAGAGTTTATTGTATAAACACAGGCTTTGGGAAACATGAGAACAAAACCTGAAAAAACAGAATAAAACATAAAGTGCAACAAAAAGTCATAAAATTCATCCCTCTCTATTCTTCGAAATAACGACTGTATAACACGGCTTGGGTAACGCAGGAAAACGCGTTCCTATAGTCTAGTAAAGTAGTGTAGTTACTTCCTATAGCCTAGTAAAGTAGTGTAGTTACCAATATTAGTATTGTAACTAGTTACTTTACTTAGTTACCAAAAAAAGTAATGTAGTTACTGTAATCAGTTACGTTGTAACTAGTTACCCCCAACACTGATATATATATATATATATATATATATAGACATGTTTAATAAGTCTGTTCTGTATTCAGTTGTTATCAGTATCTCCCCATTGGATCCTCGGGTGGTCTTAAAGAAAAGCATTGAGTTATGGGGATCGACCAATATAAGTTATGTGTTCTATGCATACATATATATCTGGTATATCAACCTTAGATTGTACACTCAACAATGGCTGTTGCCAACTATGAGGAGATATTATGAATCATGGAAAGTATTTTTTTTTTAGTCCATCAATGATTTTAAAAGTAACAAAATCATTTATAATTTGCATGATTTGTCAGCATCATCCTTTTTGTACCAGTAAAGTCCACATTTCTTCTATTTGAATATATAGTGATATTTTGGAGGTGGTACAGTGGTGGCGGCCTTTATGTGCTACAGTGTGTCCTATTATTGTGGTCAATGAGTAGAAATGAGGAAAAAAGTAAATCCTTAAAGTTTATCTAAACCCAAGAACAAAAACATAATATAGTGCTGCTTACCAGCCATCAAATGGTGATTCATATTCTTTTTAAAGCTTTTCCCTCTCTATTTTCCCCTGGTGATCTTGCCAGTAATGCACCTTATGCCATAGAGTAAAAATCCTCCCTCAGCATACTGCATCTATAAAGAAACATCAATGTTACCGTAGGACAAGAAATGTGTTAGGACTACAGAACACCTAACCCCTTTCTACAGCTCCATAACATGGGGGAAGATTTTCTGCAGTCTGCAGATGGAATTGGGTATAACATCAAATGCTTGAGGATAAGACTTCAAAGTGACATCACTGGATTTCTGGCAAAATTAACAGCTGTTTGTTTGCGCATATTGAAACAGATATAAAAAAAAATGCTTTCAATTATATAATTATATATACAAATAAAGAAAGCTGGTTAGGGTTCACATACAATTTAGGTATTGTCTTTTACAACCAAGCCAGCTTTACCCTTTGTTAATTAGAGGAAACATGAGAATTGTAAATTGGATTGTCGCAATACACAACAGATCCTCTCAATCTGGACATACGAGGGGCGTTCAAGTCAAACCTGGACTTTTGAGTTTATATAATAATAGAACAATGTTCTAGGAGTGGAAACTGCTTTTCTTTTTATACATACTTCCCTGCTACATTTATACACTTATCCCTGGGTTTAACTATGCCTGAACCATCCTAGGACAGCCTGCTTCACTTAGTCATCAGTGCTGACGACCAAGGAGATCGTCTCTTGTGCAATTTTTCACGACAAGTTATGCGTTGATAATCCAGGATCAGGCGTTCCACGCGCTGAATGTTCACAGGAATGACTGATGTGGGCTGGAAAACACCATGGCCGGGATCGTCACCAACAGACATACTGCCATCTTTGAAATGTTTACACCATTCAAATGTCTTACTGCGGCTAAGCATCTCAACATCGTACTGTGCTTGAAATCTTTTATAGATATCCGTAGGTTTTAAGCCATCTTTCACAGGAAACTTTATCACCACATGCTGTTCCATGCACACACTAACACTGTTGTCTGCCACTTTGATTAATGGTCTCTGGACTGGCCAACGACATGTGTACCGCCTATCAGTAATGGGACACACATGCCACTTACTACTGCATGTGGTGGTACCGCCACGCTAGCATCCCTTGTTATACCTGTACATTTTTAAAGTCCAGGTTTGACTTGAATGCCCCTGGTAAATTAGACAATATTGGTAGTGATAGTTTAAGATATATTAGACATTACTAAGTAAGAAAACCAAAGGAAGTGCAATGTTCACAATGCTTTACATGGTATGCATATATTGTTATTATTATTATTATTATTATTACTATTACTACTATTATACGGGATTTACATAGTGCCAACAGTTTGCGCAGCACTTTACAATATAAAGGTGGACATTACAGCTACAATACAATAAAATACAAAAGTGTTAAGGGGACCCTGTTCATAAGAGCTTACAATCTAACAAGGTGGGGTAAGTGGTACAAAAGGTTATAACTGTGGGGGATGAGCTGATGGAAGTGATAAAAGTTCAGTTAGTTAGAGGTGTGATAGGCATCCCTAAAAAGATGAGTTTTCAGGAATCGCCTAAAGGCAGCCAGAGTAGGAGATAGCCGACAGACTGAGATAAAGAGTTCCAGAGGATGGGAGAGGCTCTGGAGAAGCTCTGGAACAGTCCTGGAGATGAGCATGGGAGGACACAAGAGAGCTTGAGAGCAGGAAGACTAGGGAGGAGCAGGGAGAACTGTTTGTGTAATATTTGGAGTCGGAGACAAGATTGGTGATGAACCTGGGGGCAGAATTGTGAATGGCTTGGTATGTTATTAGTATTTTAATTCACTGGGCAATTAAAAGTCAGTAGAGGGATTGGCAGAGAGGGGTGACAGACACTAAGCGGTTAGTAAGGTAGATGAGTCTGACAGCAGCATTTATGATTGACCGAAGAGGAGATAGCTTAGGTATGGTAGGCCTATGAGAAGGGAGCTGCAGCAGTCAAGGCAAGCGACAACAAGAGAGTGAATGAGTAGCTTGGTGGTTTCATTAGTTAAAAAAGGGCGAATTTTAGATATGTTATGTAGGTAAAGTCTACAGGGCATTGACAGCGATTGAATTTGGGGCCAAAAGGACAGGTCAGAGTCTAGGATTACACATAGTACCCTGGCAAGAGGGGAGGGATTGATAGTTGTATTATTCATCTTGATGGAAAAGCTATGGAGGGGGGCACGAGTGGGGGTGGGATATTATCAGCTTGGTTTTAGAAAGATTTAATTTAAAGTGTTATTGAACCCACAACAGTAAAATCAGTCTGTATATGCAGTAAATCATGCTTGTTATACTCACTGTGGAATCTAAAGGGTTAATCCTCTGCATTGTGCAAAAAGGCTGTTTGATCCTGTTTTCTCCCCTTCTTGCATTGTCACCAAAACATCGCTGGATAAGACTGGTGTCAGGCTGCCCATGCTCAGTTTGGTGTGTATTGCTAGAGAGGTTTTTTTTTTCTTGGGAGAGTGCATGGGATCAGCACAGGGCCAATCAGCATTGTCCAGACAGAGGATTAGGGGTCATTCATGCATCCTCATAGGACAGCCAGTGAAGTATGAAAACTCCTCCTACAAGATTTAACCAGACACTGATAGAAGTCTTAAGACTGCTATATACTGCTGATGAGAAAAGGTATTTAGCAGTTTATATTTACTAAACGAATTGCATTTCCATGTTCTGTGTACTGTGGGAGACCAAATATAGTGAATTCAGGCTCCTGGGTTTAGTAACATCTATGCCATCCATGCTGATATGTCAGTTAGTAATGCGAGAGGAAACTGAAGGAGTGAGGTGAGGAGTAGAGAGATAGATTTGGGTGTCATTGGCATGCAGATAGTATTGGAAGACATACATGGGAGCCTGTGTATATATATATATTTGTCCTTCTGAAATGTGAAAAACTATGAAAGATATTCATGTACTGTTTTATATTTATTTTATTTTTTTTTTCCAAAAAGCTTTATTGAACAAAGTACACAATAAAGAAGAGTACAACAGTTTGATCATTCCGATCAACATTCTCGGTGATCCAATTTTATATTTAAATCATATTTACTAATATTTGATGGATTATTGCACCCAATAGTGTGCCCTCCCTTTACTTATAATTTGCTTACCTAGAAAAAAAAAATCCATCTACATATTCCAGTAATTGCAGAGAGCCTTGTATGCCAATCCGTGATTTGTAAACATTCATTACCGTTAACCCAAGCCTTGACTTAACCGAGATTGCTTCTCTTCCCTACCTAATTATAAAAATATTTCCCCTTATTATTCTGATGTGATAATGCACTTTCCCTGATCTCTTCTCTATTGCTATTTAAAGGTGATTTTCCCACAGAGGAAGTCTTTAAGTAGATTTGTTGCTGTGTATTTTCATAACTAAGGCTAATTATCCCTTTACTTGTAGGTTTGATGTCTGCTATTCTCCTTATTGCTTCAGGCTGAAGACATGCCTAGCTAATGCCTGCAGGACAGGAGATGTGCCCAGAGTTCCCTCATAAAGGCTTGTTTTCACTGCATGTCAAGCAAGGGATATGGGTTCTGCCTTCCAGCCATGGTATCAACTACAAGCAACTAGGGAAGCTTTAATATTACCACAGGAAGCTTATATAGCCCATTCTATTGCTGTCTGTATCTTCTTTCTGCTTCACTGAGTTTTTTTTCTCCCTTTGTCCCAGCAGGGAAACTGCCTGGTAGAAGGTGTGCTGGTTTCTTTGCAAAGTCTATAATTAGGTCCCTATCTGATTTAATTAGGAGCTAACCTTGTCCCTGGTTATTCTGAAATCTTTACAAATATTTTATGATTGATGCCCTATAGGGACAACTGGGCTGAACACTGATTTCATGTTCTTTAGATTTTATATATCTAGAGGCAATGTCAGTTCTTAGGAAACATATCAAGTACAATTTGTAGCACTAACACTGTGACCTAAGAACTGGAGAAACCATTTCAACCTGAAAAACTGCAACATTGCCTTAAAATAGAAGCTATTTGTTTTATCACTTACACCACAAATGCAAAAAAAATAAATGTGTTTTTTACTTATTAGGATAGGATGAGTCATTCACATCATGTCTTTATGCCCCTGTGACCAGCTGTGCATCCACTAACACAGATATGGCCTGAAATTATAGAGTCATGTACAATATAAAGAAATTGTGAGCAATTTTCAGGGAGAGCTATGGAAAATATAGCTCTTCAAATTTAGCTTGGGATATCAGGACATATGACTAGAAGGAACCATAATGCAGTGACTTGCAAAGCATTCGTGAAGGACATTTTTAGCTCCTTTTTGGCCATTATACCATGAGAAGACCAGCTATCCATAAATTGAGGGAAGGCACACAAAACCTGATGTTCTACTCATATCCCCATAGAGCAGTGGTTCTTAACCTTGTTGGAGGTACTGAACCCCACCAGTTTCATATGCGCATTCACCGAACCCTTATTAATTGGAAAAATAAAATATGATTTTTTTCAAATTCAAAACATAGGTATATATTTAGGTATAAATGTATACATAGGTGCACAAAATGAACAAAACTATTAAGAACAAAGAACAAAATAATTAAAACATGATTTTCACACAAAAACAAAATAATGAATATTTACTGCAAATCAGTGTGACTTCTGCTGTTGTCTTTCAGAGACCAGTTCAGAAATGCACGGCTTTACCTTGGCAAGTGCCACTCTCATGTCATTTTCACAACAAAGTCTGTTCCTTTTCTTAGTTTTTATGTCCAGCATCCTCGAAAAGGATTGCTCGCAAAGATATGTTGAAATCACACGACGTACCATCACGACGGTTACAATTCGACTACTGGGCGCGCCAAATTCCCTGCAGCACAGATAGGCCAAGCGATGTTGCGTGATCACCTGCAGCCAATGAGCGGGGCATGTCATCACGAATCATATGAGTCGGGTGTGTGTCTTGACCTCCGCCAAACCCACGAGACTGACTTCGATCGAACCCAGGTTAAGAACCACTGCCATAGAGCAATGATTCTCAAACTGTGTGCCCCGTGAGATTTGCAGGTCTACCGTGGGAGTTTTGAAAATTATTTAAAATTGCTAGCATTTTGAAACCTTGAACACATCGAAAAATTAAATGGTAAATCAATGTCGCAAAAGGTAAAAAAGTAACATATATAAAAACGCAATCTATATCAGTCTACCATTCATTGGCTCCTTTTGTAATGCAAGACTTATGTGAGATCTCTGGGAACTCGATTGCTCTAATTATATTATAATATTAGAGACTGCTCCATTCCAACTTTGATGCTTATAAATAAAGTTAGTTCATTGTTTAGCAATAGAGAAATATTTAATCAAGTCTGGAACTCTGAAAGGGAAACTGTTAAATGAAAAGCAAGAAGCAAGCGAAAGTACAAAGAAGATTACATCAAGTATGGTTTCATCGCTTTAGGATCTGAAGCTGCTCATTTGCCATTCTGTCTGATCTGCAATGTAATTTTGTCGAACAAGGCGCTTGTTCCCAGCAAATTGAAGAGACACTTGGAAACAAAACATCCAGCTGTAAAGCACAAACCAAAGGAATACTTAAAAAATCCTGTGGCTCAACAAAATAAACAAGCTAATAAACTTATGAACTACAATGTGGTGGTGTTCGGTGAAATTTTTTAGATCTTTTTGGCACCCCCCAAGACAAAAAAGTTTGAGAAACACTGCCATAGAGTGATATTAGTAGAAAAACAAAGTTGGCGTAAAATTCCCATTCTATGTTTACTTAATACCGTATAGTCTGATATGATGATTAGCTATCAGCATACTTTGCTTTTTTGGTGCAGCTTTATCATGTATCTACCATGCATTGACATTTGGCTATTTTATATATATCTTATAAGGTATATGGGAAACACATCTGAGGGCAACATTATTTTTTTTCCCCATTTCTTCTATTGGAGAAACCCAGGCCCTGCTATTGCTGGGACAAGCATGAAGCGAGTAAAGTAAGAATTTCAACTTTGTTTCTGGTATATACCGTAACTCAAAAAGTTTGATTACCATAGCATGTTAGCATGACAACAGCATGGTAAGGAAAATCTTTTTTCTTTCATGACTGATTCCCTTTATTGCGATTTTGAACAGTGACTAAATGCAGACAATGCACAGCAAATGGATCACACAGTAACTGCATAATATTCACATATAAAATTCATTTTAACGCATTTGGTTTTCAATAGGTAGATTTATTCCTGAATGACAACCACATTCACAGCAAAAACTTCATTAATTCTAAAAAAAATGTCTATTCCTCCAAATTTCCTTATCATTATGGGTCAAAACCATTCTTCTCCTTCACATTTCCTTATCACCATAGTCAAAAATGATCATTAATTTCACACCATTAACTATTAGAAAATCAAACAAATATTCTAAAATTTACTTTTTTGGATCTACTGTTGTATGGCTAACTTTAGCCATATGGGATGAGAAACCATAGAAAGTAGAAAGTTACACAAGGAATGTTCAATTACTGAAGATAAGATCTTCTTTGTTTTTGTAAAGACTTCCTAAGATTGTAGAGAACATGTCCAGATGGCCTTGTGGCATTTTGCATAATGATAGATCTGTGTTGACCTTGAAAACCAAGTAACTAAGGCTGGCCATATAAATGTGGGGGAAGGGGGAATAAAATGGGTAGTTTGGAAAGGTACAATGGGATCGGCGTATTGGGTATAATGTGCAATGATATATAAATATCCATAACGTAATATTGGTATTACTTTTAAGGAAGCCGATAACCCAATAATTTTAGTAGGATAAAACGGGAAGGGGGGGGAAAATAGACGGAGCAAATGTCTTCCTTGCAAGCACAGGTTGATGAGGAAATCCCAAGCCAATATGTTCTCCTGGTGGGAGAGCGGGGGAAGCCGTCCCGCCAAGAGATGACAGTGAATATTGCTAGAGGCTATAACAGTCACTTGCAATAATGGCATGTAAAATCCGGCAGGGTGGTTGTACCCCAGTTGATCGATTGATCAACTTGGGTACGTTCAGCCTACCAATGCATGGCCGGTTTAGGGTTTGAGCAACAGTAGAGATAATTTAGTACATTATTAAAATTAATTATGTTGACCTTTTATGCACGAGTAACCCTAAAGGCGGCATCAACTTAACCACTTCTGGACCGGAAGGTTTTACCCTCTTAATGACCAGGGCCATTTTTTGCGATACGGCACTGCATTACTTTAACTCGCGCAGTCCTGCGACACTGTACCCAAATAAAATTGATGTCCTTTTTTTCCCACAAATAGAGCTTTCCTTTGGTGGTATTTGATCAAAAAAATTTTATTTTTTGTGCTATGAACAAAAAAAGAGCAACAATTCTGAAAAAAAAAATATATATATTTTTTACTTTTTGCTATAAAACACAGATAGTACTTGTAATCTGCTATCAGCGATTTATAGCGGGACTGCGACATTGTGGCGGACAGATCGGACACCTAACTGACACTTTTAACCATTTTGAGGGGACCAGTGACATTACTACAGTAATCAGTGCTAAAAATGTGCACTGTTACTATACTAATGACACTGGCAGGGAAGGAATTAACACCAGGAGGGATCGAAGGAATAACTGTGTCCCTAGGGGGTGCTTTCTAACTGTGTGTGAAATGGACTCACTAGATGAACATAGAGATCTGTGTTCCTGAATAGCAGGAACACAGGATCCCTGTGTTCATCTGTGACAGAACGGCGGTCTGCCTTGTTTACACAGGCAGACCACCGTGCTGTCTTTATGGGGAGTGATTGTGGGTGGCTGGTGGACATTGTGTCCGCCAGACCCACTGATTGGCTCCCGCTCTGGCCAATCGGCGTGTGAGCGCCCCCACTGACTATTGCACGAAACGACGTACAGGTACATAGTTCTGCACAATAGAGCCAACTTGCCGCAGTATATGTATGGCAGCAGGTCGGCAAGTGGTTAAAGTGGTTAAGGCAGAAGTTTTTTGTTTGTTTTTTACCTTAATGCAGAGAATGCAGAGAACCTTCTGAGCTCTCATCCCAGTCTCCCTTACATTTACCCAAATCGGATCTGAATCGAGCGCTGTGCACGAGAGCAGCGTCTCCCTCCGCTCTCTTCTCATAAGCTTAGAGACAGCAGCAGGAGCCTTTGGCTCTAGCTGCTGTCAATCACAACCAGTAAGCAGACAGCAAGGGGTGGGGCTGAGCCACACTTGGTGTGTCAATGGACATGCTCAGAGTGGCTGGGGATCAAGCCCACATGAGTGCCTCCATAGCATGTGGATTTCTATAATGGGAACTCAGTGGGGGATCCCAGAAGGGGGGATCGGGGCTGCTCTGTGTAAAGCCATTGCAAATGGAAGGTAAGTATAACATATTGGTTTTATTAAAAAAAGTTGACCTTTAGAATTACTTTAAATCTCACAGTCCCCATTTTTTTTTTTTCAAAGCTGCCTAATGTAAAAATCTGGCCATGTGCAGAAAGTATAGCACAACCCAATACTGCCACAACCTGTATTGGGCACAACCCTATACTGTCAATGCCTAATTAGGCTTTGCACACACAGAGGCTGGATACTGTATTGTATCCAGCTCCTATGGGAAAAATACTAACATTGCCCTCAGTGATCAGTACAGTCTGGAGCTGGGAGGGAGGAATATAAACAGTGGACTCCAACATCTTATGAAGACCACCTTTTTAAAATAGTGAAGCATGACATGAATCTGAAGCTTTGCTCAGTGCTTATCTTTATTGAGCTATTCAGCTTAGTATTTTTTTTTCTGCAAAAGATATTAAAAAGTACCCAACAGGTGTCTGGAGTGCCACATGCACTTCCTTCTTATACCAGTGTATACGTTCTCAAATCTGAAAATAGTTTGGAGTATAAAATACAATTTTGACTCATAATTCAATGCTTTAAAACACTGAACAGGGATAAGGAGACTTAGGTTATGGATTACAGAAAATAAGTATTAAAGAACACCCCACTGCTTTTTATTGGCCTTCAAAAGAAAAACATTGTTTCATGGTAAAGATTGGATTCTCCTACAGATTCGTTATGGCAGAATCCAGCAGCAGCCATAGCATTAAACTTAAATGAGCAAGTATGTTAAAAGATAAACTATTATTACAGACAAATCTTGCTAAAAACACATTCCTAAATTACCTGTTTCATTAATTGATGGTCTAGGTAATCAGAGGAAAGTGGTGCAAGCAGTAGAGTTATCCTGCGAAGCTCTATAACCAGGAGCATTAAAATGTATGTATTGCCAAAACTTTTGTTAGTTTTGGAAAAAGAAGAGATAGACTAGGACCCCTGTAAATATTTACTGTATCTATTTGCCCTGGTGACCACTGTCACAGAGACAGAAAGTGAAGGGAAATTCAGAATTTTACAGCTCTCACCCCAACAAGAGATGAGTGTGAACTTTGCAAACGGGACACCATTCCGGTGACAGTTGTCCATGGGGGGGGGGGGGATCGATTTCCCTCACTTTGTAGAACTTTCTATGTCCATAGGACAGGAAGAGAAGGAAAAACTCCCCCCAACTAGACAGCGAAAAACAAACTGGCTGGGGAAATATTGACTATGCCTATATTGTAATATGATTATGCACTTCAAATGCAAGCCTGCTCAATGGTGAGCAGTAAGATTCAGAATTTGCAACATATCTTTAGTTTGCTCATTGCCTAGGTTAGAAGGTCACAGTTGAGGTCATAAGACAAGGCAAGAATCAACTTTCTTGTCAATCTTATGGGTGCAGCCATAGACAAAATTCTCACTTTGGGTCATGATATGAACAGCTCTGGTCGTAAACCATAGCAGACAGATTTCAGATTACTGAAGTCTGATCAAGGAAGGATCAATTATGTTTTTTTTTATTATGTTACTTCACTTTTCACGTTGCAGTACTTTTTTTTTTCTAGCCAAATACTGTAACAATACAAGTGACCCCCGCATCCTAAAAGCTGAAAAATATTTCCTGTGGATTGGGATAACTGGAGACAAAGACTGTAACATAAAAGAAAAAGAAAGGAAACAAGTAGGGGCTTAACCTGGAGTTGGTTTACCACATGGGAAACTCTCCTAAAACCTAACTAAATGCCTTAATTGTGCACAAACTGTCCTGCATAATTAATGAAGTAATCAGAAAAAAATATTTTATCATTTGTTAGTATTGCTTTCCACAATTCTGCATTGCTTCCACTGTACTCGCATTTTTGTTACGTTTTGCTATGTGGCATTTCTGTTGCTTGAACTGGTTTGTTGCTAATTTGATATGTTTTAATGAGTCAACATGAGAATAGCACTTGGGTGAAATTTGTACAGCAGCTTCTGACCTTCCACAGAAATTCCATTTCACATGCCCTGTGAAGCTTGGAAAACCTTTCCACGAAGTACAAATAACGCTTTATTGGTTCATTAAAATACAGATCTGTCTTTGGCACCTTACTCCCAATGGATCAATAAAATGCATTACATTTTATGTACAGTAATATAAGCCATGGTGGATTAAATAGCCAATATGTTATGCTTGTACAGTGGGAACCAGACTCTTCGTTTGGACCCTAGGGTTGAATGCTCTTATCCCAAGAAAAAAAACAGTCATCTACCTCTATGCTGAAGACTAGGGCTAGACTGGCCTAAGAATTACCAGGTGGTTTTTGAAGACAACAGTGTAATATCCAGATACAAGCAGTAGAAGAAAGGCTTGGACTATACTATTGCGTGCATAACAAAATGTAGAGATTTGTGGATAGCTACATATTTATGTGAGCATTCCAAATCATACTGCAACAGCAAATGGTTTCTCCCAGCAGCAGCAAACTATACTGGATAGTGTTATTAAAGAAAATTATGTAAAATGCAAAAACTGCAATAACACAAGCAACAGTAAATAATATCACATCTCAACAGCACATTATACACAGCAAAACCATTATAAAATGTGTAGCACTCTCATAGTTAGGTAGGTGCTAGGTAAAGCATCAACTGCTCCTGCTTATCAGGGGAGCCTGATCTATTAGGTTGCCTGTCACATGTTTCCAAGGAGGGATTCACTGGGTCTGAGGGAGTGTCCCCACGGCATCCAATGAGGGAGCTTGTTGGACAGTGGAGGAAACCTAGCCAATGACACATCATGTTTTATGGCAGTCCCAGTGGGAGGGCATTCTCGCAATGCATCCTGGGATTGACCATAAATACTGAGGGGACATGTGACAGGGTGTCTTTGGCGTGACGCAGAGTCCCAGGAGAAGGTGGACGGCTGTCTCTCTTCCTGCAGTGTTTGAGGAAGGTGGTCTTAGGCGGTCGGCCTAGTGAACCAGGTGTGGTGCTTAGCTGCAGAGGATCCAGTGCAACTGATGATGGAGCTGCTGGCAGAGTCTTTTGGGAAAAACAGTGTCCGTGAGTACTGAGGGACCTGCCAAAGGGTCTGGCCCAGGAAGGGGGACCAATCCAGTGAAGTCAGGGGATCAAGGAGCCAGCTAAAAAGGAGAGTATTACAGTAAAGAGGGTGCCATGTGGAAAGCCCTGAAGAATAGGAACAAAGGGGTTGCCAGGAAGGGCCCTGAAGAGTTTTCTGCAGTACAGTACAGCTTATCTAAAGCGGTTCATTTATTACTACTATATCGCTATTGACAAGGTGAAGCAGCGGCCTTGCCGCACTCAAGTACAGTTAAATGTCCCAGCAAATTGTGCATAGTTTATTCAGGCTGGAGTATCCCACTCATTCCCTTCTCCTATCCAAGTTCTCAATAAAACCACAAAAACCAAAACCCCTAGACTGTTTCTTGACTGAGCCAGGCACTTTGAAGTCACTGAACTATTGTACTGTTGCTATGGGTAGCCCAGGGGAACCGGTCACCAGCAGCTCCCCAGGGAGTAGTGCTTCAAATGTATGCTGCAAAATCAATTTATATTCACCAGTAACATCAAATTATACCAACTCAACAGTATATGTAAGAAAGACTCATCCCAAACCTTAACCCCATGTGCAGCCTTCCCATTAATATCCAACCTTAGTTCCCATCATGCAGCCCCCTTCTATAAGTCATCACAAACTTTCTCATCTGTAGTGCCTGAAAATCCCCTTTACATTCATCCCTTCATATTCAGCCATAAAAAAAACTCCTTAATGTATAAGTCCCTCATGGTCAGCCACCAATGGCTTTTTCTAATTTGAAGCTCCCATCCAATGCACTGACCCCCCTAATAAAAGCCCCATGTATATTGGAGGAGAGTGTAAACGCCCTTTTTATATTGCCAGGTAGAATTCCTATCACACAGTGTGCAAAAATAGAGGAGATAGGAAATTCTCCCCAGACAAGGGTCAACAATGGACACAAAATGTATTCAAAGGAAAAACTTTATTGATTGAAAAATGTGGCATGCATAGACTCCCAGAACCATACAAACTAGAGAGACCATTAATTTGGTCACCGGATTATATTAGCCCTCAATAGGGCAATAGGTGGTATAGAGAGCATTTCTAGGGGGTGATCTTTTGTTCCCCCCCCCCCCTCTTGCTCCAATTCATTACATTCATATAGCCATATAGGAGAGAGATCTTTTGTTTTTCATCCTATCACACAGTGTAGAATCCACAGTTACTCTGGTGGCCAAAGGAAATGCCCCCCTTGGTGATCAGTGTAAATCCCCTGTTTACAGTAGTGATTTCTTTATTGCTTCCTTACACTGATCAGTGAGAGAAGAGCCCAATTACTCAAGGGTTCAGTCATTATAAGCCTTAAAGAGATATTAAACACAAAATCAAAAATGTAATATATTATAGCTTACTAATCATTAGATGTGGTGGGCTGCACTCGTTTTCTTTTTAGGCTTTTTTACCTCTGTTTTCACATGGGGATCTGGCCAGTAACACACCTCCAGTACTACATTGTCCCCTCTCTGGAGGAAGGAGCACAAGGGGCAGCTGTGGACAGCAGCATTGTCAGTCTGAGGGGAGTCTAGTGTTAGATGTACTAGTTGATTTAAATAGACTAAAAACAGTTTTTCCATTTCTTTTGGGATAAAGATTTTATATAAATAAAAGCTGATCTTTGTATGCACCACTGACAGGGTTAAATGTTTTGTATCATCCCTGTATCTGATACATCTGCAAGAGAACTTGGTCTTTTGAAAAATTGGCCTACTGACTGGCTCACCCGTTGAAAACAGAAGAAAGAACACCTAAAAAATAAAACTAATGCAAACATCTCATCTAAGAATTGGTAAACTGCACTATAATAAATATTTGCTTTTGGGTTTAATATTGCTTAAGGAAGAGATTTAGTTATGCTGCTGCTGGCCCTTTTGTAGAGACATTAACGCTGAAAGTTTGTTAGAATTCCTGGACATAGCATAATCTCCCATAGAGTAAGTGTATGTCAGCCAGCGCTACTTTCATTAACTAAAAGGACCCCAGCCAGTGTTTTACCAATTCCTGGAGTCCCATAACAGCCAGTGCTCATCTAGGTCATCTAACTATCTATCTGAAGAATAATGGGCAGTTAAAGGATGGATTCTCCTGGCTACAAGCTATGTTGTATTCCTTCCTATTTTACAAACACTGTGCCACTGTTGTCTAGGTCCACCAGTTTGCAATCGGCCATCCAGTGCCTTATAAACCATAAATAAACATGACTCAATGGCTCTTAAGGGCAATAGCAGAATCTTTTAATTCTGGGAAATAGTAGATTAGTAGATTCCTATTTTTTCCATCCTGGAACAGCTGGAAAATAAAAGCAAGAAATGGAAGGAATCATATGACTTCTAAACCACTTGCCGTCAGTATATATTTACTGCGGCAGTCAGCCCCTCACAGGCAAAGCGGCGTAGGGCTACGTCGCTCACCTGTGAGCCTCTAGGGGGCGAGCGTGCACCGCCGGGTGCGCCCTTCCGCCCCCGCTCGTTCACAGAGACCCCCCCCCCGCATGTGCCCGGCAGACCCGATGTCCGCCGGCCACTCGCGATCGTCCGTTGCAGAGGGAGAAAGGCAGGCGGCTAATGTAAACAAAGCCGTCTGTCATTCTACCCTGTGTAAGAACAGAGATAATACGGTCCTGCTATGTAGGATCGTATGTCTCTGTTGTTACACCACTAGCCACATCCCTTCACAGTTAGAAGCATGCCCCTAGGGACACACTTAACCTCTCCTTCTCCAATAAAGTTAACCCCTTCCCTGCCAGTGCCATTTTTACAGTAACAGTGCATATGTATAGCACTGATTACTGTAGTAATGTCACTGGTAACCCCAAAAGTGTCAAAAATGTCAGTCCGCTGCAATGTCGCAGTCCCGCAAAAAAAAAATCGCAGATCACCGCCATTACTCGTTAAATAAAAAAACAACAAAAATGAGAAAAATCTTTCCCTTAGTAAACGCAATAACTTTTGCGCAAGCCAATCAAAATACGCTTTTTGCGATTTTTTTTTTACCAAACATATGTAGCAGAAAACAAATTGGCCTAAAATGTTAAAAAATTTTGATTTTTACATTTTTTTGGGGGGGGGGGGGGGAATTTCATATAAAAAAATGTGAAAAATATTGTTATTTTTGCAAAATTGTCGCTTTTTTTTGTTTATAGCGCATGATCAAAAAATCGCACAGGTAATCAAATACCACCAAAAGAAAGCCCTGTTTGTGGGAAAAAAAGGACATCAAATTCGTTTAGGTACAGCGTCGCACGACCGCGCAATTGTCCGTTACAATCACGCAGCGCTGAATCGCAAAATAGGCCCTGGTCAGGAAGGGGGTAAAATCTTCCGGGGCTTAAGTGGTTAAAGTGATTGTAAACAACCACCTTGTAAAATATCCCATTCAGTTTAAAATAGAAATAAAAGACAAAACATTTTGCATAGATATAAAAAACATTATAAATACCCCCCCCCTTTTTTTTTTTTTTAAAGTGATCACATTCTCTCTGTTCCCAGCTGCATGAGAGCTGAGGGGAGGAGAAGTAACAGAACTGAGATGACCGGTGAATGGCTGTGTAGTGGGGGGGGTGTCAGGACAAGTCTGATCATTGGAGTAGAGCAGGCTGAGTTTCCAGCATAGCTAGAGAACTGACCACGGTTTGCTATCCTGCTTAGTGTGATCAGCTGTTACTAGGAAAGCAGAGGGACTGGCAAGATCACGAGGGGTTTCACACAAAGGAAACAATACAAAGAGAACAGGATACTTTCTCATACAAGTACATGGTACAGCTGGCACATATCAGGAATATGAAGTGTTGGGGTAACAAAGCTTTAACTGTAAATACTAATAACGTGAAGCACATACCCTTAATACAAATTAAGTGTGTCCAACCAGAGGCGTATCACAATCAACCAACCAATCAACAAACCAATTACCACTGTGGTGATCAGGAATTTAGTTTCATTCATTAAAGCTCTGTTGGGTAGACTGCAGAAGCTCACACAAGGCCACAAAACCTCTCGTAGAGACCAGCGCCTCTAGCACATGCCAGAACTGCCAGTCTGGGCTTGCATCCAACTTGTTCAGCAGGTCAGGACTTCAAATAACATGTTTTGGCAAAGTATAGTAAAAAGTTTGTGTTTTCCTTTAATGAAGCCAATATTAGCTATAAATTACCAGTGAGGCAAGTAAGGGTTCTTTGTTAGTATATTCTAAAGTCTCAGTCATTGTTGGTGGTTAAACAACGGTTAGATGTTTATTTAACATAGTCTGGTCATATTTATTGCACACATCTAAATCTTGAACATTTCACAAGTATATTTTGTTCTTAATTGGTACCTTTTACTATTTGTAGTCTTCAGTAAAATTAACTAGTACATAGCCAGGGAAAATAAAAAGCAGAGCTGCTTCATCTGCTAGCCTAATTAAAATCTGTACTTTTGATGTCTGGCACAAAGTGAAACTTTACAGGCAAACAAATGGGAGCAGTGACCAATAAAACCACACTTCACTCTAACATCCTACCTGCTGGAGGAGAGAGACGGGATACTGGAAGCAGGAATAAAAAGTCAAATATTAAGTCTCCTGGCAGATCTTCAAACAACTACCCTGATTAATTTTTGGTGATGCAGGTGACAAAAAAGATAAATGATTAAAGTGATACAATTTATATATTTGTTATTTAAACACAGGCAAGAGCAAAAGACAATTGGTGAGAAAAATTAAAGCAATATAAAAACATAAAACCAAATTTCTAAAAGTTTCATATACACTTTAACACAATAATATGATTTTAACCACTTAAGCCCCGGAAGATTTTACCCCCATTCCGACCAGGGTTTTTTTTTGCGATTCGGCACTGCGTGACTTTAACGGACAATTGCGCGGTCGTGTGACGCTGTGCCTAAACGAATTTGACGTCCTTTTTTTCCCACAAACAGAGCTTTCTTTTGGTGGTATTTGATCACCTGTGCGATTTTTATTTTTGCGCTATAAACAAAAAAAGAGCGTCAATTTTGCAAAAGTAACAATATTTTTCACATTTTTTTATATGAAATTCCCCCAAAAAAATGTAAAAATCTAATTTTTTTAACATTTTAGGCCAATTTGTTTTATGCTACATATGTTTGGTTAAAAAAAAAAAAAGAGTATTTTGACTGGTTTGCGCAAAAGTTATTGCGTTTACTAACTAAGGGAAAGATTTTTGTCATTTTTGGTGTTTTTTTTTTTAATGTGTAATGGCGGCGATCTGCGATTTCTTTTACGGTACTGTGACATTGCGGCGGACAGATCGGACCCTTGACTGACATTTTTGACACTTTTGGGGTTACCAGTGACATTACTGCAGTAATCAGTGCTATATATATGCACTGTTACTGCAAAATGACACTGGCAGGGAAGGGGTTAACTTTATTGGGGAAGGAGGGGTTAAGTGTGTCCCTAGGGGCGTGCTTCTAACTGTGATTGGACATGGCTACTGGTGTAAGAACAGTGATCAACGGTCCTACATAGTAGAACCGTATGATCACTATTCCTACACAGGGGAGAATGACAGGCGGCTTGTTTACATTAGCCGCCTGCCTTTCTCCCTCTCCACCGACGATCGCCGAGTGACTGGCGTACATCGGGTCCGCCGGTCACACGCATGGACTTCCTAGGGAACGAGCCGGGGCGGGCGCTCGCCTGCGCCGGGGCGGGCGCGCGCCTGCGCGGGCGCCCGCTATTGGCTCACAAGCAAGTGACAGGTAAGTGACGTACCAATATGTCACTTTGCCTGGTCGGGGCTGACCGCCGCAGTATATGTACTTGCGGCGGTCGGCAACCGGTTAAGAGCATTTTTCAATCATTTCAATTGGCGGGTTTTATTAAAATATTACCTGGTGATCCTAGCAAAAATGTCCTTGTAAAGGCACTTCTTGTTAAAGGGTGACAATACTCTGTCCCTGTCTACCAATCATGCCTCTGCTTTATAATCCTGTTACATAAACTGATAGAGACAAGTGGCCATTTCAAAACACATTACACAGGTATTGTCCATTATTGTCACCATCAAAAAACCCACCTGTAAAGGAAAAAAAAAAGTCATCAGGTTATTGATAAAAGTGACTGTAGACATGAGGTGGCTGCAAAGAGGCTGAGGGAGATCAGCAGAACTGAGATGAAGGAAAACATTTGAACACACTGTGGGGATAACAGCTATTTCCATACCTCTGCCAAACATATAGCATCAGCTATGTGACCGGATTGGGAACAAACTAGTCCTCCATGTAAGAGACTAAGCAGCCATTTTAATAATGACACCCTTAATTGACAGCTGGATGTCCAATAACCATTAAAGATATAGGCACAGGTTGGAGGTGAAAAATCAAAGTGGTTGGATGTGGTGTATAAAACTCTAATTCAAAACTCGAGCCTACCAATTCCCAAACCCATTTGTGACACATGCCAATAATCCGTGCTTGCCCCCTGAGGAGGTAAAGGGTTTATGGGACTTGGTTCCCTTATTTTAATTTCCTACCATATGAAAAAATGCTTATGGGCTGATTAGGTAGGCCCATATTCACGAGAACCTTCAGTCTTTCTGAGGTGAGGCAAGAAGATAAACTTTCCTACGGAGAGGTTCATGATAAATGAATCAAGAATCACACCGAACAGTCGATCCCCTGTAAATGGAATGTCCATGACAGCCTTCTTAGGTGTTTGGTTAGCCATCCATCACTTAAAGTGGTTGTAAACCCTTTAATATAGCCAGATAAGTTAACGATCAGGCTGATACATGGAGATTAAACAAATCCCCCTATGTGAGGTGCACCTGTTTATCTGTAGTCTTCCCTTCTCTACATCCATTCATAGGTATAAAGCTTGACTAAACTGTCAGAAAACAGGGGGCAGAGAGCTGAAATTACACACTGCAGAGCTTAGTGAGGAGAGCTCTGAGAGCTGATTGGAGGGAAGGGACACACCCCTCTTCACACTGCAACAGAGCTGAAGTTGTCAATCACAGGCTGTGTGCTGGATATCCCTCCCCTGTCACCTTTTTTTTCTTGGTGTCAGGAAAACTTATCAGAACTGACTTGCTCATATAGTAGAGGAACAGGGCAGCAGACAGAAATGACACTCCGACAAGTACAGACTATAGAGGAATATGCTTCATATTTTATGTCTCAGGTTTACAACCACCAATCTGCGAATGGCCCTGGCCAAAGCTTACAGTCCTGAGACCAAGGATCAGGAGTCCAATGCTACATGGCAAATGTACTTCAAGCCCTGTATAAGCTGCCCCACCAAGTCTACATAACCCTGTGAAACCTGTGCCTCCGCTAAACCCTTGTGTAAGAGTTTTTTTTTCAACTCTGGTAGGTTTGTGAAACAAACACAAATGCTACAATCAGAGACAACAATAATCGTGCTATCATATCCATAGATCTAGCAACTACCTTGGACTTCCTATCTGTTTTATTTTAAGTCTAGAAACTGGAAGATTTACCAGAGGCGGAGGCACTCACTTTTTATTAAGTTGCTTTTCTAATGGATAATGCACCAAAAAGTGCCAGGGCAAAAAATGGATGAATTGGTCACTTCTACTCTAAAGATAAAATCATCAGTTGGATGGAGAGGAGTGGAAAGAAATGTGGGAATGTTCCTTTTTACAATTAGTATCTGCCAGAGACAGGCTAATACAATTTAAAATTCTTCACCGAATCTATCTCACACCTGTACATTTGTATTGGAAATATCCATCTGTCCCAGGTGCCTGCTGGAGGTGTGTGACAGCCTCGGTGACTACATTCACATCTTTTGGCCATGTCCTCATATCCAGGCTTTCTGGATGGCTGTGACTTATTTTACTTTTTCTGTTACCACTATTCAGGTCCCTCTGATGATTCACCTGTGCCTGCTGGGACTGGTGGACTCTCTAGGGTTTCATAGGGACTCCAGAACTCTTTTGGGTTTATTACTTTTTTTATGTATGGAAAGCGATTGTGCCCAGATGGAAATCTCTCCCAGCACCCTCTCTAAACTTTTGGAAGCAGTTGGTCAATTCAGCCTTGCCACTATAAAGGGCCACCTATTTATCTGAAAGTTGCCCTAAAAGGTTTCACAAAGTGTGGGATATCTGGGTAGAATCATCATCAACAAATATTGATCCTAACTAGTGTTGAGCGAACACGGACTGTATTATTCGTGTTCGTACCGAATAATTGGATTTTTTGTACCCGAACACGGACACGGACACTTTACTGTATGTTCGGGTAAAAATCCGTGTTCGGTCGTTTTATTTCCGGGTTTTGCATGCTTTGGCGCTCTTTTCATGGCGGGCTTTCAACAGCCAATCAACAATCGTTTAACTGGTGTGCCTTAAGCCATCCCAGCCATGCCTGCAAATGTCTCAGTAGCTGTGATTGGCCGTCTGAAGCATGTGACCAAGTCTTTATAAGTTCGAGGCAGCCGCAGCGGCGTCATTATGCTGCTTAGATTCAGGGACAGAGCACACATCAACGTGCTGGCTGCTGATTAGGGAAAGATAGGCAGGAAAAAACCATTTGTGTCCGGATAGAATTGAGGGACAGGTCGGAGTGTTTAGGCAGGGCGAGTTGTAGGCATTTTAGGGATAGAGTCTGCTGAATTATATAGGGTCAGTGTCTTCTACAAACTACAATCGATATTGCTGTGTGGGGGGTGGGGTGAATCTGCACTCAATCCTGATCTACGATCTCTTCTCAATCCTGTTAGGGACAGAGTCTGCTGAATTTTAGGGAAACTGTGTTCTACAAACTACAATCGATATTGCTGTGTGGGGGGTGGGGTGAATCTGCACTCAATCCTGATCTACGATCTCTTCTCAATCCTGTTAGGGACAGAGTCTGCTGAATTTTAGGGAAACTGTGTTCTACAAACTACAATCGATATTGCTGTGTGGGGGGTGGGGTGAATCTGCACTCAATCCTGATCTACGATCTCTTCTCAATCCTGTTAGGGACAGAGTCTGCTGAATTTTAGGGAAACTGTGTTCTACAAACTACAATCGATATTGCTGTGTGGTGTGGGATTGGAGATAGGCAGGTGTCAGTGATCCACATCCATTTTTCTGTGTGTGAGCTGCAGTGAACACAATCTTTTTGGGCTGCAGTGAACACAATCTTTTTGGGCTGCAGTGAACACAATCTTTTTGGGCTGCAGTGAACACAATCTTTTTGGGCTGCAGTGAACACAATCTTTTTGGGGTGCAGTGAACAAAATCTTTTTGGGGTGCAGTGAACACAATCCTTTTTGGTGTGCAGTGAACACAATCTTTGTGGGGTGCAGTGAACAAAATCCTTTGTGGGGTGCAGTGAACACAATCTTTTTGGGGTGCAGTGAACAAAATCCTTTTTGGGGTGCAGTGAACAACATCCTTTTTGGGGTGCAGTGAACACAATCTTTTTGGGGTGCAGTGAACAAAATCCTTTGTGGGGTGCAGTGAACACAATCTTTTTGGGGTGCAGTGAACACAATCTTTTTGGGGTGGAGTGAACAACATCCTTTTTGGGGTGCAGTGAACAAAATCCTTTTTGGGGTGCAGTGAACAAAATCATTTTTGGGGTGCAGTGAACACAATCTTTGTGGGGTGCAGTGAACACAATCTTTTTGGGGTGGAGTGAACAACATCCTTTTTGGGGTGCAGTGAACAACATCCTTTTTGGGGTGCAGTGAACACAATCTTTTTGGGGTGCAGTGAACACAATCTTTGTGGGGTACAGTGAACAGAATCTTTGTGGGGTGCAGTGAACACAATCTTTGGGGGGTACAGTGAACACAATCTTTGTGAGGTGCAGTGAACACAATCTTTGTGGGGTGCAGTGAACACAATCATTGTGGGGTGCAGTGAACTCAATCTTTGTGGGGTACAGTGAACACAATCTCATACTGAAGGTTTGAGGGTGCTGCCTGTTCCATACTCCCCCTACTCCTCATCTAGCCTTTTAGGGGTACAAACAATAGTAATTGGGGCCTAGTGTGGTTGTGTACGTGTGATATACATACACTTTTTTGGGATCATATTTTCTATTCCGCTATTTAATCAAAAACCTTTGGGGATCAGTTAAATTGGGGGATAGTCTGTGTTGGTACGTGTGAGAGAGATCCACCTTTCCAAGTTGTTGGGGTTCATCTCATACTTCTGAAGGTTTGAGGGTGCTGCCTGTTCCATACTCCCCCCTACTCCTAGCCTTTTAGGGGTACAAACAATAGTAATTGGGGCCTAGTGTGGTTGTGTACGTGTGATATACATACACTTTTTTGGGATCATATTTTCTATTCCGCTATTTAATCAAAAACCTCTGGGGATCAGTTAAATTGGGGGATAGTCTGTGTTGGTACGTGTGAGAGAGATCCACCTTTCCAAGTTGTTGGGGTTCATCTCATACTTCTGAAGGTTTGAGGGTGCTGCCTGTTCCATACTCCCCCTACTCCTAGCCTTTTAGGGGTACAAACAATAGTAATTGGGGCCTAGTGTGGTTGTGTACGTGTGATATACATACACTTTTTTGGGATCATATTTTCTATTCCGCTATTTAATCAAAAACCTCTGGGGATCAGTTAAATTGGGGGATAGTCTGTGTTGGTACGTGTGAGAGAGATCCACCTTTCCAAGTTGTTGGGGTTCATCTCATACTTCTGAAGGTTTGAGGGTGCTGCCTGTTCCATACTCCCCCTACTCCTAGCCTTTTAGGGGTACAAACAATAGTAATTGGGGCCTAGTGTGGTTGTGTACGTGTGATATACATACACTTTTTTGGGATCATATTTTCTATTCCGCTATTTAATCAAAAACCTCTGGGGATCAGTTAAATTGGGGGATAGTCTGTGTTGGTACGTGTGAGAGAGATCCACCTTTCCAAGTTGTTGGGGTTCATCTCATACTTCTGAAGGTTTGAGGGTGCTGCCTGTTCCATACTCCCCCCTACTCCTAGCCTTTTAGGGGTACAAACAATAGTAATTGGGGCCTAGTGTGGTTGTGTACGTGTGATATACATACACTTTTTTGGGATCATATTTTCTATTCCGCTATTTAATCAAAAACCTCTGGGGATCAGTTAAATTGGGGGATAGTCTGTGTTGGTACGTGTGAGAGAGATCCACCTTTCCAAGTTGTTGGGGTTCATCTCATACTTCTGAAGGTTTGAGGGTGCTGCCTGTTCCATACTCCCCCTACTCCTAGCCTTTTAGGGGTACAAACAATAGTAATTGGGGCCTAGTGTGGTTGTGTACGTGTGATATACATACACTTTTTTGGGATCATATTTTCTATTCCGCTATTTAATCAAAAACCTCTGGGGATCAGTTAAATTGGGGGATAGTCTGTGTTGGTATGTGTGAGAGAGATCCACCTTTCCAAGTTGTTGGGGTTCATCTCATACTTCTGAAGGTTTGAGGGTGCTGCCTGTTCCATACTCCCCCTACTCCTAGCCTTTTAGGGGTACAAACAATAGTAATTGGGGCCTAGTGTGGTTGTGTACGTGTGATATACATACACTTTTTTGGGATCATATTTTCTATTCCGCTATTTAATCAAAAACCTCTGGGGATCAGTTAAATTGGGGGATAGTCTGTGTTGGTACGTGTGAGAGAGATCCACCTTTCCAAGTTGTTGGGGTTCATCTCATACTTCTGAAGGTTTGAGGGTGCTGCCTGTTCCATACTCCCCCTACTCCTAGCCTTTTAGGGGTACAAACAATAGTAATTGGGGCCTAGTGTGGTTGTGTACGTGTGATATACATACACTTTTTTGGGATCATATTTTCTATTCCGCTATTTAATCAAAAACCTTTGGGGATCAGTTAAATTGGGGGATAGTCTGTGTTGGTACGTGTGAGAGAGATCCACCTTTCCAAGTTGTTGGGGTTCATCTCATACTTCTGAAGGTTTGAGGGTGCTGCCTGTTCCATACTCCCCCTACTCCTAGCCTTTTAGGGGTACAAACAATAGTAATTGGGGCCTAGTGTGGTTGTGTACGTGTGATATACATACACTTTTTTGGGATCATATTTTCTATTCCGCTATTTAATCAAAAACCTCTGGGGATCAGTTAAATTGGGGGATAGTCTGTGTTGGTACGTGTGAGAGAGATCCACCTTTCCAAGTTGTTGGGGTTCATCTCATACTTCTGAAGGTTTGAGGGTGCTGCCTGTTCCATACTCCCCCCTACTCCTAGCCTTTTAGGGGTACAAACAATAGTAATTGGGGCCTAGTGTGGTTGTGTACGTGTGATATACATACACTTTTTTGGGATCATATTTTCTATTCCGCTATTTAATCAAAAACCTCTGGGGATCAGTTAAATTGGGGGATAGTCTGTGTTGGTACGTGTGAGAGAGATCCACCTTTCCAAGTTGTTGGGGTTCATCTCATACTTCTGAAGGTTTGAGGGTGCTGCCTGTTCCATACTCCCCCCTACTCCTAGCCTTTTAGGGGTACAAACAATAGTAATTGGGGCCTAGTGTGGTTGTGTACGTGTGATATACATACACTTTTTTGGGATCATATTTTCTATTCCGCTATTTAATCAAAAACCTCTGGGGATCAGTTAAATTGGGGGATAGTCTGTGTTGGTACGTGTGAGAGAGATCCACCTTTCCAAGTTGTTGGGGTTCATCTCATACTTCTGAAGGTTTGAGGGTGCTGCCTGTTCCATACTCCCCCTACTCCTAGCCTTTTAGGGGTACAAACAATAGTAATTGGGGCCTAGTGTGGTTGTGTACGTGTGATATACATACACTTTTTTGGGATCATATTTTCTATTCCGCTATTTAATCAAAAACCTCTGGGGATCAGTTAAATTGGGGGATAGTCTGTGTTGGTACGTGTGAGAGAGATCCACCTTTCCAAGTTGTTGGGGTTCATCTCATACTTCTGAAGGTTTGAGGGTGCTGCCTGTTCCATACTCCCCCTACTCCTAGCCTTTTAGGGGTACAAACAATAGTAATTGGGGCCTAGTGTGGTTGTGTACGTGTGATATACATACACTTTTTTGGGATCATATTTTCTATTCCGCTATTTAATCAAAAACCTCTGGGGATCAGTTAAATTGGGGGATAGTCTGTGTTGGTACGTGTGAGAGAGATCCACCTTTCCAAGTTGTTGGGGTTCATCTCATACTTCTGAAGGTTTGAGGGTGCTGCCTGTTCCATACTCCCCCTACTCCTAGCCTTTTAGGGGTACAAACAATAGTAATTGGGGCCTAGTGTGGTTGTGTACGTGTGATATACATACACTTTTTTGGGATCATATTTTCTATTCCGCTATTTAATCAAAAACCTCTGGGGATCAGTTAAATTGGGGGATAGTCTGTGTTGGTACGTGTGAGAGAGATCCACCTTTCCAAGTTGTTGGGGTTTATCTCATACTTCTGAAGGTTTGAGGGTGCTGCCTGTTCCATACTCCCCCTACTCCTAGCCTTTTAGGGGTACAAACAATAGTAATTGGGGCCTAGTGTGGTTGTGTACGTGTGATATACATACACTTTTTTGGGATCATATTTTCTATTCCGCTATTTAATCAAAAACCTTTGGGGATCAGTTAAATTGGGGGATAGTCTGTGTTGGTACGTGTGAGAGAGATCCACCTTTCCAAGTTGTTGGGGTTCATCTCATACTTCTGAAGGTTTGAGGGTGCTGCCTGTTCCATACTCCCCCTACTCCTAGCCTTTTAGGGGTACAAACAATAGTAATTGGGGCCTAGTGTGGTTGTGTACGTGTGATATACATACACTTTTTTGGGATCATATTTTCTATTCCGCTATTTAATCAAAAACCTCTGGGGATCAGTTAAATTGGGGGATAGTCTGTGTTGGTACGTGTGAGAGAGATCCACCTTTCCAAGTTGTTGGGGTTCATCTCATACTTCTGAAGGTTTGAGGGTGCTGCCTGTTCCATACTCCCCCCTACTCCTAGCCTTTTAGGGGTACAAACAATAGTAATTGGGGCCTAGTGTGGTTGTGTACGTGTGATATACATACACTTTTTTGGGATCATATTTTCTATTCCGCTATTTAATCAAAAACCTCTGGGGATCAGTTAAATTGGGGGATAGTCTGTGTTGGTACGTGTGAGAGAGATCCACCTTTCCAAGTTGTTGGGGTTCATCTCATACTTCTGAAGGTTTGAGGGTGCTGCCTGTTCCATACTCCCCCTACTCCTAGCCTTTTAGGGGTACAAACAATAGTAATTGGGGCCTAGTGTGGTTGTGTACGTGTGATATACATACACTTTTTTGGGATCATATTTTCTATTCCGCTATTTAATCAAAAACCTTTGGGGATCAGTTAAATTGGGGGATAGTCTGTGTTGGTACGTGTGAGAGAGATCCACCTTTCCAAGTTGTTGGGGTTCATCTCATACTTCTGAAGGTTTGAGGGTGCTGCCTGTTCCATACTCCCCCTACTCCTAGCCTTTTAGGGGTACAAACAATAGTAATTGGGGCCTAGTGTGGTTGTGTACGTGTGATATACATACACTTTTTTGGGATCATATTTTCTATTCCGCTATTTAATCAAAAACCTCTGGGGATCAGTTAAATTGGGGGATAGTCTGTGTTGGTACGTGTGAGAGAGATCCACCTTTCCAAGTTGTTGGGGTTCATCTCATACTTCTGAAGGTTTGAGGGTGCTGCCTGTTCCATACTCCCCCTACTCCTAGCCTTTTAGGGGTACAAACAATAGTAATTGGGGCCTAGTGTGGTTGTGTACGTGTGATATACATACACTTTTTTGGGATCATATTTTCTATTCCGCTATTTAATCAAAAACCTTTGGGGATCAGTTAAATTGGGGGATAGTCTGTGTTGGTACGTGTGAGAGAGATCCACCTTTCCAAGTTGTTGGGGTTCATCTCATACTTCTGAAGGTTTGAGGGTGCTGCCTGTTCCATACCCCCCCTACTCCTCATCTAGCCTTTTAGGGGTACAAACAATAGTAATTGGGGCCTAGTGTGGTTGTGTACGTGCGAGATACATACACATTTTTTGATCATATTTCCTATTCCGCTATTCAATAAAAACCTTTGGGGATCAATTAAATTGCGGAATAGTTTGTGTCGGTACGTGTGAGATCCACCTTTCCAAGTTTTTGGGGTTCATCTCATACTTCTGAAGCTTTGAGGGTGCTGCCTGTTCCATACTCCTCCTCCTCCTCATCCATCCTTTTAGGTGTACAAACAATAGTAATTGGGGCCTAGTGTGTTTCTGTACGTGCGAGATACATACACTTTTTTTGATCATATTTCCTATTCCGCTATTCAATAAAAACCTTTGGGGATCAATTAAATTGCGGGATAGTCTGTGTCGGTACGTGTGAGATCCACCTTTCCAAGTTTTTGGGGTTCATCTCATACTTCTGAAGCTTTGAGGGTGCTGCCTGTTCCATACTCCTCCTCCTCCTCATCCATCCTTTTAGGTGTACAAACAATAGTAATTGGGGCCTAGTGTGCTTCTGTACGTGTGAGATACATACACATTTTTTGATCATATTTCCTATTCCGCTATTCAATAAAAACCTTTGGGGATCAATTAAATTGCGGGATAGTCTGTGTCGGTACGTGTGAGATCCACCTTTCCAAGTTTTTGGGGTTCATCTCATACTTCTGAAGCTTTGAGGGTGCTGCCTGTTCCATACTCCTCCTCCTCCTCATCCATCCTTTTAGGTGTACAAACAATAGTAATTGGGGCCTAGTGTGCTTCTGTACGTGTGAGATACATACACATTTTTTGATCATATTTCCTATTCCGCTATTCAATAAAAACCTTTGGGGATCAATTAAATTGCGGGATAGTCTGTGTCGGTACGTGTGAGATCCACCTTTCCAAGTTTTTGGGGTTCATCTCATACTTCTGAAGCTTTGAGGGTGCTGCCTGTTCCATACTCCTCCTCCTCCTCATCCATCCTTTTAGGTGTACAAACAATAGTAATTGGGGCCTAGTGTGCTTCTGTACGTGTGAGATACATACACATTTTTTGATCATATTTCCTATTCCGCTATTCAATAAAAACCTTTGGGGATCAATTAAATTGCGGAATAGTCTGTGTCGGTACGTGTGAGATCCACCTTTCCAAGTTTTTGGGGTTCATCTCATACTTCTGAAGCTTTGAGGGTGCTGCCTGTTCCATACTCCTCCTCCTCCTCATCCATCCTTTTAGGTGTACAAACAATAGTAATTGGGGCCTAGTGTGTTTCTGTACGTGTGAGATACATACACTTTTTTTGATCATATTTCCTATTCCGCTATTCAATAAAAACCTTTGGGGATCAATTGAATTGCGGGATAGTCTGTGTCGGTACGTGTGAGAGAGATCCACCTTTCCAAGTTGTTGGGGTTCATCTCATACTTCTGAAGGTTTGAGGGTGCTGCCTGTTCCATACCCCCCCTACTCCTCATCTAGCCTTTTAGGGGTACAAACAATAGTAATTGGGGCCTAGTGTGGTTGTGTACGTGCGAGATACATACACTTTTTTTGATCATATTTCCTATTCCGCTATTCAATAAAAACCTTTGAGGATCAATTGAATTGCGGGATAGTCTGTGTCGGTACGTGTGAGAGAGATCCACCTTTCCAAGTTGTTGGGGTTCATCTCATACTTCTGAAGGTTTGAGGGTGCTGCCTGTTCCATACTCCCCCTACTCCTCATCTAGCCTTTTAGGGGTACAAACAATAGTAATTGGGGCCTAGTGTGGTTGTGTACGTGTGATATACATACACTTTTTTTGGATCATATTTTCTATTCCGCTATTCAATAAAAACCTTTCTAGGGCAAGATCTTAAATTACAGAAATATGAGGAGACCGTCAAATAAGGGCCGTGGCCTGGGTCGTGGTGCTGCTGGTAGAGCTCCTGTTGCAAGGAGAGGACATGGTCGATCTGTGCCAGCTACACGCACAAGTGAAACACCTTCCTCAAGTGTGAGTAGGCGACAGAACCTGCATCAGTATTTGGTAGGGCATCAAACGCCCCTAGAAGTGATGAGGCCAGAACAAGTTGAGGCGATAGTAGATTGGTTTGCTGCTGACAGTGCCTCCAGTTCCTTCACATTGTCTCCCACCCAGTCTACTGCAGAAAGGTCAGAGTTGGCACCTGCAGCCAATGTCCAACCGTCTTTCACCTCACCCCCTTGCAAATCAGGCCAGCAGTCTGAGCCCCAAGCCATACAGCAGTCTCTTATTCTTTTTGAGGACTCTGTCAGCAGGGTTTCCCAGGGCCATCCACCTAGCCCTGCCCCAGAAGTGGAAGAGATTGAGTGCAGCGATGCCCAACCACTTATTCCTCAAGATGAGTACATGCAAGGATCATCGCAGCACGTCTCCGATGATGACGAAACGCAGGTGCCAACTGCTGCGGCGTTCAGCATTGTGGAGACCGACAAGGAGGGCAGGGGTGAAGACTGGGTGGAAGATGATGTGGAGGACGATGAGGTCCTCGACCCCACATGGAATGAACGTCATGCAGGTGAACTGAGTAGTTTGGAGGAAGAGGCGGTGGTCGCACAGAGCCACCAGCACAGCAGAAGAGGGAGCAGGGTGCAGAAGCGGAGCGGCCGTGCCCTAGACACTACGCCCGCTACTGCCCAACGCAGCAAGGGAACGAGCGCACCAAAGTCAGCTCAAAGGAGTTCTCTAGCGTGGAAGTTCTTTAGAAAATGTGCTGATGACAGGACACGAGTGGTTTGCACCCTGTGCAATCAGAGCTTGAAGCGAGGCATGAACCTTCTCAACCTGAGCACAACCTGCATGATCAGGCATCTAAGTGCAAAGCACGAGCTGCAGTGGAGTACACACCTTCAAAACCAAGAAACGTCTCTGGCTCATCCTGCTTCCTCTTCTGCTGCAGTCTCGGCCGCTCCAGCCACATCTGTAGTGATACCGGCACCTGCCACCCCGCAAACAGACGATCTGTCAGCAACACCACCACCTGGGTCACCAACAACCATCTCCACAATGTCCCGTGGAAGCGTTCAGCTTTCCATCTCCCAAACACTTGAGAGGAAGAGGAAGTACCCCCCTACCCACCCGCGATCCCTGGCCCTGAATGCCAGCATTTCAAAATTATTGGCCTTTGAAATGCTGTCATTCCGTCTGGTGGAGACGCACAGTTTTAAAAACCTTATGTCGGTGGCTGTCCCACAGTACGTCGTGCCCAGCCGCCACTACTTTTCCAGGCAAGCCATCCCTTCCCTGCACAACCAAGTGGGGGAAAAAATCAGGTGTGCACTGCGCAACGCCATCTGTGCCAAGGTCCACCTAACTACGGATACGTGGACCAGTAAGCACGGTCAGGGGCGTTATATCTCCCTAACGGCACACTGGGTAAATGCAGTGGCGGATGGGCCTGAGGCGGATAGCAATTTGGCGCATGTCCTTCCACCACCGAGGATTGCAGAGCGCTTCAGTTTGCCTCCTGTTCCTAACTCCTCCTACTCCGCTTCCTCATCCTCTACCGCCTCCTCATCCGGACAGCATAACACCTTCACCACCAACTTCAGCACGGCCAGGGGTAAACGACAGCAGGCAGTTTTACAACTTGCCTGTTTGGGGGACAAACCACACACCGCGCAGGAGTTGTGGAGGAGCATGGAACAGCAGACAAATGAGTGGTTGCTGCCAGCGAGCCTCAAGCCCGGCCTGGTGGTGTGCGATAACGGGCGAAATCTCATAGCAGCTCTGGGCCTAGCCGGTTTGACGCACATCCCTTGCCTGGCGCATGTGCTGAATTTGGTGGTGCAGAGGTTCCTTAAAAACTACCCCGATATGTCAGAGCTGCTGCAGAAAGTGCGGGCCGTTTGTGCGCACTTTCGGCGTTCTCACCCTGCTGCTGCTCGCCTGGCAGCGCTGCAGCGTAACTTCGGCCTTCCCGCTCACCGCCTCATATGTGACGTGCCCACAAGGTGGAACTCCACCTTGCACATGCTGGAAAGACTGTGCGAGCAGCAGCAGGCCATAGTGGAGTTTCAGCTGCAGCACGCACGCGTGAGTCGCTCTGCGGAACAGCACCACTTCACCACCAATAACTGGGCCTCCATGCGAGACCTGTGTGCCTTGTTGCGCTGTTTTGAGTACTCCACCAACATGGCCAGTGGCAATGACGCCGTTCTCAGCTTAACTATCCCACTTCTATGCCTCCTTGAAAAAACAATTCGGGCGATGATGGAAGAGGATGTGGCACAGGATGAGGAGGAGGAGGAGGATGAAGAGGTAACATTTCCAAGGCTTTCAGGGCAGTCATTCGCAAGGGGCTCCGAGGGTGGGTTCCTGCACACGCAAACGCCAGGGACGCAATTGTCCAGCAGGGGCACAGTTCTGGAGGATGAGGAGGATGAGGAGGAGGAGGAGCTGGAGGAGGAGATGGAACCATGTTCACAGCAGGGTGGCACCCAGGCCAGCTCATGGCCATCACTGGTGCGTGGCTGGGGGGATACAGAGGACACGGACCATACACCTCCCACAGAGGACAGCCTTTCGTTGCCTCTGGGCAGCCTGGCACACATGAGCGATTACATGCTGCAGTGTCTCCACAACGACCGCCGAGTTGCCCACATTCTAACTTGTGCTGATTACTGGGTGGCCACGCTGCTGGATCCCCGTTACAAGGACAACGTACCGTCCTTAATTCACTCACTGGAGCGCGATCGCAAGATGCGCGAGTACAAGCGCACGCTGGTAGACGCCATGCTGCTGGCATTCCCATCTGACAGCGGGGCCACAGTGGAAGCACAAGGCAGAGGAGGAGGAGGAGGAGGTCGCCAACGCAACCAGGGCACCGCCAGCACCTCAGAAGGCAGGGTTAGCATGGCCGAAATGTGGAAAAGCTTTGTCAGCACGCCACAACAAACAGCAGCACCAGCAGCTCAGATGGAACGTCTTAGCAGGAGGCAGCATTTTACCAACATGGTGGAGCAGTATGTGTGCACACGCCTACATGTAGTGAATGACGGGTCTGCCCCCTTCAACTTCTGGGTCTCCAAATTGGGCACATGGCCTGAGCTTGCCCTTTACGCCTTGGAGGTGCTGGCGTGCCCTGCAGCCAGTGTATTATCTGAACGGGTATTTAGCACGGCTGGGGGCGTTATAACAGACAAGCGCAGCCGCCTGTCCAGAGACAATGTGGACAAGCTCACGTTCATTAAAATGAACCAGGCATGGATCCCACGGGACTTTTCCGTACCTTATGCAGAATAGCAATGGATACCGACCTTACCCACCCATTGTTCCATTTTTGCTCTTTCTCACTTTTGGGGTGTACCCTCATTTAAAATTTGTGAAAAGAAGCAGTGTTGGCTACCTCGTCCTCCTCCTCAGGGCCAGATTAATGTAGGGTCTATTGGAGCTGCAGCTCCAGGCCCCTACCTTTTATATAGGCCCCGGGTTGGCCATATTCACTGTTACCGCTCTTCTGTCACTTGTAAACACAGAAGTCTGGCTTCTATGCTCGCTTCCCCAGGCAGCACCCTCAGAACCTCCCCACACAGCGTGAAGGCCGGACAAGGAGGGACAGTTGGCGATGCATGGATGTGTTTATGGGCTTCAGAGACAGCATCCCATGTTGAATTAGGCATGCATGGCTGCACCCTTCCTCCTCTGGGTGCATGGCAAGGCACGGCCCTAAGGCCCTTCAAAATCCTCAGCACCAAGCCCATGATGCTGTTAATCCGGCCCTGGTCCTCCTCCACCGCCGCTTCCACCTACACCGCCCATAGGTGTGCGCAGCCTATTGCATTAAGGTGTGCACCCCAAAGTTGAAATACACATGCATGTGTTTGCCAGCAGGGAGAGTAATGTATCGGGGCCATGTACCTGTAGGCAAGGAGAAATAGAGCAGAGCAGGTCCCAGGGAGATCTTTCCCATCTCCTCACTGGCAATGCTATGTGCCCTAGGTGATTAGGGTGTGCCCAGGCACACCCAGCACACCCTGTGCGCACGCCTATGTCACCGCCACATCCACCACCACCTCAACCTCCCTCCTACTCCATATGGGCCTCGTCCTTCAGAGATGAAGAAGAACATTGTTTTATTTTTCTGTTTTTTTTTGTTGTTTTAAGTTATTTCCCTATCCACATTTGTTTGCAGAGCACTTGCCATGCTCTTAATTACGTTTTGCTGCCATTTGCAGCACTCTAGCCCTTTCCTTTGGTGTTTTAGAGCCATTTTAGTGCCTTAAAGTTCGGGTTCCCATTGACTTCAATGGGGTTCGGTGTCCGGGAAAAGTTCGGTAAAAGTCCGGGACACGGACCCGGACTTTTTTTTAAAGTTCGGCCGAACCCGTCGAACACGGACATCTAGGTGTCCGCTCAACCCTAATCCTAACAGTTCTGATGAGGCTTCAATGTTCTGGTGCTTTTACTTGTGTTCCATTACTCTGCTAGGTGGAATATATTGAGGAAAGTGTCTAGCTAGCCCTCTCCATTCATTCTTAGGACCCTGAATTTGTGAATAATGATCCTGTGAATGCTCCATTTTGGTGATTTGGGCATGCTTTTTGTTTACTTTTCAGTTATGTTATTGTAACTGTCTATTTTTCTGTTGACCCTTTTATTATACTGAGCCTGGGTGTCCTCAATAGGCTCTTTTTTTGTATTTCACTTTTAAATCGTATAAAATAAAAAAGAAAAAAAAAGATGAAATCGTCTAATAAAGAACGATAAGGAAAATTGCTAGTTGAGCAATTTGACTTGTGCGCCCCTAAAGATACTGGCATGTCAGATGCCAAGGCAGGGTAATCCACTGAACGACACAATTAGTGCTGACACAAACTCTTTTGAGTGGAGTAAGGTGAGAGGGACTCTTCATTGTTTCCGACTCTGCATCTGACTCTTTATCAAAGGATAAGTTCACCTTTTGTAACATTTTACATGTTACATCAATATTTGGGTGTAACATGTTACAGATGCACTGGCCCCTGCACCTCCCCATTTCCTCACTGTGACAGGCACCAGGTGATCTTCTACCCCGGCTCTCTGTCACATTCTATAGAGAACGTGGCACAGAGTTCAGTGTTTAGAAAACAACAAGGTCCAGCAGCCTAAAGCCTTGTTCACACGATCAGATTATCGGACAAATTTTCTTTAGTTTTTTATTGCAAGCTAGTATGATATGGAAAGTAAAGAGGTTATTTTCATACGAAAATTCTCGTACGACAGAATTCAACTTCAGAAGTGATGTCATGTGTTGAATTGTTTTGTATGTATTCTTTAGTTTTCAAGCATGCCTAGTCTTGCTCTTATGATTTTTTCGGACGAAAACTGTACTAATTAAATGAAAATCAGACGTGTTCAGGTACCATAAAAATGTTATACCCTGCACATCCAGTTTTTGTCGTACAAAAACTTGTAATTGGCTGTCGAAAGCACTATACTAACGATCCGAAAATCAGCAGATCATTCATGGGATGAAATTTTACTTCTGATTTTCTTATCGTGTGTACAGGCCTTTAGCAGCTGTCAGCTTGCAGCTCTCAACTAACTACCATGGCGCTGTTGAGCGCTGTGGTAATTCATTGATACTTTCTGCTAGTGTGTAACTGCTTGGCCATTCGATGTACGGCCAAACAGCTTACACACAGAGACTGCAAGAGCCCTGCATTACACCCACAATCTGCTGAGTGGGCGCAATTCTTCCAGGCTCCCAAAAAAAATTATAAATGCACATTTTATTACCTGCAAACAAAAAGTGAATTTAATATTTAAAAAAAAAAAAAAGGTAAACTTATCCTTAAAGTGCTAAAACTGCACCCATAACCTGAGAAGACACCTCCCTGCGAGCACTGATCAGGATGCTGATTTTCCAGCATGCTTGCTCGACAGAAGCCGGTTGTGAGAACAGCTTTTGTCGAACGGGGAGCTGTACACACAGTCCAAAAGTTGGCCGATAACGGCCGAACCGTCCATTTTTGGCCCGTGTGTACCTAGCTTAACCACTTGCCGCCCGCCCACCGTCAAATGATGGCGGGACGGTGCGGCCATTGTTCTGGGCGGACGTCATATGACGTCCGCCCATTCAAGCAGGGCAGGCGTGCGATCGCGTGCGCGCCGCCCTGCACTGCCGGTGTCGGTGTGTCCCCGGGACACCCCCCGTCACCGGCAGGGGGGAAACAGCCAATGGGCATGGCTGTTTCCCACGTGATCGGCTGTGTTCCAATGACACAGCCGATCACAATAGAGGAGCCCGGGAGATGACCGCGCATGCGCGATCGGGAGCGCGCAGCGCGGTCATGTCGGTGGCACTGTGTTCCGTAGGAACACAGCTGTCACCGGCAGTAGTAAACAGTCACTGACAGCGACTGTTTACTATGTGATCGGCTGTGAATCCATTCACAGCCGATCACAAAATGTAAACAAAGGGCAGTAACTCACTGTTACTAGCTCTTCTCCCCTCATACAGTTTCCAGTGTGAGGGGAGAAGAGCTAGAAACAGTGAGTTACTGCTCTGTGTACCTGTAAAAGTAAAAGCACACTAAAATCACACTAATAAAGGTCCCCCCACACAGTCCTCAGCCCCCCCCAATGTCACCTGTCACCCAACAGTCACCTCATCAGTGCCCAGAAATTGACACCCATAAGGCTACGTTCACATGTGAGCGCAGCGATCGCGGGCAGAATCACCGCGATTCTGCCCGCGATCCGTAAATCATTGCAAATTGCGGGACGCCTGTGCGTTGCCCGTTTTTTGCAATAGCACCCCAAACGCTGTGCGATGTTGCCGCCATTTCCGCCTGCCGAATCGCGGTAACATCGCGCAAACAACGCATGATGCCCAAAAAAGGTACAAGAGCTTCTTTGGGGCGCCATGCGTTGTTTGCGCGATGTTACCTCGATTCGGCAGGCGGAAATCGCAGCAACATCGCACAGCGTTTGGGGTGCTATTGCAAATCACAGGCAACGCACAGGCGTCCCGCAATTTGCAATGATTTCTGGATCGCGGGCAGAATCGCAGTGATTCTGCCCATGATCGCTACGCTCACATGTGAACGTAGCCTAAAGTTCACCGGTCACCAGAGACTGCCATCAGTACCGCCGTGCACCATCGCCCATCACCTGTCACCCATCAGTGACCATCGCCCGTCACCTGTCACCCCATCAATCACCATCACCTGTCACCCCATCAGTCATCGTCATCTGTCACCCTATCAATCATCGTCACTTGTCACCTCATCAATCATCGTCACCTGTCACCTCATCAATGATCATCACCTGTCACCTCATCAATCATCGTCACCTGTCACCCCATCAGTCATCGTCACCTGTCACCCCATCAGTCATTGTCACCTGTCACCCCATCAGTCATCGTCACCTGTCACCCCATCAGTCATCGTCACCTGTTTGCCATATACATGCAATCACTTACTGACCGCCTAACGACTATATGCGTCGGCCATTAAAAGCTAAATACTGGGGTTATGGCAGCAGATAGCCCCCATAACCCCGGCGGTTGGCTTTCAGATAAGGGTGGTCCCAGTGGCGGATTCGCCGCGGAATTACCCTTAGGGTGCAGGGGAAGAGGTGCCCCCCCCCTCCCGCCGCATCCCAGACGTTTTCCCAGCTTACCGGACCCACCGGCAGCGGGGAAAACTATCCGGTCCCGGATCCTCAGAGACAGGAAGTTGAGTGAGGGCAAGATGGCCCTCACTCGACTCTATGGTCTTGGAGGACCGGAGCTACGCCAAAAGACGTTGACTAGCAACCAGTTTAAAGGGCCACTTTTTTTTTTTCCTCTTTCAACAATTTTTTTTTTCTCTTTTTTAGTGTAGTTGTGAGGTCTTTTTGACCCCAGATCTCACAATAAAGAGGACCTGTCATGCCTATTTCTATTACAAGGGATGTTTACATTCCTTGCAATAGGAATAAAAATGATCAAAACATTTTTTTTTTAAACTGTGTAAAAATAAAAAAATAATAAATAAAATAAATAGAAAAAAAAAATTTAAGCGCCCTGTCCCCGTTAGCTCGCGCGCAGAAGCAAACGCATACGCAAGTCCCGCCCACATATGTAAACGGTGTTCAAACCATACATGTGAGGTATCGCCGCGATCGTTAGAGCGAGAGCAATAATTTGAGCCCTAGACCTCCTCCTATGTAACTCTAAGCTAGTAACCTGCAGAAATTTTTAAAATCTTGCCTATGGGGATTTTTAAGTACCAATGTTTGGCGCCATTCTGTGAGCATGTGCAATTTTGAAGCATGACATGTTGGGTATCTAATTACTCGGCGTAACATTATCTTTCACATTATGGAAAAAATTGGGCTAAATTTACTGTTTTCTTATTATTTAGTTCAAAAAAGTGAATTTTTTTCAAAAAAATCGCATTTGGAAGACTGCTGCGCAAATATGGTGTGATAAAAAATATTGCAACGATCTCCATTTTATTCTCTAGGGTCTCTGCTAAAAAAAAATATATAATGTTTGGGGGCTCCAAGTAGTTTTCTAGCAAAAAAAATGATTTTAGCTTGTAAACACCAAGTGTCAAAAATAGGCCCAGTCTTAAAGTGGATAAATGGACAACTTTGTGTAAAGCGCTACTTGGATGTTAGGCCTATGTATGTGGCCAGGCTGTGAAAAAGTGTTACACATGTGGTATCGCCATACTCAGGAGGAATAGCAGAATGTATTTTGGGATGCAATTTTTGCTATGTACATGCTATGTGTTAGAAATATTGCATAAATGGACAGCTTTGTGTAAAAAAAATGTGTTTTCATTTTCTTTCCACATTTTCCAAAAACTTGTGGAAAAAAATGACATATTCAAAAGACTCATTATGCCTCAAAAATTATACGTTGGGCTGTTTGCTTTCCAAAATGGGGTCATTTTATGGGTGTTTCCATTGTGCTGGTGCTCCAGGGCCTTCAAAAGTACGATAGGTTGTCAGGAAATTATATGTGTAATTTGTGCTCCTAGAATGCCGGACGGTGCTACTTGGATATTAGGCCTCTGTATGTGGCCAGGCTGTGAAAAAGTCTCACACATGTGGTATCGCCATACTCAGGAGGAGTAGTAGAATGTGTTTTGGGGTGTAGTTGCAAGTATACATATGCTGTGTGAGAGAAATAACCTGTTAATTCGTCAATTTGTAAAAAAAAAAAAAAAATCTTCATTTTGCAAAGAGTTGTGGGAAAAAATGACAACTTCAAAAAACTCACCATGCCCCTTATTAAATACCTTGGAATGTCTACTTTCCAAAAAGGGGTCATTTGGGGGGTATTTGTACTTTCCTGACTTTTTAGTGTCTCAAGAAATGAGATAGGCCTTCAGTACATCAGGTGTGGTCAAGTGTGATCAATTTTCAATGATTAGCACCATAACTTTCACAAAGACCAAATAATATACACTTATTTGGGTTATTTTTACCAAAGATAAGTAGCAGTATAAATTTTGGCCAAAAATTGTGTAGAAAAATTACTCATTTGCTAAATTTTATGACAGAAACAAAGAAAAATGCGTTTTTTCACAATATTTTCAGTCTTTTTTTATTTATAGCACAAAAAATAAAAAACCCAGTAGTGATTAAATACCATCAAAAGAAAGCTCTATTTGTGTGAAAAAAGGACACAATTTTTTTATGGGTACAGTGTTGCATGACTGAGTAATTGTCATTCAAAGTGTGAGAGGGCTGAAAGCTAAAAACCAGTCTGGGCAGGAAGGGGGTGAAAGTGCACTGTAGGCAAGTGGTTAAGAATTCTATTGTCCAATATTTGATGGAAACTAGTGATATTGTAGGCGTGCCATCTATCGCCCTGTTGTAACTCTTAGAGCTCTGGGTAAGTGAGGTTACACATATTAATGAATTTCAAGTCAAATCTGTGACTTTCTGAAGTGGTTTAATTTTGCCCCAAAATTTGTTCAGGAGTATACGCAGGGAATCATTTATTTGGATTTTGCAATTGCTCCAATTTAATTCTTGGCTGTTGGTGTTTGCAATTAGTTCTCTATATAAGATATTTGGTGCCACAAAGATTTTGAAAAATACTATAACTGGAGTGTTTTGGAGAAAGTACAACAGTTTTGACATGCATGTATGGATCATTCCATCTATATGGAGACCCTAATCTGCTAAAAGTAAAACGATACTGGCTCTGGTTGCAAATGGTGGAATGCACCCACTATGGAGTGCTTAAATACCTCTAGCAATTTCGGAAGTATAGTATCAGAGTACTTTTTATACACCTCCACAGGCAGTCCATCATCACCTGATGTTTTTCTGGTTGGAAAACAAATGCTGCTCACTTTTAATTTCCAATGCCTACATTTCCCATGATACCTTGCTGCCTGCCATCAGCAATTTCTGTACTGACCCTGAAACCTGAAACTTCTGTTCTCAACACCTCTGTAGTTCAGAAGGCAGTCTCTGTGAATTTTGTGACATAGCAGTGTATATTCACAGGACATAGTAAACATGTGCCACAGAATTAAAGGAAGTAAAAATACGTGCAATTCTTCACAGAGTTTACAGATTTCCAGAAGGATCAAACTAATAGGAGTAGGCTGGAAATAATTGACATACATTGTGGAAATGAATATATGATTCCATTTTCACCATATATACACTTTAAACAAGTTCCCTCGCTCAATGTTCTGCAGAAGTACAAGAATAGAAATGTCCATGCAAAGGGAAATAAACTTAGCAGCTTTCTCTCACTCAGTCGTCTATATATTGATCACGATGATCCCTTAACCACTTCCCTACAGGGCACTTAAACCCCCCTCCTGCCCAGGCCAATTTTCAGCTTTTAGCGCTGTCGCATTTGAATGACAATTGCACGGTCATGCAAAACTGTACCCAAATGAAATTTTTATCATTTTTTTCAAACAAATAGAGCTTTCTTTTGATGGTATTTAATCACTACTGGGGTTTTTAATTTTTGTTGAACAAACAAAAAAAGACTGAAATTTTTGAAAAAAACAAAAAAACAAAACAGTTTTTATAGTTTGTTATAAAATTTTGCAAACAGGTAATTTTTCTCCTTCATTGATGTGCGCTGATGAGCGACACTGAAGGACCCTGATAGGCACTGGTAGGCTTCAATGATGGGCATTGATAGGCTGCACTAATGGGCACTGATAAGGTGTCACTGATAAGGCAGCACTGATAGGTGGCACTGAAGGGCATTGGTAGGTGGAGCTGAAGGGCACTAATAGGCAGCACTCATGGGCACTGATGAGCACTAATAGGTGGCACTGATGGGCAATGATAGGCCCTGGTAGGTGAAACTTATGATGGGGCACTGATTGGCACTGATAGGTGGCACTGGTGATCACTGATAGGTGGCACTGGCAGACACTGGTAGGTGGCACTAGTGGGCACTGGTGGGTGGCACAGGTGGGCACTGGTAGGTGGCACTGGGGGCACAAAATCCTTTCCTCTTCGGGACCGATGGTATTCCTTCTCACACTGATAGTGTGAGGAGAAAAAAAACAGCTGATCGCCAGCTGCTGTTTACTTTACACGATCAGCTATCATTGGCTAACAGCTGAACACGTGGTAAGGGGGGCGGGATTGCCCCCTTATTCCGATCTGTGATCAGGCGAATCTCATGAACTAGCCGATCACAGAGCGAGCCGGGCGCGCTTCGAAGGGAGCGCAGGCCGCTCATGCACAGGAGGATGTCAATGTAAGCCCTCCCGGCAATTTAGGTCCGCGATGTAGCCGTCATTGCGCTTATAGCGCGGGCGTCATCTAGTTAAAGTATAGTTTATCCAAATTGTGGCCTCAGTAGCAGTTTCAAAATTTGTTCTGACCTCATGCTGTAACTCTGAGTTTGGCCATATAGAGCTTTGTATAAGGGAGTCTGAGTCACTGCAAAGCATTTGACATGTTTGCACCACACATCTTTGCAGAAGTCTAGGTATAATGAAACTTTGATGCTATTATGAACAAAGTTTTCTTTTTTACCAAGATTTCTCTGTCCTTAAAATTACAGACTGCGGTCTAGGGGCATGCCCAAGGGATGAAAGGCATCTTGGCATTCTATGAGCACACTATCAAGAATAGGGAGTAAACGCTTCTCTTCCAGAGATATAGATGGTCTGCTGCTCCATAAAGCCGGTGAGGTTAGTCCCTTCAACTGGCTCCAGCAGGCCAACTATCCAGACACGATTTCTTCACAGCCTATTCTTTTGTAGGTTTGTGACAGCCAGCAATGAGGTTGATTTAGTTTCTTTTATCAAATAACAGAGGGTAGTTTATCCTCAAAGGAACTCAGATTTCCACTGAAGTTGCTTTTTCTCTGTTTTGAAGGTCCTGACACATCAGAGTCACTTCCTCTTTCAGACAACCCAACTGGTCTTTAACCTTGACCTCTGGAAGATTTACCCCTGTCATGACCAGGCCATTTTTTGCAATACAGCACTGCGTTACTTTAACTGACAATTGTGTGGTCATGCAAAGCTGTAGCCAAACAAAATGTGTGTCCTTTTTTCCCCTCAAATAGAGCTTTCTTATGGTGGTATTTGATCGCCTCTGCATTTTTATATTTTTGCGCTATTAACAAAAAAAAATTGTCAATTTCGGAAAAAAAATGGTTTTTACTTTCTGCTATAAAACCTATACAATAAAATTGTAAAAAATCTCATTTATTCATCAATTTAGGCCAATGTGTATGCTGCTACATATTTTTTTTAAAAAAAATCCCAATAGGCGTGTATTGATTCATTTGCCCAAAAGGTTTATTTATTTTTTTTACTAGTACTGGTGGTGATCAGACACTTATAGAGGGACTGCGATACTGCGGCGGACATTCAGAAAGAACTGTCAAAAGACATGTGTAACAAGGTAATGGAACTTTATAATGTGTAACAAGGTAATGGAACTTTATAAAGATCAGAAAAGGATATAAAAAGATATCCAAATTTTTTGAATATGGCAGTCAGTACTGGTCAATCACTTATTAAGTGGAAAATTCAGGGATCTCGATATCAAGCGAAGGTCAGGTAGACCAAGAAAGATTGCAACCACAACTGCCAGAAGAATTGTTCAGGATACAAAGAACAACCCACAGGTAACCTTAGGAGAAATACAGGCTGCTCTAGAAAAAGACTGTGTGGTTGTTTCAAGGAGTACAATATGACAATACTTGAAGAAAAAAAAATTAGCTGCAATGTTGAGTTGCAAGAAAGAAGTCTTTACTGCACCAATGCCACAAGTAGCTCAGTTACAAAATGCCCAACAACACTTTGACATCCCTCACAGCTGGTGGTGGCTCACTGATATTTTGGGGATGTGTGAGCTCTAAAGGCACGTGGAATCTTGTGAAAATGTATGGCAAGATAAATGCAGCATGTTATAAAAAAAAAAACTGGCAGACAATTTGATTTCTTCTGCATTAAAGTTGCGCATAGAATGCTCTTGGACTTTATACCACGACAATAACCGAAGGCCAAATTGATTCTCCAGTGGTTAGAGCAGAAAGAGGTGAAGGTTCTGGGGTGGCCATCACAGTCTCCTAACCTTAATATCTTCAAGCCACTCTGGGAAGATCTAAAACGTGCGGTTCCTGCAAGATGACCAAAATCTATGCATGACCTGGAGGCATTTTGCCAAGATAAATGGGTAGCTATACAACCTGCATGAATTTTGGGGCCTCATAGACAACTATTACAAAATACTGCACGCTGTTATTGATGCTAAAGGGGCCATACACAGTATTAGGAACTAAGGGAATGCAGAGTTTTGAACAGGGGTAATTTAATTTGTTTACCCATTGCCAAGATTTGTTTTATGATTGTGCAATTCTGTAATGGTCTACTGTACAATCGAATATGAATCCCATAAGAAATAAAAGAAATGTGTTTTGCCTCTTCGCTCATTTTTTCTTTAAAAATAGTACATACTGTATATTACCAATTCTCCAAGAGTATGAAAACATTTGAGCACAACTGCATATACAAAAGCAAACATAAATATGGTTATAGGAGTTTAATTGCAGAGCCCAGTTACATTTTTTTTTTTTAAACATATTTTATTTGAGTTTTGCATACAAAAACACATCTATTGCATGAGAAATGAAAAACCATAATACAAGAAGAAAGAAATATAACCTTTCAAACATGGGATCTGTAACTAGATCACCGTATCAATGGTTTCATTTTAAATACAGAGCCCATTTCCATTGGAGACCAATCAGATTGCATAAAATAGATACCGGTATTTTCATTAGGATTATTGCACATACATCTCTAAATAATTAGAATAGAAATATTAGTACAAAGCAGACTTAAAGATATCAATTGTTCAAATATCATGTTCTCATCATAAGTTACCGTAATTCGATAACTTATTCATGCCAATGAGTATTTGCCTCTGCATATGCCTCCAGGTAATGAAGAGTTTTCTTTCAGCTTGTGGTCACCACCAATATATTATGTGATTGGTGATGACTACAAGATTGTACCTCAAGCCCTAGCTGGATAAAGACTATTCAGTTTTCTTAAGGCCACCTAAAACACCTTTGCAGACAGATCTTTTATTCATCTTTCTAAAGTGTTGATGTCTTATTCAATTCTGGAGTTCTTTGCATCCTCAGTGAAGACAGTACTTACTTTTATGTACATATTTTCCATTTGAGACTGGACATACTTTATTGGTGTAGTATTAGCTTTTTCAAAAATACTACATTAACTATATGCCTAAAGTCTAGTTGGATCACAATACGAACGATATTAAAACGCAAGTTTCTTTGTTAGGTCATACAGGCAAACAATAAAAAATTGATAGAGATTTTAACTGCTTCCTTGTACAGTCTATTCAAAACTAAAAAAGCTCTAGCTAGGGACACAAGGGTCTATTTATAAATGTTTTTATACAACACAGTTTTCACCTAGAATTCAGGTATTTTTCCAACTGATTCCAATTAGAAAAATGTGTGAATCTTGGGTGCGAGTTGCATAAAATATGTGTGAAAAAGAACTCTAAATAGATCCCTTAATGTTGAAGGTACCATTCCACCCAGTTATGTCAGTAAATGGCTTGTGATAATATAATTTTCACAAAAAAAGGGAGGAAAGTCTGTAAAGAGACATTTGTAAGTTAGAAGTGATACACCATACATACACACTTTTATTTGGTTGACATAGGCATCATCCTGTACATATATGTAGAATAAAGGGACTTTATGTATGCCTATAAGAACCAGTCTGAAACACTGATGTATAAAAATACAAACTCTTTATTATATCATGCAGTAAAAGCAGCAATTAAAACATTTGTGAGAGTATACAAAGAAAAAACCTCCCAACAGTTACAGAGCTTGTTCGTTTTGTAGATTGATGAATCAATTCAAAGTTAGCCTACGAGTTTTGCCCAGAGCTCTGGCGTTTCACAGGGTAAGCCCATGGGCCGATTGTCTCAAAAAACTGTGCCTGTCTTCTATTGATGGTGGATATTTTATATATTTAACTTTCTTACTGTGGTAATATATTTATTTTACATCAGTAAGAAATACATTTTAATACGAATATATTTTACATAGAAATGTAAAATATATAAAAAAAAATGTTTCCCCTTTTTTGCATTCCCATTGGAGATAGTTTGAATATGTGATTATTGCATTTTATTTCTTTCTTTGGTATATATATATTGATTTTTGTTCTTTTTCTTTGATTGTAGTCAGAGCTATGTACAGTGGGTATAAAAAAAGAACCCCTGCTCCTTTAAAATAATCACATTTTGTTGCTTTGCAGCCTGAAATGAAGACAAACACAGTTTTTGTTTTATACAGCTGTAAGTGAGAGATATAACACCAACATGTCAGGGGAAAAAAAAATCGCTGAGTTGGAAGAAAGGATCACCTCATTGTATTAGTATTTTGTTGAACCACCTTTTGCTTTATTTACAGTCTGTTAGGATATTGAAAAATAATGAAGATATCTAATATTTTAGTATCTTTAGGAGTTTCCGGATGATTAGTATTGATAGCCAGACTGACCTAAAAACAAAGTGTGAATTTATTGTCATAATACAATGTAAAAAGTATAACAGTTCAGTTCAGTGTAGGTAAAAATATCAGAAATAAAAGCTACTTATGAAAAATGTGTCCAACTTGAAATCATGGCTGTATAGGCATGTGTGTTCTTTCATGTCCTTCTACTCTAAGCTGCAAGTTCAAGAAGAAGCGGGAAATGACGTCTTTAAGTCTCTGAGAGCAAGCACCTGTTTAAGGTTGTCAGAATATATGTAAAGGCTCTGTGTTTGTATGTGTCTGTGATCTCTCCTAGTGTGTGTCTTCTTCTCGAGAGTGTGATCTCTTGGCTATATATGTTACATGTAGAAGTCATAACTTCACAACACTCAAACCCTTGCATGGCACACATAATTTCTGCAAACTTCAGTTATTTCTATACAAGAGGAGGTACTAAACTCATAAAGTCATATATGGACTTTGAATGACAAGCCCACTTGTAACGTGTCTAATGTCATGTTATGTCACATAACCAAAGAGCTATTTAGATAACACATATTACCAATTTAAACAACATTAGGTAAATGCATACAAATACTATTAATTATGACTGAGAATAAACTAATCCCAGCTAACGATATTGAAACAAATGTATGCATTATTCCTTGTATTACATAGATCCTGTCTATTCTTGACTTCCCATGACATTCTATACCAGATACCTTATGTCATCCTCCAACTAGCTACATACACCAGACATATCTGACATTTTACTGCCTCAGCTGAAGAACTTCATTACTAATCACCTAATCAAGGTCATTCACACATAATAATACTATGATTCATCATAAAGCCAAATATATTTTGCAAGCTTGCCGTGAATATAATATAACTCCAATGAGAGCCGAATTATGAATCTATATTAATAAAACCCCAGTGTCTCTGCGTCCGCAGATTCAAGATTCCCTGTGTCCGTGGAAGTGCGCTACTGCGCATGTGCCACAGGACAGCCGTTGGGACTGAGGGCGGGGGGCGGGCACTGACCTTTGTAGGCTAGGGGGAGCTCCTCGGTGTTGGAGGTCGGGTGTTGGGGGTCACCCCCGATAATGGTGCGGTGTGAGGGGCGTTGTACTGCCGAGTTTCAGTAGCCACCGTTCGGAATTAGTATGTGCTGGGGAGGCGGGAGGCGGAGTTCCGATCAGTGGCCTTAGATTTTTAAAGGTGGCGCAACCCGGCGCCAACATGTCACTGTGCATGTGCCGCTGCTTGGTAAAAGCTGTACACATTTCCGGGAATAGCCGAACGTTTTCGAGCTTACCCGAGCGGCGGCGCATATGCAATGACGTGTTGGCGCCGGGTGGCGCCATTTTTAAAATCTAAGCCACTGATCGGAACTCCGCCTCCCACCTCCCCAGCACATACTAATACCGAACGGTAGCTACTGAAACTCGGCAGTACAACGGCCCTCACACCGCACCATTATCGGGGGTGACCCCCAACACCCGGCCTCCGACACAGAGGAGCTCCCCCTAGCCTACACAGGTCAGTGCCCGCCCCCCGCCCTCAGTCCGAGGAGCTTCCCCATCCTCCCCAGCACATGTCAGGAACAGGTAAGTGAGACTCCTCCACTGCCTGCCATTATGCGGGGCTGCAGGCATACTACAAGAGATGCAGCGCTGCAGGCATGGTACTCCTGTACCATGCCCGCAGCCCCGCATTCCCCTGCACCATGCCCATAGCCCCGCATTCCCCTGCACCATGCCCGCAGCCCCGCATTCCCCTGCACCATGCACGCAGCCACGCATTGCCCGTGCACCATGCGCGCAGCCCCGCATTGCCCGTGCACCATGCGCGCAGCCCCGCATTGCCCGTGCACCATGCGCGCAGCCCCTCTTTGCCCGTGCACCATGCGCGCAGCTCCGCATTGCCCGTGCACCATGCGCGCAGCCCCGCATTGCCTGTGCACCATGCGCGCAGCCCCGCATTGCCCTGCACCATGCGCGCAGCCCCGCATTGCCCTGCACCATGCCCGCAGCCATTGCAAACTTATATTCTGAGGTTTTAATTACATTATTTTAATATAGTCAGTTGTGAACTAAAGTGGGCCGGTCTAAGGCATGAAACTCCAGGGCTAAAAATGAGTCGCACTCCGGCCCTGCCGGAGAGTCTACACTACACTACGCATGCTGGAGCTGGGCAGGAGCACCCCGTCATGGGTCAGGAGAAGAGGCAGGCACGGGGGGATCTGGATAGAGCTGCTAGAGGAACTTCCCTGAAGAGCACCATTATCGGGGTAACCCCAACACCCGGCCTCCGACACCGAGGAGCTCCCCATCTTACACAGGTCAGTGTGAATTACTTCTGGGGCCCCCAACATGGTGCCCGCCCCTAGTCCCAACGGCTGTCCGTGGGGCACATGCGCAGTAGCACAATCCAACAGACACAGGGACGGACGCAGAGACACTTGCATATTATTAATATAAAATAGATATCCTACATACACCCCAGTCGGGCGGCCGGCCAAAACTCTTGAAGCGGCGGTATGCGCGGGCACGCGGCGGGTACGCGCTCGCACGCGAAAGCCGCTCGGTCAGCTCTGCGTGTGTCTCCGTTGCTAGGGCAACAGGGACGCTATGTGCAGAGCTGGCTATGTCACGCGGCTCTCGCGTTGTTAGAAAAAAAAAAAGAGATAAGCGAGAGCCGCTCAGTCAGCCATATGTTCTAGCGCCCGTTAATTTAACGGGCTTAATGTCTAGTTTGGAATAATTATCTAACAGATATGTCTCTACTAACTTTTGCACTTTCAAGTTCAGTTAAACTTGATGGTGGCTGTTTGTGAAATCGAGTCTTCAAGTTATTCCCACTATGAGGTATACATCTGGGCTCTGACTAAATCATGCAAGGACATTCACCATTCTCTCCTTCAACCACTGTGTAGTAATTTTTGCTGTGTGCTTTGGGTTATTGTCATGTTGGAAGGTAAACCTTCCCATTGACAACTTTCTGACAGAGGGCAGCACATTTTCTTTAAGAATTTGATGGTATTTTGCTCCATCTGCAGAGAAACACCCCCATAACTGGATATTATCACCTCCATTCTTTACTGTAGGAATGGTGTTATTTGGATGGTGATCTGTATTGGATTTCCAACAGACCTATCGTTTGGTGTTGAGGCAAAATTATTACATTTTAGTCTCACCTGACCAGAACACTTTTTTCCATGTGGCATCAGAATCTTCAAGGAGTGTTTTGGCAAAGCCCAGTCGTCACTGCATGTGACCTTTCCTAAGGAATGGCTTTTTTCTTGCAACCTTCCTATAGAAGCCACATTTGTGGAGAATTTGTGATATTGTTGTCACATGTACACAATGACTCTTTGTATAAATTACTGCAGCTGCTTCAAAGTTACTGTCAGTAATTCTGTTTTTTAATTTTTTTTTTCTTTCTGACATGTTGTTGTTATAGCTTTCACTTGGATGTTATAAGTTGCACTAGTAAACACAGCTGGATAAAACAAAATCTGTGTCTGTCTTCATTTCAGGCTGCAAAGTAACGAAATGGGATTATTTAAAGGGGGTAACTCTTTTCTATACCCACTGTATAAAAAAAACAATTTATGCAATATATATGGTCCTGAGGAAGCAGGGGCTCCTGCAAAATGAGTAGACCAACTTTGAATTGATTTGTCAATCTACAGTGCCTTGAAAAGTATTTATATCACCTTGAAATTTTCCACTTTTTGTTATGCTACAACCAAAAACGTAAATGTATTTTATTGGGATTTTATGTGATAGATCAACACAAAGTGGCACATAATTATGAAGTGGAAGAAAAATGATTTTCACATTTTATTTTTCAAATAAATATGTGAAAAGTGTGTCATGCATATGTATTCAACCGCCTGAGTCCATACTTTGTAGAACCACCTTTGGCTGCAATTAAAGCTACAAGTCTTTTTGGGTATGTCTCTACCAGCTTTGCACATCTAGAGAGTGACATTTTTGCCCATTCTACTTTGCAAAATAGCTAAAGCTCTGTCAGATTGGATGGAGAGCATCTGAATAGCAATTTTCAATTCTTGCCACAGATTCCCAATTTAGGTCTAGACTTTGACTAGGCCATTCTAACACATGAATATGTTTTGATCTAAATTATTCCATTGTAACTATGGCTGTATGTTAAGGGTCGTTGTCCTGCTAGACGGTGAACCTCCACCCCAGTCTCATGTCTTTTGCAGACTCTAACAGGTTTTCTTCTAAGATTGCCCTGTATTTGGCTCCATCCACCTTCCCATTAACTCTGACCAGCTTCCCTGTCCCTACTGAAGAAAAGCATCCCAACAGCATGATGCTGCCACCACTATGTTTCACGGTGAGGATGGTGTGTTCAGGGTGATGTGCAGTGTTCGTTTTCTGACACACATAGCGTTTTGCTTTTAGGCCAAAATTATTGGATTTTTGACTTACCATAAAATCCATTTCTCTGATGTTCATAGACAGACAAAGCTCCTGATAAAGGTTTTTATTCATCATGTCTGTCATTTCCTTCTTTTAGTAATTCTGTAGTTTGTATTATATGACCACTTTTATCTATTGATGTATACCCTGTGTGCATATATTCTACCATATCCGCTTAGCTCTTAGGTTAGAACTGCCGTCCAGGTGTCCTCAGTGAGGGTATTTGCCGCATAGGACTCCTCTTAGGACCCTGCGGCAGTCGAGCATTCCTCCCCTATATAATGCCCTTCTCCAAGATGGCGGGTTCATAGGCCTGAGGAAGGAGCGCATGCTCCGACAACGCGTCGCCTACGTCATCACGCCCACGCTCTACGTCCAACCCGGAAGTCCGCCGCCGGAGGCGTTGCAGGTGTCCTCGGGGTCCGGATACTGCTCACTCCCGCAGTCGGACGGATCTGTTTGGAGCACATCAGCCCCTCCTCGCCCAGGCACTGGATTAATGGATCTTTTTACATACGTTCACCATGCTTTTTAATCGTTTATCTTGTGAGTACCCAGCATTATTAGATGTCAAATAAAGTATTGGTTTTACTGCACTTAGAGTGGCGCTGTTCTTATCTTCCGGAATCACCAACCGGAAACCCCTATCTTCAGTACCTGGCGATCCTCCCTGAGAGGAAGCTGCCAAGGAACGTCGGTGACCAGCCGCACCAGATCGGCGTACCAAGCCCGGCAAAGCCAGTCCGGACCCACTAAGATGCCCAGAATCCCTTCTGCCTCGATCCTGCGTAGAAGTCTTGACAGAAGCTTAAGAGGAGGGAATGCATAAATCAGACAATACTGACCCCACGGGGCCATCAGCGTCCGCCAGAGGATCCCATGACCAAGCCACAAACCTCTGCACCTTTCTGTTAAGCCAAGATGCCAACAGATCCACCTCAGGGGTGCCCCACTGGAGTCACAGCCGATGAAACACCTCCAGATGAAGGGACCACTCCCCTTGGTCCAACGCCTGCTGACTGAGGTAATCCGCCTGCCAATTTTCCACCCCAGAAATGTGTAAGGCAAAGAGGGCTGGAACAAACAGATCTGCTCATCTTAGAATGCCGGCTACCTCCAGAGGTGCCAGGACATTTCTTGTGCCCCCTTGGTGATTGCCATAAGCCACGGCTGTGGCATTAGCCGAATGAATGCGCACTGGACAACCCTGAAGACGATCTGTCCAATTATCCAGTCACAGTCTGATCGCTCGAGGTACCAAGACATTGTTTGGGATTCTGGACTCTTCCAGCGTCCAGATCCCCTGAGCAGAATGCTTGTCGAGGACGCCTCCCCAGCTGGACAGGCTGGCATCCGTGGTGACCACTGTTCAATACAAGGGGAGGAAGGAATTTTTAGTCGAAGCACAAAGCCACAATATCAGGGACTCCTTTGTGCCCCGACTCAGCCAGATCTGATTGTCCAGAGACTGTGGAGTCTTGTCCCATTTGGTCAGAATTTCCCTTTGCAGGGACCCCATATGGAACTGTGCAAACAAAACCACCTCAAAAGGTAGACACCATCAGGCCCAGCACCCACATGCAATTCCGGAGGGATGACCATTTGTTGGGACAGCAGAGGAGGAATTGCAGCCTCCAATTTCTGGAGTTTATCCAGAGGAAGGAGCACTCTGGCTAAGGCCGAGTCCAGGGTTAGGCCCAGATAGTCCAGCTTGGTGGACGGAACCAGAGCAGACTTCTGAAAATTCATAATCCAGCCGAACTCCCGCAGAGTTCGTATTGTGATCTCCAGGTTCTCCGCCAGAGCAGTGGGAGACTCTGCTAGCAGAAGATCCAAGTAGCCCAGTACCATGATCCCCATTGGCGTAGCAAAGCTAGCACCAGGGGTAACACTTTTATGGAAACCCAAGGAGCAGATGTGAGACCAAAGGGTAACATCACAAACTGATAGTGCTCCTCTCCCACAGCGAAACAGAGAAAACTCTGGTGACTGGCACATATTGGAATGTGAAGGTAGGCATCCTTGATATCGACAGAGGCGAGGAAATCCCCCTGAGGCAAGGATGCCACCACTGTTCGAATGGACTCCATTCTGAATTTCTGTACCCGCACAAAGCATTTTATCACCTTGAGATCCAGGATTGGATGCACTTTTCCTTCCTTCCTGGGAACAGGTTTGAGTAAAAACCCTAAAAATATTCTGAGGTCAGAACCGGGACAATCACCTCTTGAAGGAACATGTCTTGTAACCCCCCCCCCCCCCCCAAACAGGCCCTATAAATTGTCTGGGGACAGGCGCAAGTTGGAAGGAAAAAAACCTTGCCAGCGAAACTCGATCTTGTAGCCGAACCGAATGACTTAGTGGACCCACTTGTCTTGCACTAGGGAAGTCCACGGGCCCGGAAAGCAGCACAGCTCTCCCCCTGCCCCGGATACGGGTGAGGGCGCACCTTCATGCAGAAGGAGCCTTGTCCCCAGGTCTGGAGAAGCCCGATCTTGGCTTGCCAGACCAGGTTCATTTAAATCCTCCAGAAGAGTCACTGAAAGGCTTCGAGCCCTTGTCAGTCGACCCTGAGGGACGTAAAAACTTCTTATGAGCTGAGAAGGAAGGCCCACATCTACGACGGAGATTCCTTGCCCTTACTAGCCTGCAGAAGAAAAGTACTCTTCCCCCCTGTGATACCTTTTATGATGTCATCCAGGGTAGCTCCAAACAGGGGATATCCTTGAAAAGAAAGATCAGTCGAGGCCTTTTTTGAAGTCTGATCTGCATACCAGCACTTGAGCCAAAATACACACTGAAGGACCACTGCCAAAACAGAGAGGCGAGCCATTAGGGGAGCCGCATCCAAAGAGGCATCAAAGATAAATTGCAGTCCCTGGACCAGCTGGTCTGCCAGCTCAGCAAAGGCAGGGGGGAGCTGTTCCTCCTCCGGGTCACGGTGTAGGAACTTAGCCCCCCCGGTCAGAGTTTGCCACATTATGGCAATGGTGAATACCGGCCGCATTGCCGAACCAGCCAGAGTGTACATAGTGCGGGCCACAGCCTCCACTTTCTGGTCAGTCGGATTCTTAAAGGCCAGGGACTCTTCAACCCGAATTGTGGCTGCCTTGTTTAATCTGGAAACCAGAGGGTCCACCACCGGTGGCACAGTCCATTTCTTAAGGAGGGACTCCTCATAGGGATAATGCCTAGTAAAGTGCTTAGGGGCCCCATGGGGATGCTTTGGTTGCCCCCACTCTTTAGCGACAATTTTGTCAAAATAGGCGGGGAAAGGAAACACCTTTGCTGCTTTGGAAGGCTTGTGAGTGCAAAAAGGCACCTGCGCCTCCGTCGCAGCTTCAGCTGTGTCCTCCATCTTCAGGGTCTCACGCACAGATGCAATCAGTGCATCCAAAAGCGCCTTTTCGTGCATGGTCGCAGATGTGGAGGAATTATCCTCACTATCAGAAGATTTGAGGCGTGTGGTTGCAGACCCAGCAGGGTGACCTGTGCCTGCGCGGCCAAATCAAATTCAGGATCTGATGAGACAGATGAGGCAGGGGAAGGCGAGGGGTGCTTTTTGCTAGCTCATCACCCACAAGCCACCTCCACCTGGGACACAAGGGACTCCAGGATAACTGTCAGTGCATGGATGTATGGGACCCGGAAGGCCCCGCAGCCTCAGAGAGGGGATCAGGTGGAGAAATGTGCTCCAAAGACTCCATGAGTCACCAGGGGGACCCCACAAAAAGTGTAAAAACACGGCTAAGGGACAAGCCCCACTGCACTGGCAGCACCACTGGTTGCCAGGCACGAGCACCAAGCCATCTTCAGCATAGAGGGAGAAGGCTCCACCAGACTCACCCCCCACAGAAACAGGTACCTGCAGCCACCAGGAGAATCTGCACTACATGTGCAGCGATCAGTAAGTAAAATGATCCAGAAGTCAGCATCAGGGGATGAGGAGGGGCTCCCACCACAGAAATCGCCACCCACAGGGCTCCACTATCATGGCCGCTGCTATTTCCAATGGCAAACCACAAAAAAATGGTTTACCTGACTACACAAACTTGGCCACCGTGTATAAAAAAAACCACACAGGCTACAACAAAATGGCGTCACCAAAAGGCTTAAAGGGACCTAGAAGGGAGACCAGGCCTCAAAGACAGATCCAGGCAGGAGCTGGGGCTCTGGCAGGAGCCCCCACCAAGTACAACCTCCCTTCTGCACAATCGATTGCCCGGTCGCTAGCGGCACCAGTTAGCACACTGCCCCCATCCCAGGAAAGTCGCCAGACCACCCAAATAGCCCCAGCATGGAGGTGGGGGAGGATGAGGGACTTGGCAAGGGGGGTGCCTGTGGGAAGGAGGGTTATCCAGGGGTTGGACCGCCTCAAGGAGGGGCCCACGTGCACTTTAAAACCTTCCAAGGAGAGAGGGGGGGACAGCTACTTACCATACCAGGAACCAGGTGGGCACCGCTCCAGACAGAACCCCTCTCCATCGAAATAGGGGGGGCTGTCAAGCCAGGAGGAGTGCTGCAACCCAGGCCGAGATTCGGTCGTATGTGACCTCCCGAGGCCTTTAACTCGCAGGCCAGCTCCCGTCCAGTGGGGCTATGTCGTGGCCGACCTAGCACGGAGCTGAGGTCTGCGTGCGCTCGCTGGCCAGACTGGGGTGACCACTGGATCTAGATTATCCAGCCCGCCGCCCAGCCTGGCAGCTGATTTTAGATCTCACAGGTAAAAATCCAGGAGAAAAATCTTTATTTTCTAGCTAAAAAGAAAAATTTGCCAGGACCAGAGATCCCAGCAAGGAACTAGGTCCTTATTAGGCAGAAAAACACTGAGTGGCTATAGCAGAGAAAGGGAGTATATCCCCTGGGACTGCCCATGGGTGTAGCCGGATTATTTTCTGCCTAGTGTCCTACTCCTGTATGGTTATTAATATCAGGAGCTGCTTCCATAAATAAACAAAAGAGAAAGTAAAATTTTGGTCTCATCTGACCAGAGCAACTTCTTCCATGTTTACGGTGTCCCCTACATGGCTTCTTGTAAATTGCAAACGGGACTTCTTAGGGCTTTCTTTCTTTCAATAATGGCTTTCTTCTTGCCACCCTTCCATAAAGGCCAGATTAATGCTCTCCTCGCCCGATCTGTCAGATTGGAGGGCCATGCCGTGAGGTGCTCCGTGAGATGTTCAAAGCTTAGGATATTTTTTTTATAACCTAACCTGGCTTTAAACTTCTCCACAACTTTATCCTTGACCTGTCCGGTGTGTTCCTTGGCCTTCATGATGCGGTTTATCCACTAAGGTTCTCCAACAAACCTCTGAGGGCTTCATAGAACAGCTGTATTTACACTGAGAATAAATTAAACTCTATGTACTAATAAGGTGACTTCTGAAGGAAATTGGTTCCACTAGAATTTAGTTAGGGGTATCAGAGTAAAGGGGGCTGAATACAAATGCACGCTACATTTTTATAATATTGTTTCAGAAATCTATAGATATGTACTGTTACATGTTTATATTTATGCAATATGTGTGACAGTTATACTACTGATCCCCCCTTTAGAGACCATGGTGGAATAAGTGTTTTGAGGACCATATGGAATTTATGTAATATATGTTGCCCCCTTTTCTGTGGATGGGATGCCTCCCTACGATATGGCATTTTGCGGTTATGAAGCTCGCTACCTCTGTCCATGTGTTCCAGGGAGCCTTTTTTGTGATTGTCTGCATTGTTTTTTGCCCTATGATATGATTTGCGGATCTGGCATCAGTGGACATGCACGCGCACCTGCTGGTTGGTGTGGAGTGTGATTTGGAATGCAGCGTCCGCGGGAAACTTCCGGTTTCCAATGACACCGTTGCACCTCCCATCAAGCTATGCCGTTACTTCCGGCAGTGAAGTCCTTACTTCCGCCGGAGACGGAAATGGGGTAGGCGGCAGAGCAGCAGTTTTGGCGCCTTTCAAGTTGTTAGCAGGGCTTTTTAAGACACCATCACTCCCAGTAGACTTCCAGGCAGGCATACCGATCGGACGACATACACCAGGTACAGATATTGCTATATATATGGTTAATAGCATATTACCATCATGGCAATAGGATCAGTTGTAACCCCCTATCCTAATTTATGCTTTACAGGCTATAGTGCAGGAGCTGGTAAACATTATAACATACCATGAGGAATTTATATTGAATTTACCAGCCTCATACTAATACTGGACCTTATCGGGGTATGTATTACTATACACGATTCCAAAATGGGGGGTTTCATTAGGACCTTTCAAGTCTGGGTGTGCCATTTTTAATCTCCATCCCCAATCATCTGTGACCTTTTCTCTTTCATGTTGGAGCACTTGGCTTTGTCTAAAGCTGGATACACACTATACAACTTTTATTGGTAGATTTCCTTTAGATTTACCTTCAACTATGTAGTGCAAGAGCCTGCCTGATTGCATACAAATTGAAAGTGTTTAGGTCTGACCTCATATTATATGGTTTTGGTAAATCTAAAGAAAATGGTATAGTGTGTATCCAGCTTAAGTTACTGTTATGTGGATTTGCAGGACCCTAATGAAATACCCCAATACAATGTGATTGTGTGCTGCCCATACTACAGATTAAAGGTGGGTATTAGTACCATAGGTGTTACCTGCATTAGAAATACAGTCACTTGTGTATCCATCCACCTACTATCCTTTTATTGATGTACCCATTATCTGTTTAAATATAGTAACTACTTAGTCCCTGGTAGCATAAGTGGGAGGAATTCTCAACATAAGTATAAGCATATAGAGATGCATCACCACACCTGAAGAATCCCAGATCAGTGTGATAACATACTCTGCGGTCATCACCGTTGCAGTTCTATATTGTGATCAACTTTATTCCGTCAGTCTACTTTGCCCGCCATGGTCCTATACGCAGTGGGGTCAGTATAAGTCACACTTGTATCTATTACGATATACTCTATTGTTCTTTTTTTCTAAAATTCTAAAATTATGTATGTTTACTATTTAAGTAGTTGTGTGTGTTTTAGTTACTAATTATGATTGTTGTACATATACTATTGCAGAAATACCGGTCTTGTTTGATCTCTCTGGCCCTGAAGAAGCCCTATGCAAAACGCGTCGGCTTGCTGGGACCCCTAGACCGTGTTCCATCAGAGACCCTCTGCCATAAGGGAATGCCGATACTTAAATAAAATGTTAATGTATTTCTGCACATGTGTTTTCTGGTTTTTCTTTTATAGGTGTATGGGAATTATGCCCCTGTGATGTACATTTTTTAATATGTGTCTAATAAAGATGTATTTTTTATAAAATTGTGTGATTTTCATGATCCTCCTCCTCCCAACCGGCCTAGAAAGCCCCATCTTTTCTGTCCTGTGTTTTTGCTTATATACAGGGGTAGGGGCCACTATCACGGTAATTTTTCTCATACATTTTTCAGCTATTCATGGAAAAAAATTTGGAAAATCATTTATCATTTTCCTTCCACTTCACAATTATGTGCCACTTTGTGTTGGTCTATCACATAAAATCGCAATAAAATACATTTACGTTTTTGGTTGTAACATGACAAAATGTGCAAATTTTCAAGGGTATGAATACTTTTTCAAAGCACTGTACAAAACTAACAAGCTCTACTTTTGTTGGAAGGTTTCTTCTTTGCAATTGCTGCTTTTAGAGATTTATTATCAGTAAATTATATTACATGCAATTCAGTATAAAAGCAGAATGACACCCCAATACATTTGTAACAATTGTTACATTTTTTTTTCTTTTTCTGTAGTTTTAGTGGACATTGAATGTGTTTGGTCTTGCTTTGTCTCTATTTAACATTTGCTAGAGGTTTTGTTTTTCTCTTTAGCCTTTTGCTCGTGAAGATTGAAATTTCCCCATATAAACTAGGGATGTTCCATACCAGTTTTTTAGGACCAATACATTTTCTCAAGTACGCATCACTACCAATTACTGATACCTATTTTATGTCATGTGACAGTATGAATATGAAGAACTGTAAGGGTTCACATGCACTCGGGTTTTGATAGCAGAATTTTAGCCCCCTCCAGTGCAACTTTGTTCAGCGGTTCAGGTGCAAATTGTGAAAGTGTATGACAATGGAAATCACACCTAAACTGAGCTCAGAATCATGCTAGACTTTGTAAAAACGCAATGTGGCCGGCCCACACGTGAACCAGCTTGATTGAAAACGCTGCAGGTTCACATGTCATGTGTATTGGATGTGCTTCAAAATGCATCCAATTCGCATATATGTGAACTGGGTCTTAAGGTATCTGTTTTAGTATACAGTGGGGATCGAAAGTTTGGGTACCCCAGGTAAAAATTTGTATTAATGTGCATAAAGAAGCCAAGGAAAGATGGAAAAATCTCCAAAAGGCATCAAATTACAGATTAGACATTCTTATAATATGTCAACAAAAGTTAGATTTTATTTTCATCATTTACACTTTCAAAATAACAGAAAACAAAAAAAATGGCTTCTGCAAAAATGTGGGCACCCTGCAGAGTTAATATCTTGTACTGCCCCCTTTGGCAAGTATCACAGCTTGTAAACGCTTTTTGTAGCCAGCCAAGAGTCTTTCAAGTCTTGTTTGAGGTATCTTTGCCCATTCTTCCTTACAAAAGTCTTCCAGTTCTTTGAGATTTCTGGGCTGTCTGTCACGCACTGCTCTTTTAAGGTCTATCCATAGATTTTCAATTATGTTGAGGTCAGGAGATTGTGAAGGCCATGGCAAAACCTTCAGTTTACGCCTCTTGATGTAATCCCCCATGGATTTCCAGGTGTGTTTAGGATCATTATCCATTTGAAGAAGCCATCCTCTTTTTAACTTTAGCTTTTTCACAGATGGCATCAAGTTACCATCCAAAATTTGCTGAAATTTTATTGAATCCATTTTTCCTTCTACTCGTGAGATGTTCCTTGTGCCACTGGCTGCAATACAACCCCAAAGCATGATTGATCCACCCCCATGCTTAACAGTTGGACAGAGGTTCTTTTCATTAAATTCTGTGCCCCTTCTTCTCCAAACGTACCTTTGCTCATTCCGGCCAAAAAGTTCAATTTTAACCTCATCGGGTCCACAGAACTTGTTTCCAAAATGCATCAGGCTTGTCTGTATGTTCATTTGCAAAGTTCAAATGCTGATTTTTGTGGTGAGGATGTAGAAGAGGTTTTCTTCTGCTGACTCTTCCATGAAGACCATATTTGTACAAGTATCTCTTTATAGTGGAATAGTGTACCACAACTCCAGTGTCTGCCTGATCTTTCTGGAGGGATCGTGCAGTCAAACGTGGGTTTTGAATTGTTTTTCTCACAATCCTGCGAGCTGTTCTGTCTGATATTTTTCTTGGTCTTCCAGATCTTGCTTTAACTTCCACTGTTCCCGATGACTGCCATTTCTTAATTACATTCCGAACAGAAGATATTGACATCTAAAAACCCTTTGCTATCTTCTTATAGCCTTCTCCAGCTTTGTGAACGTCAACTATTTGTTGATTGTTGGGGCAAGGTCAGATGAGTCTGGGCATTTAAAACCTTTGAGATTGACATCACCTGGTCTTCCCAGACTATGATTGAGAACAATCCATGACACTGGCAGGTCTCAGCCTTGCAAAGGGGGCAGTGCATTCTATAAATTCTGCAGGGTGCCCAAACTTTTGCAGATGCCATTTTTTTGTTTTCTGTAATTTTGAAAGTGTCAGTGATGGAAATAAAATCTAACTTTTGTTGACATATTACAAGAATGTCTAATCTGTAATTTGATGCCTTTTGGAGATTTTTTTTCATCTTTCCTTCGCTTCTTTATGCACATTAATACAAATTTTTACCTGGGGTGCCCAAACTTTCGATCCCCACTGTAGGAGCATTTGCACGAGTGCAAGTACTCATGCAAATGCTTGGAATCAGTACACTTCCCCTCCTTCAAAGAGGCTTACAGTCATATATGCCACTACTCATTTATTAGGACTTGCGTGCAAGCCTATTCGACGGCTAACTTGGTCAAAGACTAGCTAACCTATCAGTAAAGTTTCAAAAAAAAAAAAAAAAACCTTTACATACATACAAAAGAAGAACAGACAAAACTCCATATAAATAGTGTTCATGGTATATCTCCATAGTGCAAGGTGCTAGCCACAGTAATAAACTGTACAGTAAGTACATAAATGCATAAAACTGAATTGACTTTTCATGGTTAGGAAAGCCTGGGGGCCCATTGCCATAGTTCTCATCTATTGTTGCACAAACACATCCTTGTTCAATTCGTCTGCAGTTCGGCCAATAGGGCCATAAATCTGTAAAAACACCAAACCCGGATCCCAACACTATTGAAGTCAATAGTGACAGAATTCAGGTAGGCTGTAAACGTGAACTCTTACCACTAAGCGACAGACTCCCCACAGCTATATTATTGCCAGGAATTCTAGGGATGTCATTGAGCAGATTTGGCCAATGATGTCACTTGGGAACACGGACACTAAATTGGTAATCTGCCATTTAATGATGCATAGATCATCATAAATGCCGTGTGTTACCTTTCTAAATACCTTGATTGACAAATGTACCCCTGAATGCCATGATTGGTCCTAAATGTACTAGGCACATTAACTTCATTTTAAAAGCCAGTAACTGTTTTTGCTTTTTAGGGTTGGTGATTTTTTTTTTTTTTACTTTTAACTCTTTGTGGAAATGGGTAAGGGGTACTAATGTATCCCTGTCCTAAATCCACTGGAATGGGGATGAATATCTGGTCACCCCCTTTTTATAAAATAGCTTCCAAGATTCCACCATAAACCCTGATTTTACCATTACCCCCCAATTTATTTTTGGGGCACACGAAGATGGGAAAGAGGCCCTTGCCCCTTAATGCTGGAGCATCATTTATTTTGCAATGTACACACCTAAAGTTAACAAGCATTTTTTTTTACATTTCTACATATCCCTCCAACAGCTGTGGAGAGCTATGTCATTCTGGTGACACTACACTGATGAATTTTAAACCAGCCATGTACTGTAAATAGTCCTCTGCTACTTGAAGACCAGGCCTTTTCTGGCACTTTTTGTTTACATGTAACAATCAGTCTTTTTTTTCTAGAAAATTTCTTAGAACCTCCAAACATTATATATGTTTTGAAAGCAGAAGCCCTAGAGAAGAAAATAGTGGGTTTTGCAATTTTTAATGTCACATGGTATTTGTAAAGCGGTTTTTCAAATGCAAGTTTTGTGAAAAAATGCACTTTTGGATTTTAATGCAAAAAAAAAAAATACATGACCCAATTTATTTGGTAAAATATAAAAAAGATGAGGTTATGTCGAGTAAATAGATCGCAAACATTTCAAGCTTTAAAATTGCGCACGCCTGTGCAATGAGAACACACAACGTAAATTCTACTATTCATAGGCGATGATATAAAAGCTTGTACAGGTTACCACTTTAGATTGACACAACAGGTCTGGTGCTAGAAACACTGCCCTTGATCTGACGTTCGTGGTGATAATCACATGTGTGGGATGGTCACTGTTTGCGTGTGTACGGGACCTTAATGCTGCATGCAGGGCCAGGACAAGGGGTGGGCAGAAGGAGCGGCTGCCCTGGGCGCAGCATGTATTGTAGGGGCGGGAGCGCCACAAATTCGTTACATCATAACGCTGACAGGAGTAGTGACAGCGGCATCACTACTTCTATAAGTCCAGCGATGGAAGTGGCAAGGAGGGGAGGAGAGAGCCAGGAGGAGGTGTGGGCTGGGATTTCTCTCCCCCTCCTCCTCATAACCTCGCACATAATGAAGTGGGGCGCATATTGGCATCTTTGCCCTGGGCACTGTATGATCTTGTCCCGGCACTGGCTGCACGGTTTTGTTTTTTTTCCCCATGCATTTTCTTTTCTTTAATGAATTAAACATAACTGGATATGAAACGTTTTAGACAGGTGTCAAGCAAAGTGTAATGATCAGTCTGTCTATGCATACATATACAGTACAGCATATGCTCTATACTACAGAAGACTGCTTTTCAAAACATGCAGCAAGCATGATGCTGACTGCAAACTTAGCACTGACAGTAACGGTTTAGCTAATATGTTTAATGATCAGACATATTTATTCATAATACAAGAGAAGGTCAAAAGCTATGTACACAAAAAATAATGGACTTATCACAAACATTACCTTTACTCTCATTGCTGGAAGAAGTACACATTTGTTAACAACTGGTATTTGACCACATCTTTTAATTAGCTGCTCCACACATCTTGCACAATAAATACAAGTTTGCATTTAGCGTACAGCTCAACCCTTTGGGAAAACTGGACTCTAGTACAGGCTTCAATTCTGTATTCCATGAATAGCATTCCGATTGTTCCACAAATAAGACCAAAAATGGTTCACATGGTCTTATGCAGTAATTTCAATTGAAGAAAGATAGTCCTTATGGCAACAACAGAGTTGGTGGGGCTTAAATGTTATCCTTGCATAAACATGCATGTGTGATTACATTGTAAACCTCCCAATATGGTTTATCATGCTTATTTTATTTATTTTTTTAATTGCGGTTATAGCCATATCCACTTTTAAGAACTCTGAGGTTAAATGTGCTAATGTGTAACAAAACAGCTTATACTAATATTTCTAAGGCCCTTTTACACGACCTTTCCGATCAGGTCCGCCTGTCAGTTTTTCAGGCATACCTTATGGGGTGGTCCATTTGTCCTCCTAGACTGGCAGGTGTAAACAGACTAGTTTCCATTGACCCCTGCTTACCTCCAATCAAAAAAAAAAAAACTGAAGGGGAGCCATCCTCCTCTGTCTAGTCAGATCCAATCGGAGGGCAGTTGGGTGTAAACTGAGAGGACCATTTACCCCAGAGTGGAGAGGACTAAGAAAACCAAGCAGAAACACCCATAGAGCCGAGAGGACTCTGTAGAAACTAAGCAGAAACAGACTTGTCATCCGCCTGCTCTGATCAGCAAATAGATCCGCTGCTGATCAAAACAGTCTATCTCGTGTGAAAGGGGCCTTATAGTTTTCATTATAGGTCTACAGCTCTAGCCTTTTATATACAGTGGATATAAAAAGTCTACACACCCCTGTTAAAATGTCAGGTGTCTGATGTAAAAAAAAAAAAAATATGAGACAAAGATAAATCATTTCAGAACTTTTTCCACCTTTAATGTGACCTAAACTGTACAACTCAGTTGAACAACAAAGTAAAATATTTTAGGTGGGGGGAAATAAAACTAAAAAACTCAAATAATTTGGTTGCATAAGTGTGCACAAAAAACACTCCAAATCTGTCAGATTGTGAGGGCTCTCCTGTGCAAGCCCTCTTCAGATCACCCCACAGATTTTCAATTGGATTCAGGTCTGGGCTCTGGCTGGGCCATTCCAAAACATTAATCTTCTGGTGAGGCCATGCCTTTGTTGATTTGGATGTATGCTTTGGGTCATTGTCATGCTGAGAGATGAAGTTCCTCCTCATGGTCAGCTTTCTAGCAGAAAGTTGAAAGTTTTGCACCAAACATATCTATTGGAATTATGGCCAAAAAGTTCAACTTTTGTTTCATCAGACCATAACACATTTTCCCACGTGCTTTTGGAAAACTTTATATGTGTTTTTGCAAAATTTTGCCAGGCTTGGATGTTTTTTTTTCGTAAGAAAAGGCTTCCGTCTTGCCACTCTACCCCATAGCCCAGACATATGAAGAATATGAGAGATTGTTGTCACATGTACCACACAGACAGTACTTGCCAGAAATGCCTGCAGCTCCTTTAATGTTGCTGTAGACCTCTTGGCAGCCTCCCTGACCAATTTTCTTCTTGTCTTTTCATCAATTTTGGAGGGACGTCCAGTTCTTGGTAATGTCAAAAAATGGTAAAGTGCCAATTTTTCTCCACATGATGATGACTGTCTTTTACTGTGTTCCATGGTATATCTAATGCCTTGGAAAAAAAATTTGTACCCTTCTCTTGACTGATACCTTCTAACAATAAGATCCCTCTGATGCTTTGGAAGCTTTCTGCGGACCATGACTTTTGCTGTAGGATGTGACGAAGTAAACGTCAGGAAAGACCTACTAGAACAGCTGAACTTTATTTGGGGTTAATCAGAGGCACTTTAAATGAAGGCAGGTGTGTACTTACTCCTATTTAAAATGAGTCTGAATGTGATTGCTTAATTCTGAACACAGATACATCCCCACTTATAAGATGGTGTGCACACTTATGCAACCCCCCCCCCCCCTAAAAGATTTCAGTTTGCTTTTCAATTTAGTTGCACAGTTTATAGGTCACATTAAAGATTGAAAAAGTTCTGAAATGATTTTGCTTGGTCTCTTTTTTTTTAATTTACCAAAACCTGACATTTTAACAGAAGTGTGTAGGCTTTTTATATCCACTGTACATAGTTGGGGAAAAAAATAACCAAAACAAGTCCATCTAGTTCAACCAATTTAAAAAAAAAAAATTGAAAACGTCCATATACAGAACCCAATAATCAGAGTTGATCCAGAGGAAAGCAAAAAAAAAAAAAAAACCCTTAAGCATGGTCCAATTCGCTCCACCATGGGAAAAAAATCGGCCCTGGTCCCCTAAGCCAACCGTTTATTTCATGGATCAATCTCTGATGTTGTAATGTTAGCCATTTATATACTGTACTGTGCATTTAGGAATAGCTTCAGCTTTTTTCTTAACATTCAAGTGAGTTAGCTAGAAGTATTTACTGAGGCTGTCTATTTAATTTTACTTTTAATCCCAAACTCTATATTTCTTATAAATAGGTTTAGAAGAGAGGTTTCTTCCTATGGGTAAATGGAGAAATGCCCAACTTACACAATTTACCTGCTGGCTGCCAAAACCAAGAGTTGAATTTGGTGGAATGAGCCTCTTCTTCCATGGACAAATCAAAAAAGATGTTTATCTCAAGTACAGTATACAGGGCCTTGACACACCAAGACCAACCCTGATTTTCCAGATATCTTTTACAGTGGAAGAAACCTCTTCATATTCAAAACTGCATAAAAAGATATTTTACAACTCTCACATATTTCCCTAAAATAGAAAAAGTTGACTACAAACTTCTTTTCCGTTGGCATAATACACCAGTTAAATTACATAAGATGATCCCTAAGCCATCGCCATTGTTTTAGAGAGGCTGCAGTACAAAGAAGTCGCTACTCATGGCCATAACTGATGGAATGTTCCACTGGTTAGTGATTATTGGGATAAGGTTTGATCTTCTATGGAGTGGATTCAAGTTATTAAAACGTTCACAAAAACCATGGCATGTATTGTTTCATTGTACAGACCAACCAATAGAGTTATTTAAGCAGTATATCACACCAAATTTACAGTAAGTTCGATTTTTGTTTTAGTTAATGTTTTTTGACTAAAATGCCATTTTAGTTTTAGTCTAGACTAAAATGCCATTTTAGTCGTATTTTAGTCATCTGAGTTGTTTAAGCTTTAGTCGTTTTTTAGTCGACAAATCTACAGTACATTTTAGTTGACAAATCGAATGGGTTTAATTAAATTTGAATGCATTATTTCTTTAGAACTGCCAATCATTATATACTCCTGGAGTAAAAATCTAATAACATGTTTATTATTTATGGCATAAAGGTTTGAACATGCTCTAGACACAGATTTAGCCGTTGATACAAATTCAATTTAGTTTTAGTCATAGCCTTTTGACCAAAATGTCCTTTTAATTTTAGTCTTTTGACTAAAAAGTAATTTTAGTTTTAGTCGTAATTTAGTCATCTGAATCGTTTTAGTCGTATTTTAGTAGACTAAAATAGTATTAATTTAGTTGACGAAATTAACACTGCAGCACACGGCTCAGCCCCACTTCCTTCTTGCAGGTTGTGAATGCCAACAGCGGGACCCAATGGCACCCACTGCGGTCTTTGAGCAATTGAGGCAAGAAGGAGCCAAAAGGGCTTCTGCGCTTAGTTTTTTTTCCACCTAATGCATAGAATGCCTTTAAAACCACTTCAAGTCTTCTTCTTACCTGGACTTCATGTCTTATATGCTTACCTTTGATTGTTTATATTGTATAGATCCCAATCACCTCAGTTTGCAGTTAAGACCATCCCTCTTCTTCCTTTCTTCTCCTCTTTATCTTACCTCTTCTATCCTTCATTTCTCTTTTCCATTTTACTCAACTTTTTACATTAGTACTCTCTTTATGTAGTTCTAATTTATGATACATTGGGGCGGATAACAAAGGTATGCAATCTCTATCCATAACAGAATTTGCTTTGGTCATTACCAATTTGTAATTTTGTACTTAATTACCTTGTAACCTACTGCATTTCCTTTGCATATCTGACTATGGTATCATGATATTTTTTTTTTTACATGTTCTTGTGTCTGAAAAACCTTCTAATAAGCAATTAAACAAAAAAGTGAGGCTCCCAACATTGAACCTTAAGGTACACCATTAATATCGTTAGAACATTTAGGGTATGAATCAACGACCACTCTCTGAACATGGCCAGTTTTCTATGCATTTACAGACTTAATTCTCTATAGTTTATAGACTTTACTTATACATTAGCCATGTGGGGGAACTGTCAAATGCTTAAGCAAATTCCAAGTATACTATGCCCACAGACACTCCTTTGAATATTGTTTACTTCGCTCATCCATGTCTTTTTGGACCTTGCTTTGTGCATTGGTCCAAATTATTTGGTGGAGGGGGGATTTGGTGTGGGCATACCAAGATATCTTGGACAATTTTATGCTTCCAACTTTGTGGGAACAGTTGAGAGATGGCCCCTTCTTATTCCAACATGACTGCGCACCAGTGGTCTGCGATTTCTGAAATGCGGCAGGGACCTTTTCATTGTGTTTCAGGAGATACAGCAGATCTTTTTAATGAATGGGCTGCTGTGCCACGCAAAAGGCGGCTTGCAGAGCCGCATAGGTGTGAACCTAGTGTAAAGCAGAGATCAGTCTAAAAAAAAATAATAAAAAAGGTACACAAAGTAAAAATCCGTGCTGAAAAAATGTGACTGTAAGAAGGGAAGGGGTGTACAAGCATGAATGCTCAAGATAGTAACAATATCAGGTAAAACATGTTGTCATTTTTGTAAAATGTTCAGGAGAAAAAGTAAAACATGTTTGGTGATGTAAAAAAGTAGAATAGGGAGCAAAGCTCCCTTACACAGGAGGTATGAGACCCATGAAAGGAGCATAATAACGGAATTTTTGTAAAATCTTACCTGTAAAATTCCTTTCTCTGAGTCCTCCGACAGTCGCCGCCACTTCATATTCATCACTAATGGGGTTATTGACCTTTGCTCCGCAGGAGTAGCTAGGCAACAAAATTTATTAATCTCAAAGCTTTTAGCATATCCCACCCCTAGGGGGTGGTCCCCTCAGTCAATACCTCCCTGCTTCCTGCATTCCCAACTCAGTTTCAGTAGCATAGCAGTAGAGTACATAAACAAACCCCAAAAGAGGGGCGGGGGCGGCGACTGTCGGAGGACTCAGAGAAAGGAATTTTACAGGTAAGATTTTACAAAAATTCAGTTTTCTCTTACGTCCTCCGACAGTCGCCGCCACTTCATATTCATAACTAATGGGGACGTCCCATAGCAGTGTAGACATGAGGGGTGGGAAAAAAAACACAGCTGCGCCTAAAGCAACGCAGTACCCACATCAGAGAAAGGAACCTTACCAAAGTAAGAGAACCAACTGGGCAACAGGAAAAAACCGTGCTCAACAGGAGCAACAACCCAGGAAAACAAGTAACCTAGGGATAAAGACATCCCAACAGCCAAGGACCCAAAACAAGGGACCCTAAGGCACCGCCGCACTAAGAACTTTGCGGCCAAAGGAAGCATCCGCTGATGCCTGAACATCCACCTTGTAGAATTTGGAGAAGGTGTGAACGGACGACCAAGTCGCCGCCTTACACACCTGGGCCACAGAAGCCTGATGACGATAGGCCCAAGACGTACTCAGAGACCTGGTAGAGTGCGCCTTCGCAGGGAAAGGAGGAACCTTCCCCTTCAAAGCATAGGCTTGCACAATGGTCTGTCTGATCCATTTGGCGATGGTCGCAGCCGACGCTGCCATGCCCTTCCGAAGACCCTCTGGAAGGACAAATAGAGAATCCGACTTGCGAAAAGATTTTGTCGATGACAAGTAAACCCTGATCGCCCGAACAACATCCAAGGAATGCAAAGCCACCTCCTTTGGATGCTTAGGTTTCGCGCAAAGCGAAGGCAAGACAATGTCCTCATTGAGGTGAAATTCCGAGATCCTTTTCGGAAGAAAAGAAGGGTTAGGTCGTAAGACCACCTTATCCAAGTGAATCACCAAGTAGGGAGAGCTGCAGGACAAGGCCGCCAGCTCCGATACCCTGCGAGCCGAAGTGATCGCCACCAAAAAGACAACCTTCTTGGACAACAGAGACAACGAGATCTCCCTGATCTTTTCAAAGGGAGCATGCTGTAACACGGACAGAACAAGGTTCAAATCCCATGGAGGTAAAGGATCCCTCCGAGGAGGGGCCAAGTGTCGCACCCCTTGAACAAAGGTGCTAACCAAGGAATTAGACGCCACAGGGCGTTGAAAGAGAACGGCCAGCACAGAAATCTGACCCTTAATCGTGGCCAACGCCAAACGTTGGTCCACGCCCGTTTGAAGGAAAGCCAACACTCTTGACACAGAGTATGAGGGAGGGGAATACCCCCTGGACTCACACCAGGCCAAATACGCCTTCCAAGTACGGTAGTAAATCTTCCCCGAAGAGGCCTTCCTGGCCTTAATCAAAGTGGGAATGACCTCAGGGGAGAGACCCCTATCCTTCAGGACCTGACTTTCAACAGCCAGGCCGTTAAAGCCAGCGACTGTAAAGCAGGATGGAATATCGGTCCTTGAGACAGGAGGTCCTCTCGAAGAGGCAGACGCCACGGAGCGTCGACCGACAGATTCACGAGGTCTGCATACCAAGACCGGCGAGGCCAGTCCGGCGCCACCAGAATCACTGTGTGCGGTTCCGAGGCTAACCTGCGAAGGAACCTGGACAACAGTTGAATCGGGGGAAAGGCATACATCACACGATACTGACGCCAGGGCGTCACTAACGCGTCTGAGGCGTCTGCCCGAGGATCGCGCGTCCTTGCTACGAACCTTTCCACCTTGTTGTTTAGACGAGACGCGAACAGGTCCACATCTGGGGACCCCCACTTCGCGCACAGCATCTGAAAGACATCCGGGTGAAGGGACCATTCTCCCTGGTCCAGAGTCTGGCGACTCAGGTAATCCGCCTGCCAGTTCTCCACCCCCGGAAAGTGAACTGCCGTTATCGCCAGGACGTGCGTCTCGGCCCAAGACAGAATGTCGGCTACTTCCCGAGCCGCCCGGGCACTCCTGGTGCCCCCTTGGTGGTTGATGTAGGCCACCGTTGTGGCATTGTCCCGTCTGCACCCGAACCGGACGGCCCTGAAGCCTGTCCGTCCAACGCAGAAGGCAGAGATTTATCGCTCGCAATTCCAGAATGTTGATCGGAAGAGAGGATTCCTCCTCCGACCAAGTTCCCTGGGCGGACAGAACGCCCAGAACACCACCCCAGCCCGACAGGCTGGCATCCGTGGTGATCACCGTCCATGAGAAAGGGCGAAAAGACTTGCCCCCGACACCGCCGGGGACCGGAGCCACCACAGAAGATCCCTTCTGGTACGATGACTCAATGAGATCTGTAGATCCAGAGATTGCGGTCGCCCGTCCCACTCGGCCAGAATCTCCGCCTGGAGACCCCGCGTGTGAAACTGGGCAAAAGGGATCGCCTCGAAGGCCGAGACCATCAATCCCAGACACCTCATACACGTCCGGAGGGACGAGTACTGGTTGTCCTTGAGGGACTGAACTGCGTTCTGAAGCGTCCGGAGCTTGTCTTCCGGTAGGAAGACCTTCGCTTGAGCAGAGTCCAGGATCATCCCCAGGTAGGGAAGACGAGTCGACGGACACAGCGGTGACTTTGGAAAATTTATCGTCCAACCGAATTCCTGCAGAGTCTGCATCGTGGTGGACAGGTCGGTCACCAGGCCCTGACTGGTCGCAGACCGAACCAGGATATCGTCCAGATACCCCAGGACAGAAATGCCCTGGGCTCCCAATAAAGCCAGAACCGGCGCAAGCACCTTTGTGAAGACCCGTGGAGCCGAAGCGAGACTAAAGGGTAATGCCACGAATTGGTAATGATCCTCCGCAATGGCGAATCGAAGGTACCTCTGGTGACCCTCGAAAATGGGGATGTGAAGGTACGCATCCTTCAAAATCGATGGAGGCCATGAATTCCCCCGGAACCAGGGCAGCCACCACCGAGCGCAGGGATTCCATGCGGAACTTGCAAACCCGTACAAAGTGGTTCAGAGCTTTCAAGTCCAGAATCGGACGTACCTTGCCCTCCTTTCCGGGCACGGTGAACAGATTGGAATAGAACCCCCAAAATCTGTCCCGATGAGGCACCGGAACCACCACTCCCTGGGCCCGCAGGTCCCGCACCGCCAAGTGCAGATCCTGCAAGCGCTCCGGAGTCAGCTGAAGGTTTGGAGGGGAAAAATCTGCCCGCCGGACGAGAGAGAAACTCGATCTTGTATCCAGATCGAACGATTTCCTGAACCCACCTGTCCCGAATGCAGTCCAGCCAGGGTTGAATAAAACCGAGCAAACGTCCCCCCACCCCAGAACCGGGTGAGGGTGTCCCTTCAGGCCGCATTGTTATGGGCAGCAGACCCGGGACTGGCCGGACTTCTGCTTACCTGTCCACGGCTTCTTCTGGGAGCCGTGGCCCTTGAAGGGCTTGCCCTTATAGTGCGACCGAAAGGCCCGAAAGGACCCCTGAGAGGGCCTAAACGAGGTATTCTTCTTACCACGAACAAACTTATTCTTGTGGGTTTGGGGCAAGAGAGTGCTCTTACCCCCAGAAATTCCCTTTATCAGAGTAACTAAAGATTCGCCAAAAAGGCGGGATCCCGCGTAGGGCAAATTAGCCAAAGTCTTGCGAGAAGATTGGTCAACAGACCAACATTTCAGCCATATCAGGCGACTGTTCAATACCGCCACACTGGAAAGACGCGCAGCCAAAGGGACCAAGTCCAAGTCCGCATCACACAAATACATGACACCCTGGTGAATTTGATCCACCATAGCCAAAGTTGTCGGCGGGGCAGAGTCAGCCACCAGGGTGCGCCTGAGCACCTGCGTCCAATCCGCAATAGCCTGGGCTGCCATAATCGAAGCAAAAATAGGCTTCAGCATAGAACCAGCAACCGTATAAGCATGACGGGCCAGAGACTCCAATCTCCTGTCCGTCGGGTCCCGGAACACCGGGGTATCCTCAGCGGGGATCGCAGTGGATTTACTTAAAATCGCCACTGCATGATCCACCTGAGGCGGCACACACCAACGCTCATCAGTGGTGGGTGTAAATGGATAACGCAGTTTGAACCTACTCGACACAGCAAAAGGCTTCTTTAAATTGCGCCATTGCTCATCAACCGCGCGTTGAAATTCTGTAGAGCAAGGAAAAACCTGCGACGTCTTGCGTTTCCTTTGCGTCCCATAAGAGGACATCAAAGCAGGAGGACATGGTTCATCCTGCAAATGCAGCGTTTGCTTGATAGAAGCAACCAACTCATCCATGAGTGCAAGCTCTTCAGACGAGCCAGGGGGAGAATTATCAACCCCTTCCACCTCAGGCTCCCCCTAAGACCCCACAAGGTCTAGAGATGAGTGAGACCCTGAGAAGGGCACACCAGCCATAGCAGCCCCATCGCCCTCTGAATCAGAGGAAATAGACACTCTGGGCCGTTTAGTGGATCGATCAGCCACCAGCATCTGCACCTGAGCAGCCAAGTTTGCCACAATAGTAGCCAGATCAGCCCCCTCGGGGGAAGCAGCAGCCCCTTGGCCCCCCACCAAGGTGGGAGGAAACTTGCAATCCTGAGAATCCATGCCCCAGTAATATTAGGAAAAAAGGAGTACTGCCCCTTTAAGATCAAGGCGAGCGTAGCCCACCGCACCCACTGAATACACCGACCCCCACAGGGATAAGAACACTGGGTAAGGAATACTGGAAAATGGAAAGGTAAAAACCTGGAGAGAGCACACAGGCTGCTGCACCGATCGCTGTCCCAGAGCAAAAGGAAGTGATGCAATGACTGATCGCCCCTGTAAAGCCTATGTAAGGCTACACAAACATGGCTGCTCGGCTGAGGATTTCTTAGGCAAATAGAAAATGGCGCCGACATGTGGCCTGATCGATCGCCGCCAAAATGGCGGTGTTTGGCGCCAAACCGCCGCGCCTTACCACACAGTACCGGCCACCATAATTCTGCCGCAAAAAAATGGCGGGTCGCCGCACAGCATGCCTAAACCCAGACTGATTCATGCATACACCCAGTAGAGCGGGAGAGCCCCCCACCCCTTGCAGCCCACACACAGGCAGCAATTCCACACAGGAATCTGACAGGGAGCTCAGCAGCCACACAGACATGCAGGGTCACACAGTCCCAGACTGACACCCAACAGACAGGTCCCCACATAGAGTTACACTTACCAGTTCGGATGGCGTGGGGAGCCTGCTTCAGCGACCAAACCGCTGCACTGAGGACAGGGAGTGTCGCAGCCATAACGCAGTGGAATTGCGGTGCAAAACCGCAATGGCGTCCAGTGAGGTAGCCACCTCACAGATATCATCCCTGCAGCGAACAGGGATGGGTCGTTCAATGTGCCAGGGAAACCTGCGCTGAACGCTCTATGGCAGGCTGGGAAGCCCCTGGCCCTGAGCCCTGGGATCCAGGGTGGCCAGTCCGAGACCCAGCTCCGCACGATCATTTTCATCAGAAGAAGCTAACTAATGCTGAAAATTAACAGCTAAGTAAAAGAAAGAGAAAAAGACTCAAAATAAAATCAAAAAGAGAATAGAGGCTGAGACAGAGTCCCAGCACAGGAACAGCCAGCCTACTCCTAAGCTAGGCATTAGAAACTGAGTTGGGAATGCAGGAAGCAGGGAGGTATTGACTGAGGGGACCACCCCCTAGGGGTGGGATATGCTAAAAGCTTTGATATTAATACATTTTGTTGCCTAGCTACTCCTGCGGAGCAAAGGTCAATAACCCCATTAGTGATGAATATGAAGTGGCGGCGACTGTCGGAGGACGTAAGAGAAAGTGAGATTTTGTAATCTCTATGCATAATGTTCTATTGTAGAAGGTATGCCACTTGTGACCATTGCAGAAATGGGATTTTTGTACTTACCTTAAAATCCATTTCTCAGAGTTCTTCGATGGACACAGAGCTCCATAAATCATAACTAGTGGGTAATATTGCCTCCTCCAGGAGTAAGACTAGGCAGAACAAAAAAAAAACACCTGGCTACACCCATGGGCCATCCTCATCTGGTATATAACCCCCCTCTCTGCTCTAGGTAATCTGTTTAGTAGCAAGCAGTATTAGAAGTATCAGAAGTCCATAAAGGGGTGGGTGCTGTGTCTGTCGAACTCAGAGAAATGGATTTTACGGTAAGTACAAACATCCCCATTTTCTCTTTCGTTCATCGACGGACACATCGCTCCATAAATCATAACTAGTGGGACCTCCAAAAGGAAAATGAGGGGTGGGAAAAATAACCCAAGGCTAAACATAAGAGCCCTTAACCCAGACACAGGAGCCTTAACCGGGTCACAGGAGCCCCATCCGAAAAATAAAGAAACGAAAAAAATCACCCCTCAATAGGCAACAGCCCCTCTTAAACAGCAGCCTGCAAAACTTTGCGTCCAAAAGAAGCATCTGCAGATGCCAAAGTATTTACCTTATAGAATATTGTGAAGGTATACACCGATGACCAAGTGGCCGCCCTGCAAACTTGTGATATTGAAGCCTGATGACGGAAGGCCCAAGAAGCACTCAGCGCCCGCGTAGAATGCCCCATGACAGGGAAAGGTGGAACCTGACCTTTAATAGAATAGGCCTGAGTCACAATCTGTCTAATCCATCTGGAGATGGTAGCCGAAGAAGCGGCCAGCCCTTTTCTTGGCCTGTCTGTAACCACAAAAAGCGAGTCTGACCTCCAAAAAGACTCAGTAGCTGCCAGATACACCCGAATCGCACAAACCACATCCAAGGTATGCAAAGCAAATTCCTTTGAAAGACCTGGCTTGGGACACAAGGAAGGCAACATAATATCCTCATTCAAATTGAAGTCAGAGAAAACTTTGGGCAGGAATGATGGACAGGGACAAAGAACCACTTTATCCCTATGGACCACCAAATAGGGCCTGCGACAGAATAATGCTGCCAATTCCAATACCCTGCGGGCTGAGGTAATAGCCACCAAGAACGTCACCTTCTGGGATAACGTAGACAAAGGAAACTCCTGAATATTCTCAAATGGAGTTTTCTGGAGAACCAAAAAAACACTACATTTAAATCCCATGGCGGCAAAAGAGACCATACAGGTGGAGCCACATGTCGAACCCCCTGAATGAAAGTATGAAGTAAAGAGTGTGTGGCTAGGGGTCACTGAAAGAAGATTGCCAAGGCAGACACCTGGCCCTTGATGGTACTCAAGGCCAGCTTCTGATCAAAGCCCTGTTGAAGAAAGGTTAAGATCCGAGCCACAGAAAAGGATTGAAGATGAGTGCCAATCTACTCACGCCAAGAAATGTAGCTTTCCAAGTACGATGGTATATTTTTCTTGAAGACGACATCCTCGCCCTTTGCCACAGTAGGGATCACTGTTCCAGACATACCTCTGTCCTTCAGTACCTGGCTTTCAATAGCTAAGCCATTAAAACCAGCGACTGTAAAGCAGGATGGTAGATCAGCTCTTGGGGTAACTGGTTTTCTCTGAGAGGAGGCCCCCAAGGGACGTTTACAGCCACCAGGATGATTGGAAGATGCTCGCTCTTTATTCGACGCAGGAACTGCAGAAGAAACCTTAGCAGAGGATGATACTGGCCTTACTGTGGCCCTTGGACACCTGCGGCGTCTGTCAGAGGCCCCCGTGACCTTGTCACAAACTTCGGTATCCTCCTGTGGAGCCAAACCTGCTAAAGGAGCTGCATGTAAGACTGTGCAAACAGAACTGTCTTGAAGGTGGATACTACCAGACCTGTATGCAAAAATGGTAGAGAGAACTATCTGTGTGACAGCACCGGTAAATCACAGTCTGTGGCCCCTGAAGTTTGTCCAGAGGAAGGACCACCCTGGTTAGAAATAGAATCAGACCTAGGTAAATCAATTCCTTGGACAGGTATAAGGGGGGACCTTAGGTAGTTCAGACATCACCTGAACCTTTGCAGGAATTACATCCGCACAAATAGACTCCGGTCCCAAAAAACCTGAAAAGGACAAGCTTTGTCCCCCTTACTTGGTACCCCCAAAATAAATATTTTGCGGATCTCCTTGACGCTCACCAAAGAAATCCACTGCGCCGGAAATCAGCGAAGATGTCCCCCCACCCCAATACTGGGTGATGGCAGACCTTCATGCTGAAGAAATCTTGTCTGCTGGTCTGGGGAAGCTAGCTCTAGGCTTACCAGACCATGGTTGTTTGGACCCTCACGGGGAAAATGTAAAAGATCCATTTCCCTTATTCGCCGTCCCATCAGCACAAAAAAAATTTCCATGGGCAAAGGAGGGGGGCCCCTATCTGTAGCGAGGCTCTTTCCCTTTCCTTGACTGTGGCAGGAAGGCAATCTTCCCTCCCGTGATACCCTTAATGATGTCATCCAGGGTAGCCCCAAACAAGCGATTGCCTTGAAAGGGCAGATCAATGAGAGCTTTCATAGAGGCTTGGTCTGCGAACCAATCCTTAAGCCACAGAATGCGCCTAATCACCACCGCTGAAACAAAGTTTGGACAGCACAGGAGCTGTATCCAAAGCTGCATCACAAATAAACTGAAGCCATTGAACCAACTGGTCCGCTAAATCAACATAAGCAGCGGGGACCTGCTCACCCCCCAGGCCCTGGTTTTTTTTTTTCCATTCAGTTAGGGTCTGAGACACCAGGGCTGAGGCAGACTGTCCGCAATGCCGAATCAGCCATAATAAACATGCTGTGTGCCACAGCCTCTGCTTTCTTGTCAGCCGGGTCCTTAAAAGACAGCGATTCCTCTACTGGGATCATGGTTGTTTTATTCAACCTGGAAACAGGAGGGTCAACCATTATAATAAATATGGGCACATAAGGAAAAACCATCGGAGTACGATGCGACTTGTGCGTACCAAACGACACAGCCACGTCCGTGGCTACATCAGCCGCATCCCCCATTTTTAAAGTCTCACGCACTGCAGTGATAAGTGTGTCTACCGGCGCTTTTTCATTCGCTGCTGCGACCATGGAGGAATCATCCTCACTATCGTATGGATCAGGGAGTGTGATATTAGGTCCCCCTGGATGGGCTGTGTCCAGGGCGGCATCAGGCTCAGAATCAGATCAGACAGCCTGAACAGGAAAAGGCAGGGGATGCTTCCTCCTGGGCCTTTGCACACGCGCCACGTCCACTCGGGACACTAAGTAATGCAGGACCGCTGTCAGTGCCACCATGGGAAGCTGGGGTTCCAAGGGACCTGCCACCTCCATGAGGGGGCCAGTGGGGGACATGTGACCCTGAAGCTCCATAAGGAAAGAAAGACCCTTGCAGTACAAAAACAATATTTTGGCACCACTAAAGGATCCCCTCAAAGCTCAGGGTACCTATTAGCAGAGAGAGATAACAGGGAGCCCCAAAGACTCACCCTACCGACCGGAGGAGCGCTGAAAATTTGAACCCAGCATCATTATGGACGCTATCCCTGTTCATATGTCCCGGGCACAGGAAACTAAGGAGGAAGAGGAGAAGCTCCCCACGAGGCTTCAGTTGTCTCCAGAATCTCCCACACTAAGGGAAAATGGCGCCCATGAGATCATCCAGCTACACAAACATGAACCGAAGACCAGCCAGACGAAGGGAAAATGGTCACCATCAGCTACAAACACTGACGCATGCAGGATCTTTCCTGCACCCTCTGCAAGGGGACCCCCCCTGAAGGTAGGACACATGTTTAGGGGAGACTCCGCTGTGCACTCTGCACCGGACCCCCCTGCACTATATTAACAAGGCCAACAGCAGGGCATGCACCTAGGGGTGTCCTACACTGGGACCCCTCCAGACTACCAGGGGGAGACACACACTATCCCAGGACTCTTACAGAGTGGGTATAGTGGGGAGAGACCCCAGGGATCTCTGCTGCATTCTCTGCCCTGGGTCCCCCACCAGACTCTAGGTCCAGACAGGGGGTGATGAGAGTGGGGGAGGCCCAGCTCAGTGAGGGATTTAAGGATGGAAGAAGGGAATCTGCAGGCAGGTCCGACTGTCCCTGGAGGTTACCCGCGTCCACCCCAAAAAAAACACCAAAATGGGAGGGGGGGGGGGGACTGTACTTACCCTTCCATGGTGCGGGTAATGCTCCAGACAGAATTCCTCACCACCGAAGTAGGGGAGCTGTCAGCTAAGGGACCACTGGGACTCAGACCCAAGTCCAGTCGTATGCGACCCTGCGAGACGTTTAATTCGCGGGCCAGCCTCTGTCCATGAGGCTATGTCGCGGCCGACCTAACGTATAGCTGCAGTCTGCAAGCGTGCATTTGCTGGCTGGGCGTACTACTGGATCTAGATTATCCAGCCTGTCACCCACACCTGCAGTTGATTGTAGATCTCCTGAGAGAAAAAACAAAGAAGATGTAAGGAAGGAGAAAATTGCTAGGACCAGAGATCCCAGCCGGGGGCCTAGGTCCTTACTCCTGACTAGACAGATTAAAACTGATTACCTAGAGCAGAGAGGGGGGTTATATACCAGCTGAGGATGACCCATGGGCGTAGCCAGGTGTTTTTGTTCTGCCTACTCCTATTCCTGGAGGAGGCAATATAACCCACTAGTTATGATTTATGGAGCGCTGTGTCCGTCGATGAACGAAAGAGAAATATGTTTTTTTACTTGCACATGAATGGATGGTAGAAGTCAGCAGGTTCATCTCATTCCTTAAGCTAAGTGGAAATTCCATTGCAAATCAAACAACCAATTTGCACATTATCTTTGTGTTGGATTGGGCTTGTAAGACCTGAGTTTTTTATGTATCTGCCCCGCAGAGAGGTAAATACTATTCTGGATAATGCGTGGTGTGAAGTGATCCACATATGTAAAAGTTGACTACCTAAACAATGAATTATACAGTTCTAGACCATTTTGCTGAAGATTAAAGCGGATCTGCCATCTTTCAAATGCGTTTATTTTCCTAGGGAAAAAAAACCTCAAGGGATTTACTCCTAAAGTTAAGCTTCAACACACATCACATACACGAAAAAAAAAAAAAAAACTAAGAAAAACAAAACACTATTATAAAATGCATTCTTTTGGGAAAAAGATTAACTACCATGTTTTATTAAGGGTTCACATAAAAGTTCTGGATCCTGGTTCACAATTAATAAATCATACCTTCCTCTGTGTATCAGTGTTAATTTTCGGAGCTAAACAGACAAAACATAGTATCAAAGTATTTCAAAAGTATAGGCTCATTTCTTCACAGTAGCCTGCAGAAGAATATCCTTTATTGTCTAAAGCATGACTGATTAAAAAAAAAAAAATCATACAGGCTTATCCAATAAAGCAGTCCAAAGAGCAGAGCATAGTACATCATCTCATATCAACTAACCCAAAATCACCGCCTACCCAATCTGATTATAGTTCTCAAATCTGATCTGCTCCTGGGACATAGAGCACTTTGCACTGCCTTACTGAATAGACTCAGTACTGTAACAGGTGGTCTTTGCTGCAGCATAGAAACATCCTCCTTCTCATAAATACTGCTTGATACAGTGACAATTACAGCTATAAAAAACAAAAATAAAATGATGATTCGTGACCCAAAGATCAAGCCTGTTATGGCCTAAAAACTTGAGATTCAGAGTGAGTAGAGACATGTGGTGTCTGGGCATTTCTGACCAGCAAGTTAGCAGCTGCTTCTCCACTTTTACCATCCACCTCATTTTGACAATAAGGATGCTGTGTCTGAGACCACATATTCACTTCTACCAAGACTTCCTTACCAACATACACCTTTTTAACTTTGTCCTTTGCTTATGTACTTAACATGGATTCAAAAATAGTGTTTGTATAGATCTTCAAAATCTGTTCACAAGTTTTCTTCTTCACGTAAAAACTGGAAGACGGATGAGAAATCTTTCTGAGCATAACCCTTTGCACACATAAGTCTGTATATCTGATGCGACAGAGATCCCAGAGGTGTTGGGGTTTTAGTGTTTGTGGCGGAGTCCTGGGCCAAACCCAAATCCTGTAAATTAAAAATAGATCATAAACACAGGTGGAACCAGATAATAAACTTTTTTAATTTCCTTCTTTAAAAAAAAATTACTTTTGCTCAGTGGTTAAAGTCAGGGGAACTGCTGATAAAGGGTCCTTTGAGAATGAAATGATGTGTGTACAAACAATTTACCATGGTACAGCAGATCATTAGAAAGTAAAATTCTTAAATCGAAATATATATGATTTGGGAGGCTCAGTAACTGACAATTTATAGCTCTAATTTAAAATTTTCTATAGACCATAAAGGCAGTAAGAACACCCAGCACAGGGAAAGGCCTACCAGCTAATTTCATATAAATTGATCTAACAATGTACAGTATGTAAACACGAACCATGAAATTCTCTTATTTGCTCCATTTTGGTATGTTTAACATATCAATGGAAGCGTTTTGTCATATGTTTGGTAAATGTATGTTAACTTTGTAAAAAATCTAGGACTACCCTGCTTGTATTGAACCTCTCTGTAGAAGAGTGTTTGTATTCACCTCCCCAGCAGCCCATGTCTTCTATCTTCTCTTTTTGGCATTTAACACAAATGTTAGATGCCTGTGTCTCCTGCTGTTCTTTCTTCAGCAGTGACATAGTGGGCAGAGGATGGAACTATGGCGTGAGGCAGGGAACACAGACATCCAACATTCTCTGAAGAGGTTTATGAAGGCTGCATCACTGTTTAATGTAACTGCATCACAGGGTTACTGCTCCCCCACCCGCACTGTAAAATTTTGGCTGGATGTACCTGTTCGTATGATTCGCCATTTTTAACTAAGGGTGTAGAGTTTAACAAATGGCACCGCTTTCTAAACTCGTTAAGAGCCTTAACGGTAGAAAAGGTACACATGGGTCGCTGCGGAAGGGAGTATAAATGCAGGAACTAATAATCTAATTTTTTTAAACTTCTGACAGTGGGGGGGGGGGGGGGGGGGATTTGCTAAATATAGTGCACACAGAAACTGGTGCAGCTGTGCATGGTAGCCAATCAGTTTCTAACTTCAGTTTGTTCAGCTAAGCTTTGACAATGAACCCGGAAGTGGATTGATTTCTATGCAGAGCTGCATTTGATTTTGCACACTCCAGTTTTAGTAATAAACAGCATAGTCTCAAAAGGCTTGATCATGACAAAGCAATTTTAATTAGAGACCTTTAAAGTAAGAATATGCGTAACATATCTTCCTGGGGTCCATGCTTCCAAAGTATCTAAGCAATGCACGACCCCCTGCCTTGTGCGAAGATAAAAATGAAGTTGTCAGGGCTTGACCATATAAATGGATTTTTGTAAAATCTTACTGTAAAATCCTTTTCACTTAAGCTCATTGACAGACGCAGTCCTCTTGATTAATATCAAATCGGGTTATACTGCCCTCTACAGGAGTAGGACACTAGGCAGAAGGAAAACGTTCTGGCCACACCTTAGGGGCAGTCCCAGAGGGTATATCCTCTCTCTCCCTGCTACAGGATGTCAGTTATGTCACAAAGCAGTGTCAGAGAATTTAACCCAACCCAACTCAAAAGTAGAGGGGCGGGTACTGCGTCTGTCAATGAGCTTAAGAGAAAAGGATTTTACGGTAAGATTTTACAAAAATCCATTTTTCTCTGTCGCTCATTGACAGACGCAGTCCTCTTGATTAATATCAAATCGGGACGTCCCAAAGCAGTGCCACAAATGAGGGGTGGGATAACAGAAATCAAAATTTAAATCCAGAAGGCCCAACCGGTGCCGACTAGAAGTCTTAAAGGCTCATCAAACCAAAGGATGAGACTCAACTGAAAATCCAACAGAAAAAAACCCTCCAGGTAGACCAACGGTCTCCTCAAATTGCGGCCTGCAGAACCTTGCAGCCAAAAGAGGCATCCGCCTATGCCATCACATCAACTTTATAAAATTTTGTAAAGGTATGAACCGACGACCAGGTAGCCGCCTTGCAAACCTGGACCACTGACGCCTGATGGCGGAAGGCCCAGGAAGCACTAAGCGCCCGAGTGGAGTGTGCCTTAACAGGGAACGGAGGATTCCGACCCTTAATAGAATAAGCCTGTACCACCGTCTGTCTGATCCATTTGGAGATAGTCGCGGCAGATGCAGGCAACCCCTTTTTGGGGCCATCCGTGATCACAAAAAGTGAATCCGTTTTACGAAACGAGTCCGTAGTTTTCAGGTATACCCTGATTGCCCGAACCACATCCAAGGAATGTAACGCACACTCCCGAGGATGACTGGGCTTAGGACATAGGGAAGGCAATACAATGTCCTCATTCAGATGAAACTCTGAAACCACTTTAGGAAGGAAGGATGGATTCGAACGAAGAACCACCTTATCCCTATGAACCACCAGATATGGGGAACGACAAGATAATGCGGCCAGTTCTGACACCCTGCGTGCAGAAGTAATGGCCACCAAGAAGGCCACCTTCTGGGATAAAGTAAGCAAGGGAATCTCCCTGATATTTTCAAAGGGAGGTTTCTGAAGAACCGACAACACTAAATTAAGATCCCAGGGCGGTAAGGGCGCGCGCACTGGCGGAGCCAGGTGCCGCACCCCCTGGATGAAATTCCGCACCAAGGAATGAGTAGCCAAAGGTTTCTGAAAGAAGATTGCTAACGCTGAAACCTGACCCTTGATAGTACTCAAGGCCAGCTTCTGCTCAACTCCTTGTTGCAGAAAAGCCAAGATTCGGGTCACCGAATAGGCCCGTGGAGGAAATCCAAAGGATTCACACCACGCAATATACAGTGGGTACGGAAAGTATTCAGACCCCCTTAAATTTTTCACTCTTTGTTATATTGCAGCCATTTGCTAAAATCATTTAAGTTCATTCTTCTTCCTCATGAATGTACACATAGCACCCCATACTGACAGAAAAACACAGAATTGTTGACATTGTTGCAGATTTATTTAAAAAAAAAAAACTGAAATATCACATGGTCCTAAGTATTCAGACCCTTTGCTGTGACACTCATATTTAACTCAGGTGCTTTCCATTTCTTCTGATCATCCTTGAGATGGTTCTACACCTTCATTTGAGTCCAGCTGTGTTTGATTATACTGATTGGACTTGATTAGAAAAGCCACACACCTGTCTATATAAGACCTTCCAGATCACAATGCATGTCAGAGCAAATGAGAATCATGAGGTCAAAGGAACTGCCTGAAGAGCTCAGAGACAGAATTGTGGCAAGGCACAGATCTGGCCAAGGTTACAAAAAGTTTCTGCTGCACTTAAGGTTCCTAAGAGCACAGTGGCCTCCATAATCCTCAAATGGAAGATGTTTGGGACGACCAGAACCCTTCCTAGAGCTGGCCGTCCGGCCAAACTGAGCTATCGGGGGAGAAGAGCCTTGGTGAGAGAGGTAAAGAAGAACCCAAAGATCACTGTGGCTGAGCTCCAGAGATGCAGTCAGGAGATGGGAGAAAGTTGTAGAAAGTCAACCATCACTGCAGCCCTCCACCAGTCGGGGCTTTATGGCAGAGTGGCCCGACGGAAGCCTCTCCTCAGTGTAAGACACATGAAAGCCCGCATGGAGTTTGCTAAAAAACACCTGAAGGACTCCAAGATGGTGAGAAATAAGATTCTTTGGTCTGATGAGACCAAAATAGAACTTTTTGGCCTTAATTCTAAGCGGTATGTGTGGAGAAAACCAGGCACTGCTCATCACCTGTCCAATACAGTCCCAACAGTGAAGCATGGTGGTGGCAGCATCATGCTGTGACGGTGTTTTTCAGCTGCAGGGACAGGACGACTGGTTGCAATCGAGGGAAAGATGAATGCGGCCAAGTACAGGGATATCCTGGACAAAAACCTTCTCCAGAGTGCTCTGGACCTCAGACTGGGCCGAAGGTTTACCTTCCAACAAGACAATGACCCTAAGCACACAGCTAAAATAACGAAGGAGTGGCTTCACAACAACTCCGTGACTGTTCTTGAATGGCCCAGCCAGAGCCCTGATTTAAACCCAATTGAGCATCTCTGGAGAGACCTAAAAATGGCTGTCCACCAACGTTTACCATCCAACCTGACAGAACTGGAGAGGATCTGCAAGGAGGAATGGCAGAGGATCCCCAAATCCAGGTGTGAAAGACATGTTGCATCTTTCCCAAAAAGACTCCTGGCTGTATTAGATCAAAAGGGGGCTTCTACTAAATACTGAGCAAAGGGTCTGAATACTTAGAACCATGTGATATTTCAGTTTTTATTTTTTAATAAATCTGCAACAATGTCAACAATTCTGTGTTTTTCTGTCAGTATGGGGTTCTATGTGTACATTCATGAGGAAGAAGAATGAACTTAAATGATTTTAGCAAATGGCTGCAATATAACAAAGAGTGAAAAATTTAAGGGGGTCTGAATACTTTCCGTACCCACTGTAAGACCTCCATGTGCGATGATAGACTTTTCTAGAAGTCGCTTTCCTTGCTTTAATTAAAGTAGGAATAACTGAAGTTGACAATCCCTTGTCCTTCAGCACCTGAGTCTCAATAGCCAGGCCGTTAAAGCCAGCGATTGTAAAGCAGGATGGAAGATCGGTCCCTGAGACCGCAGATCCTCCCTGAGAGGAAGTCTCTAGGGAGCGTCCACGACCAGCCTGACGAAGTCGGCGTACTCGGGTTGACGAGGTCAGTCCGGAACTACCAGGATAACTGGAATTCCTTCCACCTCTATCCTGCGAAGAAGCTTCAGCAGCAACTTGAGAGGAGGGAAGACATACACAGTAGCTGATACTGTCCCCACGGGGCGACCAGCGCGTCTGCTGTGTTCGTTCGCGGATCTCGGGAGCGGGTTACAAAACTCTGCGCCTTCCTGTTGAGCCGAGCTGCCAACAGATCCACCTCCAGGGTGCCCCGATGAAGGCACCGCTGGTGAAATATCTCTGGATGAAAAGGCCATATCCCTTGATCCAGAATCCAACGGCTGACATATTCTGTCTGCCGATTTTCCACCCCCGGAGTGCATACTGCGGGGAGAGCCGGAACAAACCGTTCCGCCCAATGAAGAATGCTGGCCACCTCTATGGCCGCCAGGGCACTCTTGGTGCCCCCTTGGTGATTGACATAAGCCACGGCCGTGGCCTTGTCCAACTGAATCCAAACCGGGTTGCCCTGAAGCTACTCGGTCCAGAAAATCAGACAAAGTCTGATCGCTCTCAGTTCCAATACATTTATCGGTAACCTGGATTCTGTCGGAACAAATGACTTCTGGCTGAGCATCGGAGACCGAAGCTACCAGACCAGAGACTCACTGGTCCGCTCGCTCAACCGGATCCGATTGTCCAGAGAATCGGGATTCCGATTCCATCTGAAAAGAATCTCCTTTTGTGATCTTTTGCAAAAGTGAAGAAAACGTTCTGCTCAAGGAGCGGGAACTGCCGCTCCCTGTTGCATCAAGTCTATTACTGCTCCCCGCAAAGCTTTTAAGCGATCCGGGGATAGTCGAATGTTGGAAGGGAAGAATCGCAACGGTAGAAGTAATCGAAACTTGATTTTGTATCCCGACCGCATGACCTCGCAAACCCCTTTGTCCGAGATTCTGGAAAGCCATGGATCCGGAAACCGGTGAAGACGTCCCCCCACCCCAGAGATGGGTGGGGGCGCACCTTCAGGCTGTCTTCTCTTCAGGTTTGGCTGAGTCTGGCTTTTGTTTTCCTGACCAGCGCCCTCTGAAACCCCCTGAAGGGGCTTTGGAGGACTTCCCCTTATCGCCCGCCCCAGCGGAGCGAACAAACTTTTTATGAGCAGAAAAGGAAGGTCCTCGCCTATTACGAGGTCCTTTACCTTTAGCTGTCTGTGGTAAAAAAGTGCTCTTACCCCCAGTGAGATCCTTTATAATCTCATCCAAGGTGGCCCCAAACAGGCGATCCCCCTGAAAGGGAAGATTAGCCAAAGTCTTTTTGGAACCTTGATCAGCCGACCAGCACTTTAACCATAACACGCGTCTGAGGACCACTGCTGAAACAGATGCATGTCCTAGCAAGGGAGTGGCGTCCAGGGCGGCGTCACAGATGAACTGTAGCCCTTGTATAATCTGCTTCAGCAAATCTGATACTGCCGGGGGGGATACTTCTCCCCTTTATGTCACGGCGTAACAATTTGGTCCATTCTGTCAATGTTTGTGAAACTAAACCAATGGCAATCACTGGCCTAAATGTTGACCCTATCAGGGAAAAAATGGAGCGGGATTCGGCTTCCACTTTTCGATCCACCGGATCCCTAAAGGACGGAGCGTCCTCCAACGGGATAACAGTGGCTTTATTTAGTCTGGAAATTGGTGGATCCACCACTGGTGGTACCGCCTTAAAAAAAATTTTCTAAAAAAATCTTGCCAGGACCAAAGATCCCAGCAAGGAACTTAGGTCCTTACTCCTAACTAGACAGAAAAAACTGACATCCTGTAGCAGGGAGAGAGAGGATATACCCTCTGGGACTGCCCCTAAGGTGTGGCCAGAACGTTTTCCTTCTGCCTAGTGTCCTACTCCTGTAGAGGGCAGTATAACCCGATTTGATATTAATCAAGAGGACTGCGTCTGTCAATGAGCGACAGAGAAATAGATGTTTTTTTTTGAAAAGCAAAGCGAACCCAAATTCAGGGCTTGTCAGCTTTGACTAGTGGTAACCTAGGAATCCAGGAACTGCTTAACAGCACTATTTAAAATCATCAGAAGGGGTAAAATGAAGAGACATCAGCAGATAATTTGAAAAGATGTTTAAAAGCAAGCAGAAATAAATGTTTAAAATAAAACAGACCGAGATTTGCCAAGAAAATCTTACTTGGCTATTTTGAAAGGAGTGATCCTATCTTTCCTAATTATTTAGATAAATAGGAAAATTATTATAGTACTACGTTAGCCTTAAAATCGTAAGTTTTTGTTCTTCAGATATGTCATTCTTTTCTATTGGTGTAAAATTTGAGGCGTTGAATTTTAAACTGGCTGCACAATGGAATCTCCACACATCTGGCACGTGAAAGTGCAAATAACATAATTGTAATTTTTAAAGTAAGATCCCTTTGAAGTAGGGCTAAGGTTTTGTTATTTACTTATTTATAATTTTTGGAGGAGTCATTTCTTTTTTGGAATATAAAAATACATTTTTGTTTTAGAATCAAAAAAAAAAAAAAAAACGTATTACCGGTCGGTTAGTGAATTTTTTTTTTTTTTTTTTATAGTTCACTGCCCGTGGAGCATGTGCAGTGTAGAGCGTTGTCTTCCAGGGCTCAAGCGCTGTTGCAGGCCATGAGTGGTCGGGGCTGGCTGGCACATGTGCAGTAGTGGCTCTGGTCTGAGATCTGGTCCTGTGCCTGGTCAACGCATGCCCAGTATCGCGCTTTTAAATTCAAGTACATTATCAACAGCCCTCACTGCATATGTGCCGGCCAGGCACCAGATCTCAAAGACAGGAGCCACTGCTACACAGTGCCTTGAAAAAGTATTCATACCCCTTGAAATTTTCCACATTTTGTCATGTTACAACCAAAAACGTAAATGTGTTTTATTGGGATTTTATGTGATAGACCAACAAAAAGTGGCACATAATTATGAAGTGGGATGAAAAGGAAACACTTTTTTCAAAATATTTTACTAATACAGTAAAACCTTGGATTGTGAGCATCATTTTTTCCAGAAACATGCTTGTAATCCAAACCGCTCGTATATCAAAGCAAATTTTCCCATAAGAAATAATAGAAACTCAGATAATTTGTTCCACAACCACTTATTCATAAGTCTTTCAGTTTATAGTCCATATAAAAAGTGTGACGAGACCCTTGCTTGCTCGCTTCCACTCTCCCGACACTCCTCTGTTTCTAGTCAGCTTGCAGATCGCAACGTGTGATGGTTCGGTCAACCAAGGCTCTGGGATCCGAACTACAGCTATGTGCCGTTCGGAATCCATTAGAATAAACACCAAGCAGGCTGTATGTAAGTTCAAACAGGAAGACAATTTATTGGAAGCACACTTATACAGAATTTGGAACATCCTGCCCCCAACAACCGCTTTCCCATTGGTCAATTGCACAGTACATGCCGTCCTCCTTCAGGTCCTCCTTAGCCATGCAAATGAGGACTCGAAAATGAGTCAGCAGGGATTGGTCAGATAGCTTGAGTAGAAGGACTGTTATGTGTAATGAGACAGAAGCCCCCAGGGGACAATCAATGTACACAATAGCCAGACACAGAACAATGGTTCCATAACGAGCCCCCAATACACATTACTCTGAATGTCAATACATCCCTTAGCAGACAACAGGTGAGTTCATTAGCACACCCGACAATAGGTGAATGGAAAGCCACCTCAGACAAAAGCAAAATTGTTAGACAGTCAGTCTCATCATTGAACTTCCTGGAATGACCATATTAGGAGTTGTACTTCCTGGCCAAAGACCTCATGGCAAATGGGAACAAATCTCAATATTTCTTCATGGAGACCTTGCTGACAAATATGAAGCAATCCAAACCATCAACCATCTGTCCTTAAATTCCAGTGACGGTGAATACCGTCACAAAAAGATTATAGCAATTTGATAGGTTGTGTAACCATAAAATGTCCATCCAAAAATGGCGCCTCCACAAGTGGATTAGAAACAAAATTCTGCAGGAGCTACAGAGTATAAGGCCCCTTTCACATGGGCGTTCCGTATGTCCGTATATCACCCCATCCGTTTGCGGGTGATATACGGACATAATGCATGTCTATGGGACATGCGGATGTCAGCGGATGACCATCTGCTGACATCCGATTTGCGTCCTTTCAGTTCTGTTCCACTTTTTGGAACGGAACAGAACCCTATTTTTTCTTCCGTTTAAAAAACGGAAAGGACGCAAAATCGGATGTCAGCAGTGTCATCCGCTGACATCCGCAATCCCATAGACATGCATTATGTCCGTATATCATCCGCAAACGGATTGGATGATATGTGGACATACGGACCGGATGACACAAAATGTCACCCGTGTCCCTGAAAAAAAAAAAAAAAAGTGCCGGAGCGGTCCACTCCGTGTGAAAGGGGCCTAAAAGAGAAGAGAGGCGCCTCTAACTTTAGTAATATGGTTATATTTAATGAAGGTACAACATTCAGCAACTTACATGATTTATGATTAACCACTTGAGGACAGCCCCACGCAGATATACTGCAGAAGGGCGGCCCTCCTGTGCGAACCGACGTACCTGTTTGTAGACGCTATAACTTTTGCTCAAACCAATCAAAATAATACACCTACTGGGATTTTTTTTTTACCAAAAATTAGTAGCAGAACAAATATGGATCTAAATTGATGAATAAATTAGATTTTTCTTCTATTTTTTTTATTGGGTTTTTATTTTATATGTTTTATAGCATAAAGTAAATAAATACTTTATGTTTAAAGCGCAAAAAATAAAAGCCGCAGACGTGATCAAATACCACCAAAAGAAAGCTCTATTTGTCGAGGGGGGGGGGGCGGGGGGGGAACATACATTTTATTTTGGTACAACGTCGCATGTCCACGCAATTGTCAGTTAAAGCAACGCAGTGTCGCATCGAAAAAAATGGCCTGGTCTTTAAGGAGGTAAAGCCTTCCTGGGCTAAAGTGGTTAAAAGAGGCACATACAAGTATGCAGGCATCCGGGAGAAAGCTGTTCACATAGACCATCCTCTGCACCACTAGCTCTAACTGCTGTCAGTCTGCAATCGTGACCGGGAAGACTACCTTACAATAGAGCGTTCTGAAAGCGAGGCTTGAAGCATTCGTGGAGCGCAGCTTGGAAGGGATGACGTCCATGGCGGTGCGGAGGATAGTCTATGCGAACAGCTTTACCCCGGATGCCTGCATACTTAGATGTGCCTGTTTCAATCATCAACCATGTAAGTTGCTAACTGTTGTACCTTCAATAAATGTAACCATATTGCTACACTTAGAGGCACCGTTTTTATACGCTACTTATATAAAGACATTGCGTGTTTATCAAGTGAAAATTTATAAAAAAAATATATATATTTTGCTGGTCTTGAAAAACACTCCCAGGCCAAGTTACTCTCAATCCAAGGTTTTACTGTAAATATATGGAAAGTGTGGTGTGCCTTTGTATGTCAGCCCCCTTTACTCCGATGCCCCTAACTAAAATCTAGTGGAACCAATTGCCTTCAGAAGTCATCTAATTAGTAAATATAGTCCACCTGTGTGTAATTTAATCTCCGTATAAATACAGCGGTTCTGTAAAGCTTCCAGAGGTTTGTTCGAGACAGTGCTGGGACAAGGTCATCCAGCGCCCAGGGCGAACGTGCAAAACTGCGCCCCCCCCCCTGGGTTGTGCATGACCAATCATTTTACCCATGCCTGATAACTACACTTGATAATTACACCTATGTATAGAGTGCTAAGGTCAGGACTGGATAATTTACCCCTATGAGGCATTTCATATATGCATGAATACATACATACAAACACTCAATATATACATTAAACCACCAACTAATGTACCTGTCTAACCCAAATGTCTTCCCTGAATTTTTTTTCATAATAAACGTTTAAATCCCAACTTCAGGAAAAAAACAAAAAATCAACCGTTACAATGGGGCATGAAAAGTCCCAGTATATTAATAAGACTAGCATGTAAAAAAAAAAAAAAAAAATGGTTTGATATTCTCATTGTGTGTATGGGACTTTTTTATTCTAGGAGCAGAGGATTAGGGTAAAACCACTTAGTCCCAGTTCACACTGGTGTGATGCGGGAAACCCTGCTATTCAGTGCCGGTTCCCACATTGCACCAGAATCGCACAGTGGTTTACACTGAGACCTGCAAATCTCTGGGGGGTGTCAATGTAAAGGTAATGATGACACTTTCAGATTGGTTCGCAGATCGCAGTTCAAACTGTGAAATGGTGCAGGAATTGGATCCCATAGGTGTGAACACCCATGCAATTCAATTCCAGTGCGAACCAAAAAAAGGGCCCTGCTCCATTCTTGTGCAAATGGGATGCGATTTCAGCCAAAAAGTTTGTATGGCTGAAATCACATTGCACAGACATCGCATGTGATCTGCACCACAATGTGGTGCAAATCACATGCGATGTCTGCCATTGCAATAGTGTGATTCGGCACTTAAACTGGCACACATGCATAGGTTTTTTTTTTTTGGTATAGCCAGTGGGCTGAATTGAAAAAAAACACTTACAGATTCATCCATACAAGAGGTGGATGAAGAAATCCCCTCCACGAGACGTATTCTGACGCTGGGCACTCTTCTCTGTCAGAATACACTGATCAGCATTGCAGCTGATTGGCTGCAAGCTGCTGATCGAACAAGGTTTTCCAGCAGGCTCCCATTCTACAGAAGCTCCCATTCTGACAGGCGGCCAACAGGCAAGGCCACACATAGATCAAAATTCAGCTGGTCCCTGCTGAACCGAACAAATTTTGTTTCATGTGTACCCAGCTTTACCTTACTCCTTGCTCCAGTAGGCTCTCTCCAGTGCTGTGACTGGTCCTCGGGAGCTCCTGGGTAAACTGTGACTGACTGGGTCACACTCCAGCCTCATCATACCATACAGGGTTAATGTTCCTGCATGGTATGTGATGAGACTTTGGGTGGTAGAGGAGAGCACTGTAGCTGGCTGGAGAAAATATACATGAGGCGATATCCTCCAGCACTGCAAGGGTGGACTGTTTCACTTTGCTGGAGTTGGGCTGCAACATTATCACTTGTTTATGATCAATCTTTGAATAGGTTAGGAATATACTGGGACTTTTCAGGCTCTACATACTGTAGATGCAGGGCCGGCGCTACCACTAGGCGAGTTAGGCAATCGCCTAGAGCGCACTGCCTGTAGGGCGCCTTGCTGCTGATTTCCCCCTCTTAGTCTGTCCCTCTCCTCTCCGTTCGGCTCTGCAGACTGATCAGGGTCGGGCGGGAAGATTAAAAAGCCGAGCTGACACTTTACACTGAGAAGCTGCTGAAAGAGCCTGAGGATCACTCCACATGAGGTAACACTTCACTGACCAGACCCTCCAGACCTTGCCCCCCCCCCTTCTCTCCCCCCCCCCCCTCTACCTGTCACCCCTCTCTCTCCCTGACCCTTCTCTCTCTGTCTTTGCTAGCATTGGAAATCCCTTTACTCCTTTCTGTTAATGTTAATAAACTCCTTCCTTCCCATCATCTCCCTATGTATAAGAGCCGGTTCACATATGTGCAGATGCACTGATCGCATGTAATTCGGAGCGCACTGCTCCTTCATTACATGCGATCTCCTGTGCGGATGCGAGTTCAGCCATACACTTTGTATACACTTCGTATGGCTGAATTTGCAGCGGATCCACAGCAAACTCGCACAGGAGGCATTTTTTGAGATGCCTCAGGATCGGATCGCATGATGGTTCACACTTGTGCGATTCGATTCTGTGTGAACCTGCAGATCGCACTGTGATATGCGATCAAACTGGGGGTGTCGTTAACATTTAATTGACACCCCCTGCGTATCGCATATGGCAGTGTGAACTGCCAGATGTGCGGATGCGATGCGGGAACAGGCTGCATATTCGCAGCCTTCCCGCATCGCACAAGTGTGAACCAGCACTTAGTCCCGATTCACACTGGTGCAATGCAGGAAACCCTGCGATTCAGTGCCGGTTCCCGCATCGCACCAGAATTGCACACTGGTTCACACTGAGATCTGTGAATCACTGGGGATGTCAATGTAAGGTTAATGACACCCCCAGATTGGTTCAAAGATCGCAGTGCGAACTGTGAAATGGTGCAGGAATCGGATCGCATAGGTGTGAACATCCATGCGATCCAATTCCAGTGTGGACCAAAAATCGAGACCTGCACCATTATGGTGCAAATGTGATGCGATTTCAGCCTTACAGTTTGTTTGGCTGAAATCACATCACACAGACATCGCATGTGATCTGGGCAGCAATGTGGTGTGAATCGCATGCAATATCTGACATCACACAAGTGTGAACCAGCACTTAAAGTGGTATTAACCACTTCTGGACCAGAAGGATTTGCCCCCTTAATGACCAGGCCATATTTTGCGATTTGGCACTGCATTATTTTAACTGACAATTGCGCAGTCATGCGACGCTGCACCGAAATGAAATTGATGTCCTTTGTTTCCCACAAACAGAGCTTTCTTTTGGTGGTATTTGATCACCTGTGCGATTTTTTTTTTTTGTGCTATAAACAAAGAGCGACAATTCTAAAAAAAAAACAATATTTTTCATATTCTGCTATATAACATTCCCAAAAAAAAAATGTAAAAATCAAAATTTTTGATCCTTTTAGGCCAATTTGTTTTCTGCTACATATTTTTGGTAAAAGAAAATCGCAATAAGCGTATTCTGATTGGTTTACGCAAAAGTTATCGCGTCTACAAACTAGAGAAAGATTTATGTCATTTTTATTTATTTTTTTTTACTAGTAATGGCGGCGATCTGCGATTTTTAGTGGGACTGTGACATTGCGGCGGACAGATCGGACCCCTAACTGACATTTTTGACACTTTTGGGGGAACCAGTGACATTACTACAGTAATCAGTGCTATACATATGCACTGTTACTGTAATAATTAGACTGGCAGGGAAGAGGTTAACCCAGGGTGATCAAAGGGTTAAATGTAAGCCTAGGGAAGTGATTCTAACTGTGGGGGGGGGGGGTGGCTTCTGAAATGACCATAGAGACATGTAATCCTATATAGAAGGATCACAGGACCTCTGTGATCATTCCAGAGAGAAGAACGGTCAGATGTGTTTACAACATCCGACCGTTCTTCTCTCTCAGTGGGGAACGATTGCGGGGGCCCATCTGCATTCACGGCCGCCTGTCCCGTGGATCGTCATCCCTGCTGCCTAATAGGGGAGTGCACCAACGGCAGCATGTGCTTGCCCCCAGCACCACGCGCACGATTGACATAGAGCTATGTTGTTTTGCGCAGCCTAGCCAGCCTGTCGCAGTAAAACTGCAGCGGGTGGTCGGCAAGTGGTAAAATAAAGCAAAATATTTATTGTACTGCAGCTTACTAGTTCTTAGATGGGTGGCTGCATTAGTTTTCTTTCTTGCTTTTAGGTTTTCTCGCTTTTGTTTTCACATACCGATCCTACTAGTAAGTCAATCGTTTTTTAAAAGAACAAGCCGTCTTGCAGATGTAGCAGTTAGAGGGTTAAATAAAACCATTTAACTCTGACAAAGGGGTGGAGTCAGGGGCGGAGCCAATGGGGGCGGCAAAATTAAGTTTCGCCTAGGGTGTCAAAAATCCTTGCACCGGCCCTGTGTAGATGTATTCCACATACACACTATATCTTATTAAAAGGCAGGATTAATATATAGTGTGTATGTGTGGAATACATTTACAATATGTGGAGCCTGAAAAGTCCCATTATATTCCTAACCTATTCAAAACATTTTACTTTCTCTTTAGCAAACCTGCACTGCAAGGGTCAGTACAGGTTTACAGCACAGCATTGCACAGTGTAAAACAGGACAGGACACATCGGGACTCACAGGAGGAGGAAATGCAGTCTGCTATCTGTCTCTTATCTTCAGCTTGAGGAGGAGAGGAGAGGAGAGCTCCGATGTCTGCTGGGCAGAAAGCAGTGATCGAGGCTGCAGTGTAGTGTGCTCTGCTTGCTCCGCCCACCTGTACAGGAGCTCTCACGGTCCCGATCCAACCAGCCAGCCTGTACGAAACCTGTGTCCAGGAGAGTGTTTCTCTCCTTTCCAGCAAGGGGTGGGAAGCCTGCAGAAGGTATGGGCGCATTGTTGGCTCTGATTTTGGACATGTTTTAGCAACACAGGAGCTTAGAATAAAGGTGATTCTTCAGTGTTTTGGCGCCCCCTCCCACACTCCTCCCACACTCCGCCCAGGGCAGCCGCCCCTCCCGCCCACCCCTTGTACCGGCCCTGGTTCGAGACCCTTGGTGAAAAAAAAACAGTACCATGAAGGCCAAGGAACACACCAGACAGGTCAGGGATATAGTCATGGAGAGTTTAAAAAGGAGTTTAAAGCAGGGTTTAGGTTATAAAAAAAATATCCCAAGCTCTGAACATCTCACGGGCACTGTTCAATCCATCATCCGAAAATAGAAAGAGTATGACACAACTGCAAACCTCCCGCCCACCCCTTGTACCGGCCCTGGTTCGAGACCCTTGGTGAAAAAAAAACAGTACCATGAAGGCCAAGGAACACACCAGACAGGTCAGGGATATAGTCATGGAGAGTTTAAAAAGGAGTTTAAAGCAGGGTTTAGGTTATAAAAAAAATATCCCAAGCTCTGAACATCTCACGGGCACTGTTCAATCCATCATCCGAAAATAGAAAGAGTATGACACAACTGCAAACCTACCAAGACATGGCCGCCCACCTAAAATGACAGGCCAGACAAGGAGAGCATTAATCAGAGAAGCAGCTAAGAGGCCCATGGTAACTCTGGAGGAGCTGCAGAGAGCCACAGCTCAGGTGGGAGAATCTGTCCACAGGACAACTATTAGTCGTGCACTCCACAAATCTGGCCTCTATGGAAGAGTGGCAAGAAGAAAGCCATTGTTGAAAGAAAGCCAAAAGAATTCCCGTTTGCAGTTTGAGAGAAACCATGTGGGGGACACAGCAAACATGTGGAAGAAGGTGCTCTGGTCAAATGAGACCAAACTTGAACTTTTTGGCCTAAAAGCAAAACGCAATGTGTGGCAGAAAACACCTGCACATCACGCTGAACACCCCACCCCACCGTGAAACATGGTGGTGGCAGCATCATGTTCTGGGAAAGCCTTTCTTTAGCAGGAACAGGGAAGCTGGTCAAAGTTAATGGGAAGATGGGTGGAGCCAAATACAGAGAAATCGTCGTAGAAAACCTGTTAAGAGTCTGCAAAAGACTTAATACTGGAGCGGAAGCTCACCTTCCAGCAGGAAAATGACCCTAAACATACAGCCAGAGCTACAATGGAATGGTTTAGATCAAAGCATATTCATGTGCTAGAATGGCCCAGTCAAAGTCCAGACCTAAATCCAATTGAGAATCTGTGGCAAGACTTGAAATCTGCTATTCACAAACACTCTCCCTCCAATCTGACAAAGCTTGCACTATTTTGCAAAGAAGAATGAGCAAAAATGTCACTCTCTAGATGTGCAAAACTGGTAGAGACATCCCCAAAAAAACCACTTGCAGCTGTAATTGCAGCGAAAGGTGGTTCTACTAAGTATGGACTCTAAAGGGCTGAATAAAAATACACACCACACTTTTCAGATATTTTCAAAAAAATTTGAAAACCATCATTTTTCTTTCACTTAACAATTATGTGCCACTTTTTGTTTGTCTATCAAATAAAATTGTAATAAAATACATTTAGGTTTTTGGTTGTAACATGACAAAATGTGGAAAATGTCAAGGGATTAGAATACTTTTCAAGGTACTGTGTATATATACACACACACACACACACACATTTTATATATATATATATATATATATATATATATATATATATATATATATATATATATATATATATATATATATATACATACATACACACATATACACACACACACACATATATATATATATATATATATATATATGTAAACATACATATATACACACACACACACACACATACATATTGGAGAATGCTCATTTTCTTTTAGCTGTTCTGGTTCTAGCTATTCATATGTAAAGTAAAGCCAAGCTACTGACATCATAATGGTGATTAACAGAATTGGTGCAGATGACTAGAACAGTCCGGTGAAGGAGGTATGGGGATATATTGGGCAATCCACTGGGGTCTGTGATCATAAAAAGGTTCTTACCCCTGCGCTATAGTAAAGAGGGCAAACATAATGGAGGTTTATACAGTAATAAATTCCAACTTTTGCTTGAGATAATCTCTTTACCCCCTTCCCTACTAGGGCATCTCATCCCTTAAAAAGAAATCTTAATACGATCTTAATACGCAGGTGGTTTTTGTCTAGTCCACTTCCTCTTCACCCTTTTATCAGCATTTGATGGATCCTAAATGCTGCAGAGAGCATTGTAACTCTCCTAGGAGTATGGGGAAGAAGGCAGAACCATGAACCAGGAAGTTAGCTGAATGCCCTACGTGTCATTTAACCCAGAAAATGGCTGATCACTGACCCATAAGTGGGTGACCCTGCAGAGGACCGGGCCAACAATGGGGTGAAAATAGCATCCAGAGCTAAACCTCCATTTTAAAATTCTATTTAAGTTTCTATTTTTACATTTTTATCTTTAAATTCTATTTCCTTTTTGCCCAAGCTGGGATAAGGATTTAAACATTTGATAAATTAAAATAGTATTTAGATGTTCTTTCTAAAAACTGTTTGTTGTTAAACAGGTTGTATTTTTTCAGTGCAATGTATACATTAGAAAAGCAGAATGCAAAAAAAGTAAAAGCAATCCTATTTGGATTCCCCTAGCAGTATTAATGATAAAAGAAAAACCTGCATCTCAAGGGAGACATACATTTCATAGAAGGGTCACCTTAGAGCACACAATTGATTTAACACTTTATTTACTTTCTCTTACTATATAAATCCATAAAATTTCTATCCACAATCAAAATGTACTACAATTTGCATAATAATGTACCTTGGCCATAAGAGTTGTTCCAAATCCACCCTGGTAATTATTGGCTGAAGGCACGCCTTCCATCACCCCTGGTACAGGGTTGTAGGTGTCACTTGACCAGCATCGTCCAGAGCTCATGTTCAGGATTTTGGCCAGTAGCTTTGGGTCAAGCCCTAATCTATAAAGGGTCAAGGAAAGCATATTAATATTCAACTGCATCAGGACACGGGTGACAAGTTTTACACACAAGAAACACAATGTCATTTTTCACTCTTTATTAGGTGTCCAAAAATGGTGGAGTATTGATATGGGAGATAGAGTAAGCAATATAAATTAAAATCCATAAATCTCTCATAGTGTTATTATGCTGCCTTGTTTACAGCTCCCATTATCCGATGCAGCATGTATTACAAAACTGCCTGGGTTGATTTTGGGGGAGAAAAATGTTCAGTTCACATTTACATTCCAGTTTATGTATTCTATATTTCAGCAGTGGATTATTTTAACAAAGAACTTCTACTATCATGCAACTAGGTAGACAAATATTTATTACCCTTTCAAATAAAAAAAAAGTCCTAAATACAATTAAAAAATAAAATAAATAAAAGGTTTGGCAACTTCATAAAAAAAAGTCCTAAAAGTACCTAAATCCAGGAACAATAATGAATCATATTGCACCTTTCTAGGTTTAGGATTGGAGGCTTCATTCGTTTTCAGTTTTTTTCCCCCTTTTGTCCACCTTGGTATCCTTCTATTAGCACAATTCATATCTCTGAGTGACAACTCTCATTCACTGTAATATACTGACCGAAGAGCAGCATTGTAACCCTAGGCCGTTCACTTATGATTTCAATTACCAAAAATCTCCTTTCTTCATCTCAAAAGGTGCTCCAGACAATAGCGGATATTGCTACCAGAGATTTCAGGATGGCTTAGCAGAATGCACTGGAAGCTACAAATTCACTAGATTTAATGGTAGGAGCATGGGGTTGAGCATACTCCCAGCACTAAACTGCGACATCAGCTGCATACATCCATTTGGCAGAATGGCGCGTTAAGCTTAAGTTTACCAAAAATACAAAACCTTAAATTTAGCAAAAAGGGACATAACTTCCTCTTTCCATAGAAATCCTCACAGTCAAGCTCTCTTGATGAGAGCTTCTGGCAGCCCCTTAGCTGTATTAATCCCTGCTATACCAAAAACGTATTGTGGTGGGGATGTTAGGACACATGAAGATTTGTACGGAAAGTGGAAGAATCAGAACAAGGGACACATATTACTAATTGTTTGTCCCTTGTGCTGATTTTTATGTTTTGAATTTTAGCTAAACTTAAGATTTAAAGCCCATCACTGTGCTGGCACATATATGTTTAGGGATGAAGGCAACAGTAATATGGTCTTTAACCACTTCAGCCCTGAAATGTTTTATATCCTTAATGACCAGGTCATTGTTTGCGATATGGCACTGCGTTTAACCGACAATTGCGCTGTTGTGCGACGCTGTACCCAAATAAAATTGATGTCCTTTTTCCCCCACAAATAGAGCTTCTTTTGGTGGTATTTATTTACCTTTGCGTTTTTTTTTCCGCTATAAACAAAAAAAGCAACAATTTTTTTTTCTCAAAAACACAATATTTTTTACTTTCTGCTATAAAACTTACCCAATAAAAAAAAAAAATAAAAATAAAAAAAAATGGAATTTCTTCATAAATGTAGGCCACTATGTATTCTGCTACATATTTTTTTTTTAAAAAAAATCCCAATAGGCGTATATTGATTTTGGATTGTGCAAAAGTTATCGCGTCTACATACAAACAACGGGATGTTTTTATGGATTTTTTTTTTCCTTTTTTTTTACTAGTAATGGCGGCGATCAGCAACTTTTAGTGGGACTGCGACGGACAGATCAGACACCTGACACTTTTTTGGGGATCAGTGACATCATTACAGTGATCAGTGTTAAAAAAACATGCACTGTTACTGTACTAATGACACTGGCAGGGAAGGGGGTAGCATTAGGTGTGCTCAAAGGGTTACACGTGTTCCCTGGGAGTGCTTTCTGTGTGGGGGTTTCTCTGACTGGGGGAGGGGGGGGGGGGACAGATATCGGTGTTCCTGCTTAGCAGGAACACAAGATCTCTGTCTTCCTCCCTGTCAGAACAGCGACCTGCCTTATTAACATAGGCAGACCACCATTCTTTGCCTCTTGGGATTGATCGCGGGTGGCTGGCGGACATCGGGTCTGTCGGACCCACTGATTGGCTCCCTGTTAAGCTTCTGCCAGCAATTTGTGACCTATGCTTAACGGGCATCGCATTTGCCCATGTGACTTGTTTGCAGTTTTTGGTGATCAGCATGACATGAAAAAAATCATTTGACCTACAAAGACAGTTAAGTGAAATTATATATAAAGCTTGACTTTTCCTGTAAATTTCAAGCTTGGCTACACCCGCTTATCTGTGAGTCTCTCGGTTGGTCATTTAGGATGATAGGTGGCTTTAATGACCAACAGAAATGCTTGGAATGTAGGTTAAAACTGGGCCAAATAAACCATTATGCGAAAAGCAAAGATATTAAACTTCAGTCTCTTATACATTTTGATATATTATTGTGATGGCAGTTTTAAAGTTTATCTTAAGTCAGATATATGCACTCACCGGTCACTTTATTAGGTACACCAGTAGAATTGCTTAGTAACACAAATTGCTAATCAGCCAATCACATGGCAGCAGCTCAATGCACTTAGGAACAGTGGCGGCTGGTGCTCCATGGGCCGGAGGGGGGGGGCGTCAGACGGACCACACCATACCCCCCCCCCCCCCAACCACACCATACACAATACACAATACCCCCGGTGGCCGGCTCACTCACATTAAAAGAGAGCTGACATGAGAAATAGAACATGTCACACAATCTGTTTTACTTGCATTGATTTCCGGGTATCTTGGAATTGGTGGAATCCTGCCTGGCCCCATTAGAAGCCTCCCATCAGCTTCATCTCCGGCGGCGGTGGCTTCCCCTGTGTCTCCTCTCTCCTCCTCCTCGGCCAATAGCATGGCCTCTCCTTTTGGCCAATCCAGGAAATGGGTCTCAAGACCTGCTTCCTGATTGGCTGGGAGGAGAATCAGTGTGGTAATAGCAAATATTAATTCGCTATTGTCACATAACTGGGTGGGCTCGGGGAGCAGTGCTAATTACGTGCTTAAAAAAAAAAAACCCCATTGGAATCCATGCGTCCGGCGCCCTGCATGTAGATAAGGGGGCCGGACGCATGGATGGGGGGGGGGGGGGGGTGGCACCCCTGCGCCCCCAATGCACCAGCCGCCACTGCTTAGAAATCTAGATGTGGTGAAGACTACTTGCTGAATTTCAAAACGAGCTTTAGAAGGGGAAGAAAGGGGATTTAAGTAGCTTTGAACATGGCATGGTTGTTGGTGTCAGACAGGCTGGCCTGAGTATTTCAAAAACTGCTGATCTACTGGGATTTTCACGCACAACCATCTCTAGGGTTTACAGAGAATGGTCTGAAAGAGAAAATACCCAGTGAGTGGCACAGTTGTGGGGACAAAAAATGCCGGGTTGTCAGGTCATAGGAGAACGGGCAGACTGGTTCCAGGTGATAGAAAGGCAACAATAACTCAAACACTTGCTACAACCAAGGTATGCAAAATACCATCTCTAAACGTACAACACATTAAACCTTGAAGCTGATGGGCTACAGCAGAAGAGCACACTGGGTGCCCCTCCTGTCAGCTAAGAACAGGAAACTGAGGCTACAATTCGCACAGGCCCACCAAAATTGGACAATAGAAGGATGGAAGAATGTTCCCTGGCCTGATGAGTCTCAATTTCAGCTGCGACATTCAGATGGTAGGGTCAGAATTGGGCATAATCAACATGAAAGCATGGATCCATCCTGCCTTGTTTCAATGGTTCAGTCTGGTGGTGGTGTAATGCTGTGTGGGTATTTTATTGGAACACTTTGGGCCCCTTAGTACCAAAATATCATTGTTTAAACGCCACGGCCTACCTGAGTATTGTTGCCGACCATGTTCATTCCTTTAGGACTACAGTGTACAGGCGGTCCACAGGTTACAAACATCCGACTTACAAAGGACTCCTATTTACAAACGGAAGGAGACAACAGGAAGTGAGGAGAAATCTAGCCCTAGGAAGGGAAACTTACTCCTGTAAGAGTTTTCATGGGAAAAAGGTGTCTCCACTGAAGCTTTAACACCAAGGCCCCTTTCACACTTGTGGACCGTCCAGATCCGCCTGTCAGTTTTTCAGGCAGATCTGAACGGATGCCCCATGCATCTCTATGGGGCATCGGATGTCAGCGGAGCCATGTCCGCTGACGTTTCCGATCCGGTCCGTCAAATCCTGATGGATGGAAACCCTATTTTCCATCCGTCTGGCGGATCAGATGAGAATGGACAGGCGGTCTGTTCTCATCTGATTCCCCCAAAGAGAACAGCGGGGATCTGAAACCTCCATTTCTGCACACAGAGCGGAGACAGAGCTTTCATCCGCCTGCTCAGCGGGGAATCGATCCCACGCTGAGCAGCACGGCTTCGTCGACGGAACGGAGACGTGTGAAAGGGGCCTAATCCTTGTTTCCACAACAACCCAAAATTTTCAAAATAAAGTTGTAATAGGGACAGGAAGTGAGGTGAAATCTTCTGAACAAGGGTACAGACAGCAAAACAAAATGGTACAGGGGTGTTACCCTTCCCTATGCTATCCAAAAAAACTTAAAATGATTATTTTGGCTGGAGCTAAACTTAAAAAATACACCTGTTCCAACTTACAAATTCCACTTAAGAACAAACCTACAGTCCCCATCTTGTTTGTAACCTGGGGTCCGCCTGTACCCATCTTCTGATGGCTTCTTCCAGCAGGATAATGCACCATGTCACAAAGCTCAAATCATCTCCGCACTGGTTTCTTAAACTTTTCAATGAAGTCACTGTACTCCAATGGCCTCCACGGTCACTAGATCTCAAACCAAAAGAGCACCTTTGGGATGTGGTTGAACGGGAGATTTGCATTATGGATGTGCAGCCGAAAAAATCTGCAGCAACTGTGTGACGCTATCATGTTAATATGGACGAAAATCTGAGGGATATTTCCAACACCTTGATGAATCTATGCCATGAAGAATAAAGGCAGTTCTAAAAGGCACAAGGGGTCCAACCCGGTACTAGCAAGGTGTACCTAATAAAGTGGCTAGTAAGCCGGTCTGCCAGGCCCTTTCATGGGGCCCTCACACCTCTAGTGCAGTTGTGGCACCATCCATGTTCAGCTGCAGAGATGCTAGACTCTGCCTTCCCTCTACTTGTCTCAGCAGTTGGCAGCAGGGAGGACGACAGAACTCCTACAGATCCTGCACCCCTCGATGAAGCTGCAACACCTCGTCTTCACCTTCCCTGGTCTCAGCATTTAGCAGCTGACTCCAGTCCTGCTCCAGACACTGCATTTTCTGCTTCACATCTCCATCCCCAGCTTCTTCCCAACAGCAGCACAAGTTAAAGGGGATACAATATGATGTAAGGGATGGTGGGGGACTCTTGACATCTGATGTAAGGGGGTGCTCTGGACATCTAGTCTAACAGATACAACTGGCTCTTTGAGGACAAACATAATGCTGATGTGGCTCGAGATTAAATGGAGTTTGACAACCCTGACGTAGTACATTCCTGTTCTGCTGCCTGCGCCACAGAACCCTTTCCCTCTGGTCCCCCTTTGTGGTCCTCTGCTAGCCCCTACTGCTAGCCCCACATAACTACTGTGTTCTGTACTCTTCAATGCAGTAGAGTTTGGTGGCATGGGACGTGGGTAAGAAAATGATTATATATATTTTAGTCTACATAGTCTCTTTAAATGTGCCCCCACCCCCTCCTTTTCCCAAACAAACCATACCCCCCCCCCACCACCACCCACTAACTAATCACTGCAGTGAGCCCAGATTCCAGTGGTGGAGATCCTACAGGCTCAAGAACTGCAGCAGTAGAGCTGCAGCTGTGTAACGTTAGAAAGAACTGTAGAGCTGGTTTAAAGATCTCCAATCAGAAGAGGTGCCCCCAGCAAGAGACATGGAGGATGAACTTAGGTGAGTAAAAGACCTCTTTGGAAAGGTTTTTTTTTTTTTTGTTTATAAAAGAAGCGGAGAATGGGTGGCATATGTCTATAGCATTTACCCTATGCATTTTCTATCACAAGCACAGTTTAAACTGCCTGGGTGTGACAGGGTCGCTTTAAAAATAAATCTACAACCCCCTACAAGTACAAGCTGAGGTTTAAGTGAAAAACACATTAAACAATGCCATTAACATTTCTAGGTAACTTCAGCAGAAGCAGAAACAGATCTGGATAAGTACACTAATGACAGTGTAAAACCAATATTTAACAGGTTACAAGATCCTATCCAGATAGAGCCCTCAGCTGTGTGGGACTTGCACAGACTCATTATTAAATCTTCATTAAGCGGAGCTGCCCAGGAAGCAGTCTGCACAGAGATGTGACATATGTTCTCCTACTGGCAGACAAGCACTATAGTTCTGGGTCAACTGCTGATAAGGTTGCTGATCCTTATAAAACAAAGCTTGGCCAAGCAGAAACATCATTTGTTCTATCACTAGGTTTATGACATAAAATCATGCTCATTGTGGCCAAGAAATTATCTTCAAGGTTTTAATATTCTTAAAAACAAATTGTTGGCACAAATTAATTTTGGAGATTCCTACTTAAAAGCATTTAGAGCTACATAATTCTCTCTACATTTTAAAGGGAATGGCTACACCTGGAATATAATCCATAACTTTACAAAATGTAATACTGTAAGTACCAGTGCAGAAATACTTTGTAGTTCTTAAAGCAACGGTGTTTAACTGTTGTCCTCATGGTCCCCAAAAAGCATTTTTAGAATACATTGCAAACTCCAAAAGCAAAGGTTTAAAAAAGTAGACCTAACTATCTGACTCTGCTTCAGCAATCAGTTGCCCTGCTTGGCCATTATACCCACCCACATTTCACTTCAGCTCAATCAAGCGCCGATACCCTAGATGAAGAACCCTGTCTCTGGGAAAATATTAGAATTTCAACAATCTATAAGTTAGGAACCAGCAGGGGAAAAGGGGGGTTCTTTTAAATATTTTTTAGACTTTAGTTCAGATGCTTTTTAAAAACCTCTACACAGACCCACAGAAAAGTCTGTTACTGATGCGCTTTTACATAGGTTACTCATAAATGTAGTGGACCCCCTACTTTTGAGCAAGGTGAACACTGAGATCCTGACTTATCTGTCCATTATGTCCAGTGGTAAGTTATCAAATTTTTTCGTACACATAGAAGGAAAACAGACAGCATGCTTACAACTGCTAAGAGATAGACATCTAAATACACAAAATGTAGCTTCAAGTACTCCAAGAAGGTAAGGAAAATTTGAACATATGCCATCTGATATTAGGATTATATCAAGAGCGTTAAAGTTATAAATAAGGAACAAGGTAGGCAATCAAGTATAAAATACATACTGTGGGATCCTCCAATTTCAGACACCATTTTTGGGGAAACGCGTTAGGTGAGGACTGCGTGTCACGTCATTGTGGCCAGCTTAGATGGAGAATACTGTGGCAGGCTTGTTTTTACACTGCTTGATTATATTTGCCTCAATGTGCGTATATCTCCGCGATTTGCAATAAATCTTTTTAACATATTTACGCTATGAGGCTTCTCCCTACTTTTCATGTGATATATTGAGGAGTGGATTCCATTTGATTCACGGCATGGAGAGGTTATTGCCCTGGAGATAAAGCACAGGCTGTTTCTGACCTCTGTAGTCCAGATCCACTAGTGTGGGTAAGAGGGTCCAAATTGGGCCCAATTAGCCATTTTCCCTCCCAAGGGTCATGGGACTTGTTAGTGTTAAAAGGTATCAGGTGTGAATGGGGAGGAGGTGTGTTAAATTTGGGGTTATCGCTCTCACTCTCTCATACTGGTCACTGGAAGTTCAACATGGCAAAGAACTCTGAGGATCTGAACAAAAAAAATTGTTGCTCTATATAAAGATAACCTAGGCTTTAAAAAGATTGCCAAGACCCTGAAACTGAGCTGCAGCAAAGATGGCCAAGACCAGCAGTTTAACAGGACAGGTTCCACTCAGAACAGACCTCGCAATGGTCGACCAAAGAAGTTGAATGCACATGCTCAATGTCATATCCAGAGGTTGTCTTTGGGAAATAGATGTATGATTGCTGCAGAGGTTGAAGGGGTGGGGGGTTTGCCTGTCAATGCTCAGACCATACGCCGCACACTGCATCAAATTGGTCTACATGGCTGTTGTCCCAGAAGGAAGCCTCTTGTAAAGATCATGCACAGGAAAGCCTGCAAACAATTTGCTGAAGACAAGCAGACTAAGGACATGGATTACTGGAACCATGGCCTGTGGTCTGATGAGACAGAGATAAACTTATTTGGGCTTCAAATCGTGTCAAGTGTGTGTGGTGGCAACCAAGTGAGTAGTACAAAGACAAGTGTATCTTGCCTATAGTCATGCATGGTGGTGGGAGTTCCATGGCCTGGGGCTGCATGAGTGTTGCCGGCAATGGGGAGCTACAGTTCATTGAGTGAACTATAAATGCCAACATGTACTGTGACATACTGAGGCAGAGCACGATTCCCCTCACTTTGGAGGCTGGGTCGCAGGGCAGTATTCCAACAAGATAACGACCTCAAACACACCTCCAAGACTACCACTGCCTTACTAAAGAAGCTGAGGGTAAAGGTGATGGACTGGCCAAGCATGTGTCCAGACCTAAACCCTATTGAGCATCTGTAGGGCATCCTCAAATGGAAGGTGGAGGAGCACAAGGTCTCCAACATCCACCAGCTCCGTGATGTCATCATGGAGGAGTGGACAAAGACTCCAGTGGCAACCTGGTGAACTCCATGCCCAAGAGGGTTAAGGCAGAGCTGGAAAATGATGGTGGCCACACAAAATATTGACATTTTGCGACCAATTTGGACATTTTCACTTAGAGGTGTACTCACTTTTGTTGCCAGCGGTTTAGACATTATTGGCTGTGTGTTGAGTTATTTTGAGGGGGCAGCACATTTACACTGTTGTACACTCACTATTTTACATTGTAGCAAAGTGTAATTTCTTCAGTGTTGTCACATGAAAAGATATAATAAATGATTTACAAAAATGTGAGGGGTGTACTCATTTTTGTGAGATACTGTATATATAGAAGTAGACTTTGAAGGCTAGTTCTGGTTCAGTTTGAAAAGCATACTTTCTGACTCAGATTCAAAAATGATCTGGCTTCGAAGTCCACAGAAAAAGCTGGTGCTACATGTGGGTACATTCCAAATCCACTTTCCTATATTGCTAGTATCAATTTAGACTGACAGCTAAATAGCCAGATTACATATGATTGGGATGCAATGCTGTAAGCACCAAAAGTAAATACACCTAAAAAAGCAAATCTGAACCAATGAAATAGCCTGCCTTCTATAGCATTTGCCCTCCATAAATCAATGTATAAACAAAGAATACAAAAAAATCACAGCATTCAAAAAAGGAACTTCGGGTGTACTCACCCCACTCCGCCCCCCTCTTTCAACAACACCTTCTGAATACTCACATTGTGCTACATGGAAGCATTCCCAGGCATGTTTAAATCATTAGTATGCAATGGTTTATGCGTGAAGGGAAGTGCCCTCGTGCAGCATATTCCAACTGGATATGCACTAACAGTACGTCTGTGCCTTGTACCTCACCGAGTAAGTCTCAGAGTTACTGTGTGTTTTATCCAGTTGTTCTTGTACACTCTTCTGCTCAAATTTGTAGCAAACCCTTAACCTCTGCCATAGAGCACAGCGAGACTATGGACGCAGTGTTTTTCTCATGTGACTGTGGCATAAAATGACAGAGTGCTGGACTACCTAGGTTAGGCACAGTCATAGTCCACATGAAGCGTGCACTAGACTACCTCTTCAAAGCAATAGGCTGAACAATGCCAGAGCACAGTTGCAGGATGATGGGGATATCCGCTCAGGGGTGGCAGTGTTGGAGCAGGCGCCCTCCCCCAGCTGCCAGGGGAGCGGTGGCTCCAGGTAGGAGGGGGGCAGAGACTCAGGAAAGGTTAGACAGGTAGTGGTAGTAGGGGACTCAATTATCAAGAGGACAGAGAGGGCAATCTTTCAAAACAATCGTGGTAGCCGAACAATGTTTTTTACTGGGCGCTTGAGTTCGGCACATCGCGGATCGGGTGGACAGATTATTGGGCGGGGCTGGAGAGGACCCAGCAGTCATGGTGCATGTAGGCACCAATGACCAAGTGAAAGGAAGGTGGAGGTTCCTAATAAAATTATTTCAGGGACTTAAGGAATAGATTGGGGAATAGGACCTCCAAGGTGGTTTTCTCTGAAATACTGCCTGTACCAAGAGCCACACCAGAGAGACAGAAGGAGCTTAGGGAACTGAACAAGTGTCTGAGGTACTGGTGTAGGAAGGAAGGGTTTGGGTTCCTGGAGAACTGGGCGGACTTTTCAGTCGGCTACTGGCTCTTTAGTAATGTAGAATGGGGACGGTACAGCTCTTTTGGGGAGAAAGATGACCACAAAGTTGGAGGGGCTTTTAAACTAGGAGTTGAGGGGGAGGGCTCAGAGGTAGAGTCAGTTAGTAGGGAGCAAAGGACAGAAGGTATTATTGGGATCAGCAGCGACAGTAGATCCATAACGTCAACCATTGGGGGGTCTGTGCGGACAAACCTCAGACCAAACAGGAATAAACTTAAGTACAATTCACTATCCACAAAACGAAGAGGGGTATACACAAATGCCAGGAGCCTAGCTAATAAAATGGATGAGTTGGAACTGTTAGAACATGAGGAGGACATAGACCTTGTGGGAATAACAGAAACTTGGTTCGACCCCTCACACGACTGGCTGGCCAATATCCAAGGGTATTCGGTGTATCGGAAGGAAAGGGAAGGAAAAAGAGGGGGAGGGGTATGTCTCTATGTCAAAAATAATGTAAGGGTGGTGGAGAGGAGTGACATTATGGAAGGGATGAGTACGGAGGTAGAATCCGTATGGGTAAAACTCCATAGGGAAGAAGTAAAGGGGAAAGAAATAGTGGGGGTTTGTTATAGGCCGCCCAACCAAAGGGAGGAGGTAGAGCTGGAATTTCTATCACTGTTGGGTAACTCAGCAAAGCTGGGACCAGTCATCATTTTGGGGGACTTCAATTATCCCGACATTGACTGGGAAGAGGGGACTGCACACTCAATAAAGGCCCGTCTCTTCATGAATATCTTACAGGACCACTACATGTCTCAGTTGGTGCATTCTCCTACTAGAAAGAATGCAGTGATGGATCTATTAATTACGAATGACCAAGATCTAATCTCAGATGTAGGAGTCCAGGACAACTTGGGTTTTAGCGATAACAGGATGATCACATTTAGCGTAAATCACAATATAGCAAGGCAAGAGGGGAACATAAGAACCCTAAACTTCAGAAGGGCAAACTTTCCCAAACTGTGCTCAATGATAGAGAAAATAAACTGGGATCAAACTCTAGGAACACTGACCACGGAGGAAAAATGGGAGTGCTTTAGGAACATATTAAACCAAAGCATCTCACAGTGCAATCCTATGGGAAATAAATTAAGAAGAGTCAAAGCCAAACCGGGATGGCTAAACTGTAATGTAAAAAAAACACGTAATTAGGGGAAAAAAATGGCCTTCAAGAAATATAAAATCGGAGGGCACATTATTGCCTTTCCAGCAATACAAGGAATCAAATAAAAAACGTAAATACAAAATCAAGATGCCAAAAATCGACTTTTAGAGACAAATAGAGGAAAGTAAAAATAACCCTAAGAAATTCTTTAAATAGATCAACAGCAAAAAAACAAGGTCAGAGCATGTTGAACACATAATTAACGATGATGGGAGGATGATGGGAGGATGATTACAGAGGACACAGAGAAGGCAACCGTGCTTAATGCTTTCTTCTCCTTAGTCTTTACACAGAAAAGGAGGGGTATACTGACCATGACTGTATGGTTAGCAGTACTTCACATGACATACCGCTATGGCTAACAGAGGGTGAAATCATGGAAAGGCTGGATAAAATTAGCACAAATAAATCACCAGGCCCGAATGGCGTGCATCCGAGAGTACTCAAAGAACTCAGTAAAGCCCCGTACACACGTACCGATCGTCGGCCGAACGATCGGCCGTCTTTTGTCCAGGGCTGTCGTGTCTGTTGAAAACTGCAAAAGACTGCACACGAATTTTGTCGGCCAACAACAGCCGACTGCAGAAGTGATGTCATGTGATGGTTAACTTTCCGTGTGTTTTTTCTTTTCTGAGCATGCCCAGTTTTGCAAATCTGCTGTCTGTCGGCCGAAATCTGTACTGACTGGCGAACAATCGGCCGTTCTGGTGTTGGCCTACAAAAATTTTAATGCCTGCACGACAGATTCTGTTCGGCCGAAAATGCGCTGTCGGCTGTCGGAAGCTTCATACTAACAAGCCTACAATCGGCCAATCGGTCGGCGGCCGAATATTTGCGGCCGACAATCGATACGTGTGTACGGGGCATTAGATTAGATCTAGACCACTGTTCCTGATCTTTGCAGATAGATTTCCTCCAGTCACCTGGTACAGTTCCTGTCAAAATACTAACGTGATACCAATATTCAAAAAAGGGCAGAGGCATATTCCGGGAAATTATAGGCTGGTCAGCCTGTCGTCAATAGTATGTAAACTACTGGAACTGAATAAGGGACTATATCCAAGAATTTGCTAAAGACAACAACATCATCAGCAGTAATCAGCACGGGTTTACAAATGGGCATTCTTGTCAAACCAATCTGTTAACATTCTACGAGGAGGTGAGCTGTGAGCTAGATAGGGGGGGGGACCTGTGGATGTGGTGTATCTGGATTTTGCTAAGGCATTTGATACAGTTCCCCACAAACGCTTAATTTACAAAATAAGGTCTGCAGGAATCGACCACAAGGTTTGGCCTTGGATAGAAAACTGGTTAAAAGGGCATGTCCAAAGGGTGGTAATAAATAACGCGCACTCAGACTGGTCTGGGGTGGTAAGTGGCGTCCCCCAAGGCTCAGTCCTGGGATCAGTTTTGTTCAATCTATTCATAAATAGCATCGAGGACAGGATTGTTAGCTCAATCTCAGTTTTTGCAGATGACAAAATTAAGCAGGGCAATAACTTCACTTCATGATGCAGAAATCTTACAGAATGACCTGAAAGAATAACAGAGTGCACAACTACATGGCAAATGAGGTTTAATGCGGAGAAGTGTAAGGTGTTGCACTTGGGGGCTAAAAACAAATGCAAAATAGGCTTTTGGGGGGGGGGGGCTCTGGGGGAATCAAAAATGGAGCGTGATCTGGGAGTCTTTGTAGATGATAGACTAAGCAATAGCATGCAATGTCAAGCTGCAGCTGCCAAAGCCGGCAGAATATTAGCATGCATAAGGAAAGGGATATATTTCAGAGCTAAAACTATAATCCTACCACTTTATAAAACTCTGGTCCGACCACATCTGGAGTACTCTGTCCAGTTCCGGTCGCCAGTCCTCAGAAGGGATGTGTTGTAGCTGGAGAGAGTCCAGAGAAGGGCAACTAAACTAATTAGGGATTGGAAGACCTTAATTATGAAGAGCGATTACAAGCGCTTGATTTATTCTCCCTGGAAAAGAGACGCCTGAGAGGGGACATGAAAGCGATTTACAAATATCTCAACGGTGATCTCAGCATAGAAAAAAAAATGATTCAGTCGCAAGGAATGTAAGAGGACCCGAGGCCATACAATGTGATTTAACCTAAGGTTACGCAGGGTTTTTTTTTTTTTTACAGTAAGGGCTATAAGATTGTTGAATTTTCTACCACAAATGGTATTAACTGCGGGGAGTATGGCTACTTTTAAAAGACTCTTGGACGTACATCTCAAGTATAAAAACATTCAGGTTCCGTTCACATGTCAGCGTTTGGATCGCGGGCAGAACCGTCGCGGTTCCGCCCGCGATCCGGAGATTTATTGCAAATCGCGGGACGCCTAGCGTTGCCCGTTGATTTGCAATAGCCCCCCAAACGCCGAGCAATGTTGCAGCGATTTCCGCCTGCCGAATCGCGGCAACATCGCGCAAACAAAATCGCGGGACGCAATACGCCTCAAAGAAGTACAAAAGCTTCTTTGGAGCGTATTGCGTCCCGCGATTTTGTTTGCCCCGCGATTTGCAATAAATCTCCGGATCGCGGGCGGAACCGTGGCGGTTCTGCCCGCGATCCAAACGCTGACATGTGAACGGAGCCTCAGGGATATGGGAAATTATTACGTTCACACACACCTACACAGGTTTAACTGGATGAACTATTGTTTTTATTCAACCTCAACTACTATGTAACTATGTACTAGGCTAGAAGGTATGATAAAAGACAGATTTTTACTTATGCTGCCACCACCCACAAGGGTTTCATACATAAACTTTAAATAAAAATGTAGGATGCCCATGGTAAGCAGTCAAATGTTTTCTCCTTTCATCTTCATGTACAAATGCTTTATACTACAAGCAGTATAAGCCCTGTCCCCATACCTGTGTCATATATACTAATGTTCCTACCCACAGGAAAAAGTATCAAGGGGTCATACAGGATCCAGGTTTCTTTTTCAACCCATTTATACAATGTACATTTCTATCGTCTTAGGGCAGCATTGCTTTACCTTTATTTTGTCTGTCATCTGCTAATACACATCTGAAATGGTTTAGACAGACATTGGTCTCAACAGCATCTTGGGACTTCTCTATTTGTGCGACTTAAAACAGACCCATAAGCAATCATTTAAATAGACAGATGAAAAATGTGTGTGGACTGCTCTACCTGCCAAAGGATCTAATTCAGTTCAGCCACTCTTGCAATTCACTTATCCATGCCAGACAGCACACCCATGTCCTTGACCTCACCATATCCAACTGCAGGTAAAGCAAGCTTAGTCATGAACCTATCGCAAAAAGCAACTAGAGAGGAATATACACACACACACACACATACATATATATATATATATATACATACATACATACATACATACATACACACACACACACACACACACAGTATACACCTTTTTCCTAGCCAAACATTTTCTATGTAACATTGACATCACTCTGCAGTGCAGTAGAGCCCTATTGACTTAGTGTTTCCCACTGGATCTGCTGTGGAGGCAACAAAAGGTTAATATGAAGAAATAGTGGGGTGCAATAGAAGAAAAAAAAATTAAGGGTTGTTTACCAGCTATGTCATGTGGTTCAGTCCTTTTTATCTGCCTGGAGCTCTTCTTCACCCTATGGGCAGCTTATGAATGGTTAACAATATCCTTTCTCAATAAAATAAGAATTGCTGTTTGCAGCAAAGAGATTTTCCAAAAACAAAACAAAGTCTGCACAATACACTCATTATCCCATAAAAAGGCTCGAAATAGCCCAAACCCTTAAAATGTTTTAAATTCATCAAGTATTAGGCGATTTATGACCACCCTACACTTGACATGAGTACATCTTGATAACAACAAAATTGAGTTGCAGGACAAGATGTGAATTCTTAGGGGGAAAAAAAAAAGAAACTATGTTTTACTAATTAATTATCAAGCAAAAATGTACTGGACAGAGGAGACTGCAGTAAGGAATGTCTGTTTAGAACCTCAAGATTTCACTGTGATCTAACCCACCCTGAATGCTTATTTCTTTCAGAAAAATCCGTATGCTGTAAGCCTTTTTTTCTTGCAAGTGTACCATTAAAAGAGCAAGCAGGAAGCATTTTGCATTTCATCTTTTTCTGTATTCTTCCTACTGGCTTCCACATAACTGACAGTGAAAATTAGACATGGTATTAAAATCAGTTACTGAAGTCCTCTGTCTTCCACTAAGACCAAAGCTTGTAATGGTCTAAAGCCGGCTGGAATATAATTGTCATTCAGTACGCATCTTTCCTAGAAAGTCATGCTTCATTGGAGAAGACTGAGTTTCCATTTGAAATCAACAAATTAATCTGAGACAGGTATCTGAAAGGGCAAGTTTAATAGGAAGCAGCTACTGGGCTCTCAACCATGATAAAATGTTATTGCTGTTTCCCTGTAAATTGGCTGGGAACATATGATACTTTCTGCATAAGAGCCCCATTGCTGTTCAAGAGATATACTGCTGAAGCTATCAAAATGATGACAGCCTGTCAGTCCCCCATAATAGGCTGCCAATGGCTGTGTTGTGTGCGCGCTTCTGTTTACAATTGGGAACGCTCTCTCAGAAGTAATAAAAATAACATAAAAAGAAAGTCATTATGGTTACAAAATTTGAAATAAAACATTGAATCAATTGCCAGTGTTTCAATTGGGAAAAATCTAATAGCAAGAAAGGATTAAAGCATGAAGGCTCTGTGTCTGTATTTTGTTTTTTTTTTCCCCCAAAATGTAAGCCTTTGAATGGTTACAACTAACATTTTCTGAATCAATAGCAGAGCCTCAGTGGGTGCTTCTCCAACAAACCCTAGAGGCCACAGATGATTTGAGCTGCCATATTCTTCTGCACCATTGGGTTGGTCTAGGGCTACTGCACAGGCTTGCTTGGCTTATCGGCCTTCCAGTGATTCCAGCTATGAGTGTGATCATCAGGAGTTCCACATGCTCAGCACTTATGTATGGAGGTTTCTGGTTTGCATAGGGCAGGGGTGTCAAACTCAATTTCATCGCAGGCCGCATCAGGATTATGGTTGCCCTCAAAGGGCCAGTTATATCTGTAAGATTAGATCAGTGTTTCTCAACTCCGGTCCTCAGGGCCCACTAACAGGCCAGATTTTAGGTATTACCTTGGGGAGATGCAGACTAGAATACTGCAATCACTGAGCAGCAAATGATATCACCTGCAATGTATTTCAGTTTTCTTGCAAACCTGGCCTGTTAGTGTGCCCTGAGGACCGGAATTGAGAAACACTGGATTAGATGTCCAGAGTACCCTACACCCCCTTATATGAGATGTCAAGAGCCCCCCACCATCAGAAGTCAAGAGTCACCCACCCTTCCTTACATCACAATGCACCTCCTTACCTTGTGCTGCTGCCAGGAAGAAGATTTGGGTGGATTTGGGAAGAAGTACAGGGTCTGGAGGATGACCAGAGGAGGGCTGGAGTTAGCTTCCAGAGTTTGCTGAATGCTGAGTCCAGGGGAAGCAGAGAAAAGGTGGTGTTACGGCTGCACAGAGAGGTGCAGGATCTGTAGGAGGAGTTCTGCCCTCCTTATGCTGTGGACTACTGAGAAGGGGGGGATGGGCAACAACGAGTCTTTCTTCAGCTGCACAGCGAGGCGTTGGAACTTGCAAAGGAGTTCTGTCCTCTCTGTTGCCGACTACTGAGACAAAGTGGGGGCAGAGACAATGGGGGTGCTGCAGATGCAGGAGAGGTGCGAGGGCCACATGAAATGGCCTGGGGAGCCGCATTCAGCCCACGGGCCTTGTGTTTGACACCTGTGGCATAAGGGATACCATAAGGTACGCTTCCAGAATGATATAGTCATTAAAATGTGCCCCAAATAACCTAATAGCCCCACACCTTTTTAGTGGTTTTGTGTCTCCACCCTTAAAGTGGTTGGAAACCTTTGACACCCCTGCTATAGAGGGATATGCTTTGTTCATATATCATGTCTAACTCAATTTCATAATGAGCCGCAACAGCATCACGGTTGCCCTCAAAGGGCCGGTTGTATCTGTAAGACTATATAAATGGATCTACTCTATTACAATAATTGCCCCTGCATTCCATTTTTACTCGTTTTGGCAATACCTTGAGACTTAAGCTGTAAAGGGGTAGGTGTTGATGGGCACAGAGCCCGCTCAAACTCCTGTAGCAGTTGATGCAAGTCTGAAAAAATGGTTGCACACCACTTTTCAGACAGAACATGGTTCTGCCACGGTGTTCTGTCTGTGTATTCTCCAATAAAGTTTCTTGTGGATGATATCAAAGTTGTGCGACCCTCCTTTTCAACTGGGATAGAACTGTATTACTCTCATAATTCTAAGCCAGAGCATCCCACATCAGAAATCAGGAGTCCCTCATCCTCTCTTATATCACAGTGCTTACCCTTGCTGTTGCTGGGAAGAATTTGGGGACAGAGCTGGAATACAGAAAGTGCAGGGTCTGGAGGAGGACCAGAGGAGGACTGGAGTCAGCCAGCTGTCTGCAGAATGCCGAGACTAGGGGATGCAGAGATGAGGGGGTACTGCTGATGCACAGAGGGGCACATGATCCGTAGGGGGAGTTGTCCTCCTCTCTGCTGCCAACTGCTAAAACAAGCTGGGGTCCCACAGCTGCAGGAGAGGTGCGAGGGCCACATGAAATGGCCTGGCGGGCCGTATATGGCCCCCGGTCCTTGTGTTTGACACAGCATGTGCTCCATAGTGTGTAATTGTCTCAATTAAGAACACTAAGGGGTTTATTTACTAAAGGCAAATCGACTGTGCACTACAAGTGCACTCAGAAGTGCAGTTGCTGTAGACCTAAGGAGGAGATCTGAAACGAGGGGAAGCTTTGCTGATTTCGATCATCCATTTATGTGCAACCAAAAAACGGAATTTTTGTAAAATCTTACCTGTAAAATTCCTTTCTCTGAGTCCTCCGACAGTCGCCGCCTCTTCATATTCGTCACATATGGGGTATTAGACTTTGCTCCGAAGGAGTAGCTAGGCAACAGAATATGTTAACAATAAAGCTTTAACATATCCCACCCTCAAGGGGTGGTCCCCTCAGTCAATACCCTCCTACTTCCTGCAACCATATCTCAGTTTTAGTGGAATAGCAGTAGAGTATACATTCAAACCCCAAAAGAGGGGCGGGGGCGGCGACTGTCGGAGGACTCAGAGAAAGGAATTTTACAGGTAAGATTTTACAAAAATTCCGTTTTCTCTTACGTCCTCCGACAGTCGCCGCCTCTTCATATTCGTCACATATGGGGACGTCCCAAAGCAGTGCAAACATGAGGGGTGGGAAACGCATCCGCGCCGAAAGGCAATGCAGTCTCCACATCAAAGAAAGGAACCTTACCAAAGGAAGGAAACCAGCTGGGCAACAGCAAAAATAAGTGCTCAACAGGAGCAACAACCCAGGAAAAGACAAAAAACCAGGGGATACAAAACTTATCCCAACAGCCAGGAGTCCCCAACAAGGGACCCTAGGGAACAGCCGCACTAAGAACCTTGCGGCCAAAGGAAGCATCCGCCGATGCCTGAACATCTACTTTGTAGAATTTTGTGAAAGTGTGTACGGTCGACCAAGTCGCCGCCTTACACACCTGGGCTACAGAAGCCCCATGACGACAGGCCCAAGACGTACTCAGAGATCTAGTAGAGTGCGCCTTCACAGGCACAGGGGGAACCTTCCCCTGCAAGGCATAGGCCTGTTCAATGGTCTGCCTGATCCATGTGGCAATGGTAGAGGCGGAAGCCGCCATGCCCTTCCGAGGACCCTCTGGAAGAACAAACAAGGAGTCCGTCTTTCGAAAAGACTCAGTCGATTTAAGGTAAACCCTAATCGCCCGAACAACATCCAGAGAATGCAATCTCACCTCCTTTGGATGTTTAGGCTTCGTGCACAACGAAGGCAAAACAATATCCTCGTTAAGATGGAATTCCGAAACTCTTTTCGGCAGAAAAGAAGGATTAGGTCGCAAGACCACCTTATCCAAATGAACAACCAGGTACGGAGACTTGCAGGACAAAGCCGCCAGTTCCGACACTCTGCGAGCCGAAGTGATCGCCACCAAAAAGGCGACCTTTTTGGACAACATAGACAACGAGATCTCCCTGATCTGTTCAAAAGGAGCACGTTGTAACACAGATAGGACTAGATTCAAGTCCCAAGGGGGCAAAGGATCCCTCCTAGGAGGAACCAGATGCCGCACACCCTGAATAAAAGTGCCAACCAAGGAGTTGGAAGCCACGGGACGTTGAAACAGAACGGCCAGCGCAGACACCTGACCCTTTATCGTAGCCAGCGCCAAACGCTGATCGACACCCGTCTGAAGGAAAGACAGCACACGGGAAACCGAGTACGTGCGGGGTGAAAACCCCCTGGACTCACACCAGGCAAAATAGGCCTTCCAAGTACGGTAATAAACCTTTCCCGAGGAAGACTTCCTCGCGTTGATCAAGGTATGAACAACCTCTGGAGAGAGACACTTCTCCTTCAGGACCTCGGTCTCAACAGCCAGGCCGTCAAAGCCAGCGACTGTAAAGCAGGATGGTAAATCGGTCCTTGAGACAGTAGATCGTCCCGAAGAGGCAGACGCCAGGGGGCGTCGACCGCCAGATTCACGAGGTCTGCGTACCAGGACCGGCGAGGCCAGTCCGGTGCCACAAGAATCACCGTGCTGCGTTCCGAGTGTAACCTGCGAAGGAACCGGGACAGCAACTGAATCGGTGGAAACGCGTACATCAGCCTGTACTGATGCCACGGGGCCACTAACGCGTCCGACGCGTCTGCCCGAGGGTCGCGCGTCCTTGCCACGAACCTCTTCACCTTGTAGTTGAGGCGAGACGCGAACAGGTCCACATCTGGAAGACCCCACTTCGCGCACAACATCTGGAAGACAGCCGGATGGAGAGACCATTCCCCCTGATCCAGGGTCTGGCGACTCAGATAGTCCGCCTGCCAGTTCTCCACTCCCGGAATGTGAACCGCCGTTATCGCCGGGACATGAGTCTCGGCCCAAGACAGAATGTCGGCCACTTCTCGAGCCGCTCGGGCACTCCTGGTGCCCCCTTGGTGGTTGATGTAGGCCACCGCCGTGGCATTGTCCGTCTGCACCCGAACCGGGCAGCCCTGCAGCCGGTCCGTCCAGCGATGAAGACAGAGCCTTATCGCACGCAATTCCAGAATGTTGATCGGGAGGGAAGACTCCCCCTCCGACCAGGTCCCCTGGGCGGACAGAACGCCCAGAACACCACCCCAGCCCGACAGGCTGGCATCCGTGGTGATTATCGTCCACGAGATCGGACGAAACGACTTGCCCCCGGACACCAACGGGGACTGGAGCCACCACAGAAGGTTTTCCCTGGTGCGATGACTCAACGAGATCTGAAGATCCAGAGATTGAGGTCGCCCGTCCCACTTGGACAAGATCTCCGCCTGGAGACCCCGCGTGCGAAACTGCGCGAAAGGAATCGCCTCGAAAGCCGAGACCATCAATCCCAGACATCTCATACACGTCCGCAGAGACGAGTTCGGAACGTCCCTGAGGGACCTGACTTCCTCCTGAAGAGTCCTGAGTTTGTCTTCCGGCAGGAAGACCTTCGCCTGCACCGAGTCCAGTATCATTCCCAGATAGGGAAGACGAACCGACGGACTCAGTGTCGACTTTGGAACATTTATCGTCCAACCGAACTCCTGCAGAGTTTGCATCGTGACAGACAGGTCCTTCTCCAGACCCTGACTGGTCGCAGACCGAATCAGAATGTCGTCCAGATACCCCAGGACAGAAATGCCCTGGGCCCTCAATAATGCCAGAACCGGTGCAAGCACCTTGGTGAAGACCCGCGGAGCCGAGGCGAGCCCAAAGGACAACGCCACGAACTGGTAGTGATCCTCCGCAATGGCAAATCGAAGGTATCTCTGATGACCCTCGAATATGGGGATGTGAAGATACGCATCCTTCAAATCGATGGAGGCCATGAATTCCCCGGAACCAGGGCAGCCACCACCGAGCGCAGGGATTCCATGCGGAACTTGCGAACCCGCACAGAGCGGTTCAGAGCTTTCAAGTCCAGAATTGGACGAACCTTGCCCTCCTTTCTGGGCACGGTGAACAGATTGGAATAAAACCCCCGAAATCTGTCCCGATGAGGCACCGGAACCACCACTCCCTGAGCCCTCAGGTCCCGCACCGCCAGGTGCAGATCCCGCAGGCGCTCTGGAGACAGTTGTAGATTTGAGGGAAAAAATCTGCTCTCTGGCCGAGAGAGAAACTCGATCTTGTAACCAGATCGAACGATTTCCAGAACCCATCTGTCCCGCACACGGGCCAACCAGGGCTGAAGAAAACCGAGCAAGCGTCCCCCCACCCCAAAACTGGGTGAGGGCGCCCCTTCAGGCCGAACTGTTATGGGCCGCAGGTCCGGATTGGCCGGACTTCTGTTTCCCAGACCAGGGTTTCTTCTGAGAGCCCTGGCCTTTGAACGGTTTGCCCTTGTAGTGCGGCCGAAAGGCACGAAAGGACCCCTGAGGGGGCCGAAAATTCGCATGCTTCTTCCCAGAAGCCCCCTTAGCCTTGGGGAAATGGGGCAAGAGAGTGCTCTTACCCCCGGTGATCCCCTTAATCAACACATCCAGGGACTCCCCAAAAAGGCGAGACCCATCATAAGGCAGATTGGCTAAGGTTTTACGTGAAGATTGGTCCACCGACCAACATTTCAACCAAACCAGGCGGCGAGACAACACCGCCACGCTGTGCACACGTGCAGCCAACGGAATCAGGTCCAGGTCCGCATCACACAGATACATGACACCCTGGTGGATCTGATCCACCATGTCCAGGGTCGCCGCCGAGGCCGAATCGGCCACTAGGACGCGCCTAAGCATCTGCGTCCAACTTGCGATCGCCTGGGCCGCCATGAGAGAAGCAAATAGAGCCTTAAGCATAGAACCCGTAACAGAATAAGTATGACGGGCAAGAGACTCCAGTCTCCTATCCGTGGCATCACGGAAAACAGGGGATCCCTCTGCAGGAATCGCAGTGGCTTTGTTCAAAACCGCAATTGCATGATCCACTGGTGGAGGCACACACCACCGTTCATCAGTGGCAGGGGAGAAAGGATAACGCAGCTTGAATTTACTTGGTACCGCAAAAGGTTTGCGCAGATCGCGCCATTGATCCTTTACAGCGCGCTGAAAATCAGCATTGCAGGGAAAAACCTGCGGCGTCCTGCGTTTTCTCTGCGTCCCATAAGCCGCCAAGGCAGCGGGGGGACACACTTCGTCCTGCAAACGTAGCGTCTGCTTAATGGAAGCAATCAACTCATCCATGATTGCAAGCTCTTCAGGCGAGCCAGGGGGAGAATTATCAACCCCCTCAACCTCAGCCTCTACCTCAGACCCCACTAGATCAAGAGAGGAGCGGGACCCCGATAGGGGGGTCCCTGCCAGAACAGCCCCATCACCTTCACCCTCAGAATCGGAGGACAGAGTAACTCTGGGCCGTTTAGTAGATTGAGCAGCCACCAGCATTTGCACCTGGGCAGCAAGGCCAGCCACAATAGTGGCTAAATCCCCCCCTGGGGGGGAAACAGCGGTCCCCTGGCTTTCCACCAATACTGTGGGAAACTTGCCCTCCTGAGAATCCATTGCCCCTGTACGCCAGACAACCAAGGGTTAACTGCCCCCTTTCAGCAAGCGCGGTAAGCGCAGCCCACCGCACACACTCAGGCACAATGAGACCCCCACAGGGAATATACAGACTGAATACAGGCAATGGACAACAGGAATAGAAGGATAAAACCTGAGGAGACCCCGCTGCTGCTGCTGCCTCGACCGGTGTTCCAGGAAAAAGGAAGTGATGCTGCCAGGGCGCTCTATGTAAGCCTATGGAGGCTACAAGAAAATGGCCGCCGTGCATGTAAACCATGCGGCCGGAGCGGGCGCCGGTAAAATGGCGTCGTTTGGCGCCGAAACCGCCGCTCCACAGTGCATAAAAACACACACAATTTCATCCCATTATATGGATACATGTTAGATCGCCGCAGCGATCGCTGTATATGCCCCAACATGCCATTAAAAACATGCCCCACAGCACACAGCTTCCCACACTGCCCAGCCTGACACACACAGTGTCATACAGCTCCCCCCCCCCCCTTGCAGCCCACAGCATGCAGCCGAGAGATAGGGAGACAAGCAGTGTGATTTAAAGGCAGGTTACACAGTCCCAGACTGAGACCCCCCCCAGACAGACAGGTCCCCACATAGACACACTTACCTCATATGGCGTGGGGAACCCGCACAGGCGAACAAGCCGCTGCACATGAGGCAGGGAGAGTCGCAATTCAAGACGCACACAATGGCGGTTAAGAAACCGCACAGCGTCCGGTGAGGTAGCCACCTCACCAAACATCCCTGCACCGAACAGGGATGGGTCGTTCACCGTGCCAGGAGCGTTACCTGGCTGAACGCTCGATGGCAGACTGGGAAGCCACTGACCCACGACCTGCGATCAGGGGGATCAGCCCGAGACCCAGTCCGCATGATCCTCTTCGTCCGAAGAACTAACTAATGCTGACAAAAACAACAGCTAAGTAAAGGTAGAGAAAAAACTCAAATAAAATATTAAAAAGAAGAAAGAGTCTGGGACAAAAAGTCCCAGCACAGAGAGAGCCAGCCACTCCTGACAAGCTAGACATTAAAACTGAGATATGGTTGCAGGAAGTAGGAGGGTATTGACTGAGGGGACCACCCCTTGAGGGTGGGATATGTTAAAGCTTTATTGTTAACATATTCTGTTGCCTAGCTACTCCTTCGGAGCAAAGTCTAATACCCCATATGTGACGAATATGAAGAGGCGGCGACTGTCGGAGGACGTAAGAGAAATGCTGTTTATTGTTGTCCTTGCATGTCCTCCTCGGATCTACAGTGACTGCACTTCCAAGTGCACTTGTAGTGCAGAGTGGATTTGCATTTAGTAAATAAACCCCTAATTGTCATTTCTGTTTGCTGACTAGTTCCTCTCCTATCATGACTCACTTCAGACAAGTTTTCCTGACACCAAGAGAAAAATGGTGACAGGGGAGGGACTGCCAGCATATAGACAGCTTAAAGCGCTGTTCCTGTATAAGGGGGTGTGTGTTCCCTCCCTCCAATCAGCTCTCAGAGGTCTCCTCACAGAGCTCTGCAGAGTGCAACTTCAGCTCTCCCCACCCTTTTTTCTGACAGCTCACAAGATTTATAAATTCAGCACTTTCAATAGATATAGAGTGGAGAAAATTGCAGAAAAACAGGTATAACTTGTGTAGGAGTATTTGTTTCATCTCTGTGCATCACCTGAGGCCAGTCAGTTCACTGGGTATATGAAAGGACTTACAACCACTTTAAAAAGGGAAAACAAATATCTGCTTTCTATTTCTTTATCCACTTTTTTATTTTAAGCTGACTTCTTAGCTTTATCAGGACCCGTCGAAGTGAAGGCCTAGCAACGAAGGTAATACATACTGAGGCACAGTAGGGAAGGTGACACTGCTTGCTTACTAGATAATACATGAGCCACATAACAATTGTGTGTTCTCCCCAACATAGCGACTGGTCAATAAGGAATTTATGGAGATGGAGCTTAGTGGCAAGCTCCGATATTACCTGAAAGGGTCTAAGCTTTGTCACATCAGAACATTCCCAAAATATGGGCAAACAAATGGATACTGAAAGTTTCTGTACTTTTGGGTGACTGCTCTTTGTATCCAACAGCAGATTACAGTTTTCATAGTCCCTATTATCACATTGTATAGAAGATACATTTTTTTGTATGATAACCGATCATTTTTCAGCAGTTGTTTGGATCAAATGTGGAAAGACTTCTTAGGAACGCAACACAACAGGCAGAATAGTCAAAGTAAAACTTCTGCATGGGGAAAAAACTACTAACCTAAAACTGTTTAAGCCAAACAAAGCATCCAAATACAGAAAGCAGCTCCAGCTAACTTTCTTTTAATAAAGCAGATTATCAAATGCTGAGATTTTTTTTTCTTTCCCCTTTACATTTTTATATCCAATACTAATAAAACAGAGGTAAGTGGGTTGCAACCCCTTTGCCACACAAACCCATGTTTGCTATTAGTTCTGAAAAATAGGCTATTATGCATAAAACTGTATCCTCTTATAATACACCAACGTGTAATTTAGGATTCAGAATTAAACTAAAAACAGCCACCTTAATACTTTTAACTATATTGTACCCACACTTCATAATTTTTTTCAGAGATTGCCAATCCCAGCAATGGGCAACGGTAGGGTAAACAATGGCTGCATTCAGAAACACATTTGTTTCAAGATCTTTTCGTAACAAGTTAGCCCTATTCCATTTTACAATGTTTATGGCTAGGGATATTGATAAATCAATTATCGCTGATGCAAAACAAATTCCTATTTTATCTCAATTACTTTGTGACAACAGCATAGGTCAAGATAGTTTAACAACTATGTGCTTCAATAAAACTCAATTTTCAATATGTTAATTAAGAGATACTCCATGTATTACATTATCGCTCTCCATGTCGAACATAAACAGAAACATGAGCGATAAAATAAACAAACTCATGATAATATTTCAATATATAGTTAGTATATCAGCACAAGCTATATAGATTTCGCTGATACCCATTTAAAGGCTAACCAATGACAGGACCCAGTTACCGAATTATAACAATCTTGTACGTATGAAACAGAAATGGTAAAGAGTTAAAGGCAAAACATTTTTTCATTTTGGATAGCGTAAGGGAGGGTTATAACCCCTATCAGTTTTTTTCCCCCATCTGTGCCCTACTGAAGAGATTTCCCATCACTTCCTGTTCCACAACAGAAAGTGAAAGGAAATCCCTGGTATTCACCCGGGTCACCTAAACTAGTGTCCCCATTGGAATATTTCCCCTCTATTCCTGTCCTAGAATAATTTGGGATTTTATTACCTCTCAATGAGAACGGTCCACATGACAAATAGGATGGTGAATCTACCCAATGAGGGACACAGACCGCAATAAATCCCAAACAGGTATTTTAAGTTTTGCTTTCAGTTATACTTTAAAGCTGCTCGCAAATCTGCAAAAATAGTTCACCCAAGATTTCAGGTAGGCAATCTGATCTGCAACAGATCCAAGTAAAGCATGGTTACGGAAAGTTTATAATTTGAGGTTGCTTCGCTGCTTCAGGGCATGGGCAGCTCACCCTCATCAAGTCAACTATACATTCTGGACCATATCCAAGTGTGCTTGGTAAGCCTGCAAGGTCATCCATCCAAAAAAGTTAAACCAAAAATAAGTCTTGTAATTGAAATTTAAATTGAGAATTGGTATATTATTTCAGAGTTGATGTCAGAATGTAAGCATTATACAAAATGCAAACAATTTCTTTCTGCTACAAGGGGCAATACTAGCGTTTGATGCCAAGGGCAACCATTGATATTTTAATTTATGTCAAAAATTTATTGAAAGTGAAAGAAAAGGTCTTGTTCATCCTGGCTCTGGAACCGCTTGCTATCAAAATTTGAAATTGCATAGATGTTAAAGGGGATCGACTGCGGAGATAGGGAATGCACTTGCGCCCTTTTTGCAGATGACCTTATGTTGTTCATTTCATCCCCTATTACCTTCCTATTGAACCTACTGTATATGCCACACTTCAACCTTTCTCTGGTCTCAAAATAAACTATGATAAATCTCAGAAAATACAGTGGTGACCTTCAAGAAGTCCTACAGAATCCACTGGTAACCTGAGGCTATCCCATACCTAGGGATAAATATTACACCCTCCTTGCGCACCCTCTAACTCCAGAAATTATCCCATTCTTTACAAACGCCTTGCAGCCGATATGGCTAGACGGCAACTGCATGCCCCGAGATATCAGAGAAACTCATCACTTATATATATTATATATGTGTCTGCTAAAAGGATTATTGCCAGGTCCTGGAGGTCAAAACACAAACTCTCCTGTTTACCTTCAGTCCGGGAGCGGACCGCGATGTGCTACATCAAATATGGAAATGTACCCTTGCTACATGAATGAGACTAAAAAGGTATTGAAAATATAAATCCTTATGTCTAATCATACTTTTGGTACACTCCTCTCACTTTTAGAATTTACAGTACAGTAAAACCCCCTCCATTGCGGGGGTTACGTTCCAGACCCAGCCGCGAAAAGTGAAAATCCGCAAAATAGAAAAACCCTATTAAAATGCATTGTAGGCATGTTTTTTTACTGTCACTGTACATGTAAAAGCATTTTAAGGTCTTTAAACACACTTTTAAAACAATAGAAACTCATTTAACACATAAAAGATACTGAGAGACATAGCAAAAGCTATGGAAAACACAAAAATATTTCATTTTTAATGATTTATATAGTAAAATAACATTACAAACAAACCGCAATATACCGGGACCGCAAAAACTGAACCGCGATGGAGCAGGGGTTTACTGTATCTGGATACTCTCCACTATGGTTTAGGTTTGTTTAATCTCTTATGTTCTCCTTATGCATATGCTTTGTCTAACAAAGCTTCTATTTAATTGTCAATTTTTCTGCTTTTAGATTACTATTGGTAATATGTGTATCTTATATCTTTTGTCAAAATTTTTAATAAAAAGATTGAAAACAAAGTGAAAAGGCCACTGTATAAAAAAGCCAAGTGCTTATAGGATTCAGTGATGTAAACCCACCCAAAAACACACAAATTAATAATAGTAAGCACTCTGCTACTACTGTGTTTGATTTTATAAAGCTAGCTGACAGATGGAAACTTGTTAATTAATATTTTTGTCTCATTAAAGTGGGTACTTCTCTTCTAACTAGTTTAAAGTATAAAAACAAGCCATTTAAAAAGTAGTATAATGACACCAAAGGAGACACAGCAAACCAATATTATAGAATTTCAGTGGTCAATCTGAGCCATACAGGGTAGGGACACAATTACAGACAGGCCTAGCCAGCCCATGCCTAAAGGGGTCTGCATTTTTATTCAATAATCTATAAAAAGCCCTTTAAACTCACTTTATTCCTGATATCATGCAGCCAAGCAGTGTATTTATCCCTTCAATGAACTGACTGACAGTTAGGGTAGGCCAATAAGATATAAGGAAAGAGAATATAGGCACTTCAGTGAGGTAATGAAAACAGGTCTACACTGTGCTCGGGCAGGAGACCAAAGAAAATCAGATCAACCTGAAGCTGAATCTGCCTTTGCGGAATATAGTGCAGATTATATTGTATTAATGTTAAAAGAAGAGAGAAAAGTGGTCTGTGGTAGCAGACAGGTTTCGAATACTATAATGCCAACATTGTGCCTCCCTGGCAACATCCTGCCCAAGTACATTGTCTGCACTGCTAATGTGCACCGACGTCCACCCTTTGTTCTCAGAAAGGCTTTTTTTTTTTCTAAACAGGTCCACAGGAATGCAACAGCAGCCTAAAGCAGGTAGGTAGTAAACTGCAGGTCAAATGCAGCTCCAATTTCCCTTTTGAATAAAAAGAAAACGTTTTTTTTTATTTTATTCAAAAGACAAGGGGGTTTGATTTACTAAAGGCAAATCCACTGTGCACTTCCAAGTGCACTGCAAGTTCACTTGGAAGAGCAGTCATGTAGATCTGAGGGGAAGATCTGAAATGAGGGGATTTCTATTATCCAATCATGTGCAGGCAAAAATGCTGTTTTTTTTTTTTCCTTGCATGCCCCCCTCAGATCTACAGCAACTGCACTTCCAAGTGAACTTGTAGTGCAGAGTGGATTTGCCTTTAGTAAATAAACCCCAAGGTCTCTCAACTGTAGCATACACTAAAGAAATGTATCACATAGACATTTGCCAAATTGTCAAAATTAAATTAAATGAGAGACCCAATTAAAAATAAAAGCAACATAATATAGCAAAGCCTATATAATTAATACTATATGTGCAGTCTCAAATATAGAGATATTTGGAACTTTGTAGTACCCTTCGATATAATGATCACAAAGAATATGGCACTGCATCCTGAGTACATCGAACCTAAACCCTTTAGATCCACTGTTCTAGAGGAGCTGCATCTAATAGACAAGTAGAAGATTTTGCTACAAACACCAAATTTGTAGATTTCTTTTAATTGTGCAGCCTCTGTGTTCATAGATCAGTTTCTTATACAGAAGCATATTGCCAATCTACGCAATCTATTGTTTTAAGGGGTACCCCAGCTTGGATCCCAACTTTAGCTATAGCTTCTAGCTACGTATCAGCAATAAACAATACTTCATGCAAAAAGGTGTGCAGATAAATGTTTAATTCTAAAGACTCAGGAGGACCCAACAGGCATACCCAAGGGTCTAGTTCGCTTCAATTAATCTAAAAGGACCTCCGAAGTGTGCCAAACTGATGTTAAAAACACTGCATTGGCAGCCTACTAAACAGAGGCCCTTCCTTTGTTAATAGCCTTTTACCCCTCTAGAAATATTTTCTGTCTGATAACATGACAGCATAATGCCATCTTTTGAAGTGTGGCCTCTTACTAGTATTATATGGCACACTATTATAATTGTGAACTTACTAGTAAAATGCTACAGACTTTGCCTATGGAAGGGAAAAAAAAAAAAAAAAGTTTCTTTGCAAGTTTATCAGGAGAGCGAAAGCATGTTTGAGACCTTTCAACTATGTAGTCCTAAAGTAGAACAATACATAACACTTTTTTCCACTTTGAATATAGAAAGAGGGGGTTATAACCCCCTGTCAGATTTTCTTTCACCATCTGTGTCCCATAGCAGAGATTTCCATTCACTTCCTGTCCTATAGCCAAATCAGAAGTTAAAAGGAAATTCCTGAAAATTAAGGGAATTCCTTGGGGAACCCCAGGTCACCAGAACTAATTTTCTGATTGAAATATTTCCCCTCTATTATTTTTCTGGGGACAACCAACATTTAGGATTTTCTTTTACTTTCAATAATAGTAAATTGGACAAATAGAGAGAATTAATCTCCTTAACAGGGGCACAATACAGCTTAAAAAACTGACAAGCATTCTAATCCCTCTGTACTCTATTCAAAAACGTAAAAAAAAAAAAGTTTTGCCCTTCGTTATACTTTAAGAATCTGTAGCCATAAAACTACTGATTCCTTAAAGTATAAATGTACATTTATAAAACGTACATCAATCCCCTTCTCCCTAGGCTAAGCTTACTGACACTAAACCCCCTCCACCTGAGTGGTTTTACCCACCTTGGTAGAACAGCAGTGGCCTGCTCAAAGCTGAGGTTTTATCTGGGTCATCTCTGGGTGAACCCCTTTTCACTTTGGCCACATCTGTGCAAAAAGCTCTCAGATGTGCACAGTGCCATCCTCCTAGCCCAGTGATGGCAAACCTTGGCATCCCAGATGTTTTGGAACTACTTTTCCCATGATGCTCAATTACACTGCAGAGTGCATGAGCATCATGGGAAGTGTAGTTCCAAAATATCTGGGGCGCCAAGGTTCGCCATCACTGTCCTAGCCTCTCTTGTCTAGGGAGATTGGCATGGGACCTGGAGGCTAGGGAGATCACTGGAGTAGCAGCGTCTACTAAACTGATTTCCAGTTTTCAGATCCCACAGGTATGGTATATGCATAGTTACATTGGTCCACACCGGACCAATGTAGCTATGTAAAAAATGTCACACCTGGAATGCGTCTTTAATGTGTAGGCTTTTTAATTTTAACTTGCAAACCATACATGTACAAACAAAATATTAAGCCTTCCCCTGTGGTGCAAATTATGAAGTTAGCTTTCCTTTACACAGAGGTTTCTGGTATCTGTACAGGAAAAATAAAATCAATCATAAAGCTGTGAATATTGCAACAAGCACCAGTCAAATAAGTGTACTGCCCACCATCCAGCTTTATATAAAACCACACAAAGTGTAGTACTTACACAGGACAATGCTATGCTCCAAACATGTCTGAAGAATAAATGCAGGCCAACTCGAAACTGAACTGTGTGTCTGCAGCAGCAGCAGCAGATGGGATATTCTAAGTATGGAGGAATTTTAGAGGTGATCGAAGGTACATTGGAGGTTCATTCCTATTGATATCCTGGGGGACACCAAGGCTGTTTAGTATCCTGCATCTGAGGCTGGAGGCTGATTTGGAGGTGTAGCTGGATATATATAAGGCTCATAATTCTCCTAAGTCTGGTGAGTGGATCCCCAAAAGGGTTCTTTGGAAGCACTGATTACTTTTGTGTGGAGCACGATATTCAGCACTTTATATCCAAGTGGACTATTTACTACCTTTGGACTGCACTATATTTATATATTTTTTGCACATTTGGCACCTTATATTTAATATATAATTTTCTGCACTTTAACCAAATCACATGGTATATATTTCTGTATTTTAATAATTCATGTGGTTATATGATTATATATCTTTTCAGCACTGATGCACTTATTTTTAGAGTTTACAATTTTAGTGCACTTTATATTTATTCCTATACACCTGGTAGCGCGGTTTTAAAATATATTCCAAAACTGAAGCCAGGCTTGCATTTTAAGCCTCTCCAGCTAAAACTTGTTTTTAGTTTAAACATAGTGTAAAGGTTTTTTTTCTTTTCTTGAGGTCTGCCCACCAGGCAGATTTCCCTTCATCTACTTCTATTGAAAAAATAGACAGCAAGGGTAAAGGATAAGGATAAAAAGGTAGCAATAAAACATATTTAATATTATAAAACCTAAACCTCCATGATATGTACATTTTAAAAGAACCTAATTAAAAAGGGAAACGTAACCAAAAAATCTAATTCTAGTTCTTCGTGGATTCTAGAAAGTTAAAGAGGATCTTCAGGCTGTATGATAAAAAAATAAGAGTTAGTAGCTACAAATACTGCAGCTGCTGACTTTATTAACCCTCCTCTTATGTTAGAATTCCGTTACTATCCATGATGTTAGAGTCAGTTTTGAATCAGCCATAAAATACCCTCTGAATAATTATTTATCATCAAATTTGTTTCTTACCTCTTGGTTACCTTGTTAGGCTTCTTTATCCTTGAAAAGATTGGTTTTAATATTTTTGATGTGACCCCTAGACCTTTCTTTTGATAGCATACCTCTCATTGTCAAATTGAAAAAATGGTAAAATAAAGTCAGCAACTCTGAAATTAATTTGTCCTATGTTTCTTCACTTTATTTAGAGAAGCAGACAAGCAGGAAAAGAGGTAGGCCCCTCCCTAACTACAGCTCACAGGGTTGAGAGGGGATTGGCTGTCACTGTTACTAAGCAGAGAGAGTGTTTATGATTTCAGTTTTGGCACTTATTAGTGTCCTAAAATCCTATATTATAACTGGGTCAGAATTGACCCTAACACCATGAACGTCTTAATTTTCACCACAGAATTTTATAATTTAGTGAAAAGGATTATTTTTCTATTACATTGTTTAAATAGAGGTTCCTGACAAAGTAAAAAAAATCTTGATGCAATAAACACATTTATGTGATACTTATAGACATTCAAAACCTGAAAACGGGTCAGTTTTGACCCTAACACAAGAGGAGGGTTAAAACGGACACTTACCTGTCCTCACCCGGGCCATTGTTCAGGTCCCTAGCATGTTTACGAAGGGAAGCCAGCTGTGACTATGTGGCTTCATAGTCGTCTTCCCACTACTTATGCACTTGATGCGCTGCGCTGTGTGAATTGTCCCACAGCCTTCTGGAACCTGTGACATGTCCCAGAAGGCTGCGCCCAGGAGATCCAAGCAGAAGTGGGAACCTGTCAAAAATAGGTACCCGTTCCCCAGAACAAAATAAATGTATCGAAAAGCGAAAGAGAAGGGGGAGGAGGCGGAAAAGCAGAACTTCTCCTTTTGGGTGAGGTTCGGCTTTAAAGTATATGTAAACCCAATTACTAAAATCTCCTATAAACTTCAAAGTGTAACTGCACCAATGGGCTGTCCCCTTACCAAGACTTGAGGGGGTTGAGTCAAGCAACAGTACCCTAACCACGCTCTTGTAATTCTAAATGTTATTTTCGGTACTTTAAATCTTTAGCTGATTTGCCATCAAGGTTTTTGTTAATATTTCCAGTAGGATGACAATGCTCTGTCCCTGTCTTCCAGTTGTGCTCCTGTGTTGTCACTGTCACATGCTCTCCCATTGAAAACCACAGGTGACTGCGCTGATGCACTTAGCACAGGTCCAGAAAAATGCAATGCGACCATCATTGGGGTGCATGTAGACCAAGTGGCTGCAGGAGGTCGACAAAATGAATGTAATAAACTGTAACATAGGAGGAGTACAACAGATACCAACAATGAGGCACTATTGCTTCCACGGACACCAATGATGGGGTACTACTCCTCCCACTGATATCAACAATGTAGCACTATTCCTTCTACTGATACCAACATGAGGAATTATTTCTCACCTCCCCAGATACAATTTTTTTTTTACGCTCACTGCTCCCCAATCCAGCATTTTTTCACGAAAAAGATTCTGAATGAACTCTATGCACACGGCTATACATTTTTACAGATTTAAAAAAAAAAAAAAAACACAGGAATTCTTTGTTTGCATATATTCTATACATGTTCAAGCTGGACAATTGCATCAAAGCGATCATATCTACATACAAAGACCATAGGTGTGTACACGGGGTGTGCAGAGTGTGCCTGGGTACACTCTAATCACCTGGGGCGCATACCTCCCAATATCCCTGGATTGGGCGGGACATCCCGGCACACGGAGTAGAGAGGCAACGCTATCGACGGTGATTGGCTTGATTGAGGGGGCGGGTGCTAAAGGGCAGTGTAGGGTGGGGCGATAAGCCAATCACAGTCAATCATAGCACCCAACGCCTACTCCCCATGCTGTCCTTTAGTACCAGCCCCCTCCTCAGCATAAACAAACAGTGCTTTCTCTGTAGATGCCTAAGAGGAGTGCAGCTGCAGAGAACACAGAGAAAGAAGCTTGGCTTACTACTTTTCTACTCCCTTTGGGACTCTTCACAGTACTGAGGGTACTGCAACTCCGGCTCTTTACCCCCTTTCCCATTTACTGGTCCAGTAGGCAGGACTATCATTTGCTGTAATTTATCTTTCCCTACTTGACCTGGGAATAGAAGGGGTGAAGACCTGCAGCTGCAGTACCCTGAGTACTGTGAAGATTCCAGGGAGAAGGAGAACTGGTATAAGCAATACAGAGGTGGGACAGTCAGTTATTTCTGTACTCTGTCACTACTGACCCCTGAACTCTGCCTCACCTACTACTGACCCTTGAACTCCGCCTCACCTACTACTGACCCTTGAACTCCACCTCACCTACTACTGACCCTTGAACTCCACCTCACCTACTACTGACCCTTGAACTCCACCTCACCTACTACTGACCCTTGAACTCCGCCTCACCTACTACTGACCCTTGAACTCTGCCTCACCTACTACTGACCCTTGAACTCTGTCTTACTTCTGATCTCTAAAACCTGTAGCAAGTGACGCAGAGCTCAGAAGTGACTCAGATGTCAGTATTCAGTGAGGCAGAGGTCAGGGGTCAGTACTAAGTGAGGCAGAGGTCAGGGGTCAGTACTAAGTGAGGCAGAGGTCAGTACTAAGTGAGGCAGAGGTCAGGGGTCAGTACTAAGTGAGGCAGAGTTCCAAGGTCAGTAGTAACAGAGTTTGAAGGTCAGTAGTAACAGAGTTTGAAGGTCGGTAGTAACAGAGTTTGAAGGTCGGTAGTAACAGAGTTTGAAGGTCAGTAGTAACAGAGTTTGAAGGTCAGTAGTAACAGAGTTTGAAGGTCAGTAGTAACAGAGTTTGAAGGTCAGTAGTAACAGAGTTTGAAGGTCAGTAGTAACAGAGTTTGAAGGTCAGTAGTAATAAATGGTCAGCTTGGCTATCAGACTAATGCAGTGTGGTTCCCATTGTTTACCATGGGTGCATTGCAGTGTACCCTTGGTTTTTGTGTGGGTCAGATACACTTTGCCATAGACTTCAATTATGTCTAATGACTGATGCACTTTCTGAAAGCGCAGCAAAAACAATGCTTTCAGTTTTTGGTTTCAGAAAGTGCACCAGAACCACGGGAGATGATAGAAGTTTATGGTAATGTGCAGTTAACCCACACAAAAACCAAGGGTACACTGCACTGCACCCATGGTGTGGAAAAAATTGCACTGCATCAGTGTGAAAGCGCCCTCCTGGTACAAGAAGTTTTCGTGCTTGTCCTATTGGATAGTTTTGCATGAATTGTCGTGATCGGGTCTCGATCGATGTGTACTAATGATCAGATTTTCGTATCATCGCTGCAAAAGCGTTTTTTTTCGTACGATTTTCTGATCCGTGTGTATGGGCCAAAAGTCTGGACTTCCTAAGGTCTGAGAGATAGGTAACTGGCCCTTTGTTTAGAAAGTTGGAAGACCAACTTTTTTTTTTTTTAAACTAAACCTAAGGAATCTAAAGACTAAAACATCAAAAAGGGGTATAAAAGCATCAGACAAATGTATTTGAAATTGCAATCTCTGTACCCAAAACACAGTGCCCTTGTAAAGTTATATACATTTTATTCATTGTAGATACCTAAAAAAAACTCAAATCATACAGAACATACCTTATTCCAAGGTTCATGGTCTCTGCTGTGCCAATCATGCCAATAGCCAACAGCATGTTATTGCAAATTTTTGCTGCCTGCAAACAACCAAATAACTTATGAGAAACTGAAAACAAGCTGAGGGGTTATTTATTTGCCTTATTAAAATACAAGCAAACCTATCTGGATATTTGTGCACTCACTTTCTCGGCAATTATAGTGCATTAACCAAAGTACGTTTTTTTATTTCTCGTTGATCAGCCAAAGTCACAGATGTCTAGTCTAAAAACAAGACAATGGTCTGGGCTGGATAATGTCAACATTTACATGCTGACAGCATGAATACAAGTTGATTGACTACCAGCTAGAGCTGCTTTTGAGGTGTCCACAGAGGATGGGGCATTGATTGAGACAGGAGGAAGAGATTTGTAGTTGACCCCAAAAAAAAAAAAAAATTCCAAGATTTAAAATACTTTCACTTAACAGTTTTACCATTACAGAACTGGTATACAGCGTTGAAAATAAACTCCATTAAAAAAGCTTTATGGTTATTCTAGATAGAGTGCAATCAATGATCACTTTAAGGTGGACTGCCCAATCTTTCCCACTACTGTATATAAAAGTGCCAGTATTACTACTAATAGCAAAATAAACACATAACGAAAAATTTGACTTCCTTCTTTCTACATTGTCACACATCAATACTAAAATCTCATGCCGCCATTTTGACTAGTAGGTGTCATTGGTTGCCGGATTCCTCATATTTTTGCTGCTGACCCAACAATGATGTAAGAGCCAAAATTTGTGCATGTACTCTACGAGATCATACACTGTTACTTATTGTGACATTACATGTCATCAGTTTACAGGCAAGATCTCCGTTGAAGACATTACTGACGTAGTATCCACAGGGGTAACAGATATTGGCTACATTATCAGTGCCTCAATATATCAGAAGTGGGATTAAAGTAACAGTAAGTAACAGAATAAATCTTTCGATTAGGAACAAAATAGGTTTTGAGATCAGCATGCAGAGCTGTATGCACCAGGAATTTTTTAGTGTGGGGGGGAAGGTTTGCTTTATTAGGTCTTGTGTAAAATAGTAATTAATACTCATACGCAATTCTAAACAAATCCTAACAAATGCTATGAGCCAGCAACAATGCATGTTAGATCTGACATTTGTAGTTTTCACTTTCCCACCGCAGCCATATATACAGTTCTCTTTACAAGCCATCAGAAGTTACAGGTATCACTGAGGGTATGGTGTTTATTGGTTACTTATACGCTTTATAGCAGGGGTGTCCAACCCCTGGCCCAAGACAGCTATGAATGCAGCCCAACACAAATGGTAATTTTACTTAAAAAATGCAGATTTTCTGGAATTTTTTGTAGGCGTCAACACTTCGTGAACACATGTGACCAAAGGAAATTTTGACAGTGTGTTTACTGGACTTTTAGAAGTTTTATCTTCCCAAAGAAAAAAAACCCACCCTCCAGAATCCTGTCTTTTTCATGTCATCAGTTTTTGGTAGCACCTATATTTGTAAGCAACCAATTTCAAGATGAAGCACACAGAGGGCAAAATTGGAACCAAAATATCGGATGAGCACCTTGAGAATGAAAAAGGAATTGGTTCTACATCCATCAAACAAGATATTGATGTTTAATTTTATCAAAAACAGTGTCAAAACATCACACTAGTTTTATGTTGATATTAAGTTTTATTATTCAGATAGGTACTAATTCAGTGATCATTCACTTGTGATTTGCCCAACTTTTTCTGCTAATCAGCTATCCTTTTTGTTAGTGTATTTTATGTGTGGTCCAAGACAATTCCTCTTCTTCCAATGTGGCCCAGGAAGGTCAAACGTTTGGACACCCCTGCTTTACAGCATTTAAGCATACCTGTTTTCCAGCGCTAGAAAAAGACTTAAGTCCAGCAGGATTGCCCATCCCGTAAGTACCCCTAGGCCTGAGCAACAGGATCCCTGGCTAGTGACACACCTGTTAGTGGTATATAGAGTGAGAATTCCTGCTATGCTATTTAGGCATACCAATAATCATATCATTAACAACAAAATTCTTTCGCAAGTCTACTGGTTTGCCTACATGGGGGTCATCTAATGAATGGTCAACATAGTATCAGATGACACAGAATGTAGGAGAAGTGAGGAGGATCTATGACTATATTACAGGTATGCCTAGGTGCTGTAAAATCATGGTGATAATCATGAATACAAATACTATTCTGGCTGTTACATAGTTACATAGTAAGTGAGGTTGAAAAAAGACATCAGTCCATCCAGTTCAACCTATGATGCGTGTGTGTGTGTTTGCTTTTAACCGTACATTGTATACCCCTGTATGTTGTGGTCTTTAAGGTGTCCATCTAATAGTTTTTTGAAACTATCAATGCTCCCTGCTGATACGACTGCTTGTGGAAGAGAATTCCACATCCTTACCGTTCTTACAGTGAAGAACCCCTTACGCACTTTAAGGTTGAACCGCCTCAAGTTTTAGTAAGTGGCCACGTGTCTTAAGTATCTCCTTTCTCTGAATAGTTTGTTCCTTATGCTCGGGTCACCAGTACAGTATTTGTACATTGATATCATATCCCCCCTCAATCGTCTTTTCTCCAGAGAGAAAAGGTTCAGTGCTTGTAGTCTTTCCTCATAGCTGATGTCCTCCATTCCCCCAATTATTTTTGTTGCCCTTCTCTGGACTTTCTCCAATTCCAGCACATCCTTCCTGAGGACCGGTGCCCAGAACTGGACAGCATACTCCAGATGTGGCCGGACCAGAGTCTTGTAGAGTGGGAGAATAATCTCTTTATTTCTGGAGTGAATCCCCTTTTTTATACATCCCAGTATTCTGTTGGCTTTGCTTGCGGCGGCTTGGCATTGCATGCCACTGCCAAGCTTGTTGACTACCAGTACCCCCAGGTCTCTTTCCATCCTAGACTCAACCAGAGGTTCCCCCCCTAGTGAGTAGCTTGCTTTCTGGTTTCTGGCCCCAAGTGCATTACTTTACATTTATCAACATTAAACCTCATCTGCCATGTAGTTGCCCACCCCGTTATTTTGTTCAGGTCTGCTTGCAAGGTTTCCACATCCTGCATAGAAGATATTGGCATGCCTAGTTTAGTATCATCTGCAAATACTGAGATTGTACTAGATATCCCCTCCTCTAGATCATTTATGAACAAATTAAACAGGATTGGTCCCAGGACAGAACCCTGGGGGACCCCACTTTCCACACCCGCCCAATCCGAGTACTCCCCATTAATCACCACCCTCTGTACTCTCCCCTGGAGCCAGTTCTCTATCCAGGTACTCACCTTATGATCCATACCTACCTTCCTTAGTTTGAACAGTAATCGTTTGTGGGGAACGGTGTCAAAGGCCTTTGCAAAGTCCAGATATACCACATCCACAGGCTTCCCTTTATCTAGGTGGCTGCTCACTTCATCGTAGAAGGTTAATAGATTGGTTTGGCAGGAACGATTTTTCATAAATCCATGCTGATTACTACTTATAATACCATTTTCATTACTAAAGTCTTGTATGTGGTCCCTTAACATCCCCTCCAAAATTTTGCAGACTACAGATGTTAGGCTGACCGGCCTATAGTTACCCGGGATATATCTCGGCCCCTTCTTAAATATTGGTACCACGTTGGCTTTTTTCCAATCAGCTGGCACCATACCCGTCTGTAAACTATCCTTAAAGATCAAGAATAATGGTCTGGCAATCACCTGGCTGAGCTCATTAAGAACCCTCGGGTGCAAGCCATCCGGTCCCGGGGATTTATTTATGTTAAGTTTCTCTAGTTTAGCTCTGAGTCTATCCTCTGTTAGCCATGGCGGCACTTCCTGAGGTGTATTATTTAGTTCGGCCTTACAAGCTGGGTTCGTGTAGCCCCCCGATTCTTTTGTGAAGACTGAAGAGAAGAAATTATTTAACACTTCCGCCCTTTTCTTTGTCGTCAGTGGCCATATTTCCTTTATCATCTTTTATGGGGCCAATGTGTTCTGGCCTCGCATTCTTACTGTTTATATACTTAAAGAACTTCTTGGGGTTCTTTTTACTCTCCTCCGCTATATGTCTCTCGTGTTCTATTTTAGCCGCCCTGATTTCATCTTTACATTTCTTATTACATTCTTTGTAATGCTTAAATGCTGCCAATGACCCCTCAGTCTTGTATTTTTTGAAGGCCTTTTCTTTAGCACTAATATACATTTTTATGTTGGAGTTTAGCCATCCAGGGTTTATTTTTGCTCTTTTAAATTTATTTCCCTTTGGAATGCACTGGCCAATCCCCCTGTTTAGTATGCTCTTGAAGCGCTCCCATTTTTCCTCCGTGTTCTTTGTTCCCAGGGTTCTATCCCAATTGATATTTTCTAGCAGCAAGCGCAGTTTAGGGAAATTGGCTCTTTTGAAATTCAGTGTTCTTATATTACCCCTATGCTTCCTATTACTGTAATTAATACTGAAACTTATTGACCTATGGTCACTGTTTCCTAAGTTGTCCCGTATTTCTATATCCGTGATCAGGTCTGTATCGTTGGTAATCAGTAGGTCAAGTACCGCATTGTTTCTTGTCGGTGCATTCACCATCTGACCCATAAAATTGTCCTGCAAAACATTTAGGAACTGCCTAGCCTTGGCTAAGTGCGCGGTTCCTTCTGCCCAGACATTTCCCATCCTTGCTGCCAATCCTATCTGTAAAAGGAGGTCCGCCTCACCCTCCTCCCTCTGGTTGGGGGGCCTATAGCATACGCCCAATATTACCTTCCCTGCCGTGCCATCCCTTTGAAGCTCTACCCATAGGGATTCTGCCTCATCCATAGCTCCATTATTAATATCATCCCTCATATTTACCTGTATGCTGTTCTTAATATACAGACATACCCCTCCCCCTTTTTTACCTTCTCTATCTCTGCGATAAAGGGAATACCCCTGAATGGTCGCCATCCAATCATGTCAAACCAAGTCTCAGTTATCCCCACAAAATCTAAGTCCTCCTCAAACATCAGCAGCTCCAGCTCTCCCATCTTGTTGGCCAGGCTTCTGGCATTGGTATACAAACCTCTTAATTTTGATCGGTTACATTTATCCTCATTTGATGTTTTTAGGCTGCTCTCTTGATTTTTCCCCATACCCACCCTGGGTATAGGAGCTCCGAACACCCTACCGCTAATGCCCCCATTTCTGCCCTCTGAAACTTGCTTTCCACTGTCTAATTCTACATCTGTACCCTCCCCCCCATTCCCTAGTTTAAAAGCCCCTCTAACTTTTTGGCCATCCTTGCACCCAGTACGGCTGCACCCACCCCATTTAGGTGCAATCCGTCCCTACCAAAGAGCCGGTGACCGACTGAGAAGTCAGCCCAGTTCTCCAGGAACCCGAAACCCTCCTTACTACACCAGCTCCTCAGCCACTCGTTAACTTCCCTAATCTCCCGCTGCCTCTCTGGTGTGGCTCGAGGTACAGGTAGTATTTCGGAAAATACCTTGGAGGTCCTTCTCCTCAACTTAGCGCCTAAGTCCCTGAAATCATTTAGGACTCTCCGTCTTCCTCTGCCTATGTCATTGGTACCCACGTGTACCATGACAGCTGGGTCTTCCCCAGCCCCACCCAATAATCTGTCCACCCGATCCGCGATGTGCCGAACCCGAGCGCCCGGCAAACAGCAGACTGTTCGGCACACACGGTCTTTGTCACAGATTACACTATCTGTCCTTCGAATAATTGAGTCCCCTACCACCAGCACCTGTCTTTCCTTTCCCTTTCTTCCCGGCCTTAGTGGAGGAGTTCTTCCCCTGGCAGCTAGGGGCGTCACTCTGCTCCAGCAATGCTGGTCCCTGACTGGTTTCCCCAACATCACACAACGGCTGTGTTGCTGGCCTGGCACCCTAATGGTCAGACCTAAGGACACCTATAAGGGAAAAGCCTAATTGCCTAGAAGCTTTTTCAGCCCTGCATTAAGGCCTGGCAAAAAGTGATTAGTAAAACTGTGCAACAGGTGCACATGCAGTATATTCAGGCTCTTTACACAAGTTGTGTGCCAGCTTAGATGGCAAAGCTGATGGGGACCAGAATGACAAAGCATAAGAGTATATGACAGTATTAAAGTGGTTAGCAGAAAATGAACAGCAAATTTAATACCATGTAGAAAATGGTAGCATTTACAAAAACTTTTTTGTTGTTCTGAAAATTTCCATGACAGTTTTCATTAACTTAAGAAGTGTGAAGCATACCTGCCCTGTTCCAACTTCTCCACAGTAAACCACATTAGCTCCCATACATGACAAAAGTTCTTTTGCAGCATCAAATTCTTGCTCAACTCCACCAACCATGAACGTGAGGTTCCCAGATCTGGCGGCTCCAACACCTTAAAGAGAAATGAATTCCTAATAAAAAAGATTTATTATACTAAAGTGACAAAAAGACAGTACTCCTTTATACTAAAGTGACAAAAAAGACAGATCTCCATTAAAGTAGAACTGTGGCTTGGATATGGACAGACCATTACTGACCTGTGTAGCTGTAGGCATAGTAGAGCCATTTGTCCTCAAGGTTCACAATATAAGCACTGCAGTTCTCTGTGCAGTTTTGCTCTCCCTGCTCCCCCTCATAACAGTGACTCCGCAGTCAAAGCAAACACAGTGCAGCTGCTCTCAAAAGGGGGGGGGGGGGCAAATGCCATTAACATGAAAGTAAATATTTTTTTGAGAAAAATATAGGGGCTATCATTGCTAATCTCCTCCTAAAAATAATAGATGCCTGGCTATTATGCCAACCCAGCAGTTTTAATACATTTTAAACACTAGAATTAGAACAATTATGCGGCTCAGGAAAGTCAGAGTTATAAGTCTTTATAAGCACACTTATTCTAAGAAAATAATTCAAACTTTTTCAGCTGTAGGAATTGGCATACAAATCAGGCAATCAGCATTTCTTGAAAAAGGAATGACAGCCTTCATGTTTCCCTAAAAGTAAGGTTTATGGGGTACCGCTTTTACAGTCGCTGGGGTAAAATGAAGCATATGATAAAAAAAAGAAGCATAAGCAGTGCTTACTGTCAGTGAAAACCATATTAACAAAATCAGTAAATGCCCAAATATAGGCAACTGAAGCTACATGCAAATCTCATCTTTTCCTTTCAAAGTTGACCTTGGCTCACTATTGGTCAGTGTGGCCCCCATAACATATGAGCCAACAGGGAAGTTTTGTATTGGAGCCAACGGTAACCATTGCAGAAAAGAATTACATATTATTAGATCTCTTCACCATCTTGATACGTGGTATTCACTGAAGGTTATGTTTTTAACCTTATGCTTTAAAGTATGAATTGACCAGGTTCATGACTGTTTTACTTTAAAATGCAAAAAAAAAAAAAAAACTACTAAATATTCTACTAGATGATGCTGTATATGCTAAATATCACTGTCCAGCTAAATTGTGGTTTCTTTTAGTTGACATTGCTTGACTCGGAAAAACAGCCTATTAATTATTGGCAATGATACTTTACTAATCCTTTAGCTCTATTTATCCACAGTGCATAATAATGAATTCAAGAAATCCTGTGATACGACCTGAAACAAATTAAGATGACAATTAAAGCCAGAACTTACAAACAAAAGCTGGTATTATCCATCATAGGTCAACAGCTTTTTATCTAGATTACAGGCTGCTAAATATCTACAGAGAGCCATTTATTAAACCAGAATGAATGCTGACAACGGCTCTCAGCTGGTTAATTTTTTGACAGCTGCTCCCCCTCAGTAGTACAAACACTTAGGTTGCAAACGGATAAAAAAAATAAATTACTTAACCAAAAAGAGCAATTAATCATTTTACAGTGCAAACAACGAGAAAATTGATACTTTCATCTACAGAGAATTTCATTTAGGGATTGCTACCATTCCTTGCTTCAAGAAAAAATTCTCCCTAAAGTATACAATTAAAGCAAGGAACACAATTGAGAACTTTAGTCAATTAGACCGCAAGTATAAATAGACCATAAAACATAACACTAGCAAGGCTATGGTTATTGATTATGCTTAAATCAATTCAGAAGTCATTGGGGTGGGATTACGATAAATAAAAAGACAGTGGTAAGGGCAGGGACAGTTAATTAAAGTGACTTTGCCAGCAAATTTAAAAGGATTTGCAGCAACACGCTTTTGGTTTTTGAGTTCCACAACTAAAAATAAAAGGGTGAACCCACTTTTGTTGGTACCATTCCCCATCAACACCCTCTCTCCAATCATTTAGGTTTACCTTTACAGTTCGCTACAAAAGTGTCCTGCATGTCCCCCTACCCTCCAAGGCTGCCTAAGGCCCCTTTCACACAACTTCAGTTGTTATCCATTTTTCGTCAGTTGTTATCCGTCTTTCATCCGTTGTCATCCGTTTTTACATAGAGATGCATTGATGTCCGTTTTTCATCCATCAACGGATGGATGAAAAACGGACAAACGGACAGTGTGTGTGAAAGGGGCCTTACTAAATTAGGGTTCCTCCAGAAGTTGCTAGGGGTTCCTTGAGCAATGAGCAACATCTGCCTCTCAGATGTGTAACTACTGACAACAATTTTTGTAGCTACTGTATCTGTATAGGAGGATCCTTCCCAATGACCCCAGATGTAAGAATCATTCTTCCCAATGACTATCACACTAATGTACTGTGAGCTGTAGATATAGTAATTATAAGTGGGGTTCCCTGAACCCAGAAAGTCATTTCAAAGGATCTTTCATGTTAAAGAGGTTGAGAAAGGCTGCTCTAAGGTCTATGGGTGCAAAGTACTTTCAAGGGTACAAGTTCTACTGTTTTAGAAACTTTGAAGAAGAGTGCATGTGATATTATACAAATTCAGCCTGGCACTTTGCTAGCAATATGTAGTACGTAACAAAGCTTCAAAAAAGAAATAAAATAAGTCTGCTTCTTTTTTTGGCCACCAAGTATGTTTCGGAACTGTGGGCAAAAACTAGAGAATCGGAAGGAAACTTACACAGGGGGGGGGGGGGGCAAAAAACACTGTGGATAGTGTACATGGTGGAAACTGGACCTGCATCCCAGCAATTCTAGTGCACAAAGTAAATTACGGAGCCACTGTGGTGTCCATCACTTCTTAGATAAGCCAATCAAGTTCTTTAGCTACAGTTGTGTTCAAAATTATTCAACCCCCATTGCTGTAAAGGGTTTTAGGGAATTTAGTGTACATTTGTAATTGTATTCAGAATGAAATCCTACAAGGACTTCTTAAAGAACCACATGCAACTTAAATGGCATCAATTGGTTTTGTAATACAGTAGTAAATGTTTCCTTTGTGAATTCTTCATTATGTGTATGAAAAAAAGGTGCGCTGGTCTGTGATTAAGCTGCTACCAGAAAGAAATGTGTAAAAATGTGTAAAAGTGGATGGTGCGCTAAATCCAATAGAACATGAACAAATAAATGTGACCAAAACAAATATAAATATAATCATAAAGTCCCAAAGTCCAAAGTGATGAAACTCCTTAGATTATGAAATGGTGACACATAAACAAAAGTGAATGATGCTTCAAATAATAATGTTGAAATCCCTCCACCTAGTGAAATTCCTCCTTACCGGGCGGATATTAGGTAAGTGCAAAATGTATAATGTTCCAAACAACCACTCCTTGTGACCACACAAAAGAAATGTGCTCTTCACCATACGTGCAGAAACCAAAATGGCCTCTTACCAGAACGATATTTAAATGGCGCTCTGTGAAATCATGGGGAGGGGAATAAAGAGGAGATCAGACTGGCTGCTGGGACGCTGGATGACACGCCCCATGAGATGGCCCTTCACCTCCTGTAGCTTCCGGTCTTTTTGAGTTCAGAGGATGATATAAGCCCTGATGAACCTTGGGAATCTGCTACACCTATTTGTATTGAGAGAAGCAGCTTGACAATCCCCATGATTTCACAGAGCGCCATTTAAATATTGTTCTGGTAAGAGGCCATTTTGGTTTCTGCACATATGGTGAAGAGCACATTTCTTTTGTGTGGTCACAAGGAGTGGTTGTTTGGAACATTATATATTTTGCACTTACCTAATATCCGCCCGGTAAGGAGGAATTTCACTAGGTGGAGGGATTTCAACATTATTATTTGAATCATCACCTTCATTCACTTTTGTTTATGTGTCACCATTTCATAATCGAAGGAGTTTCATCACTTTAAATTCTTCACTGACACAATTATTCAACCCCTTAAAGACTACCACTCTGAAGAACAGAGGTTCATAGAAGTGTTTTCAATCAGGTATTGAAAACACCTGTGGATGTCAGGGAGCAGCAATAAAGCCTAATAAGCACCAACTAGGCAGCTTTAAAATGACTGTGATACTCAGCTCCTTCTAGACATTTACTGGTGTGGTTACAAACATGGTGAAGTCAAGAGAATGGTCCAGGAAGACAAGAGAAGAGGTGATTACTCTTCACAGGAAGGGCAATGGCTATAAGAAGATTGCAAAGATGTTAAACATACCAAGAGACACCATAGGAAGCATCATTCGCAAAATCAAGGCAAAGGGCACTGTTGAAACGCTACCTGGTCGTGGCAGAAAGAAGATGCTGACATCAACTGCTCTACCTGAAGCGTAGAGTGGAGAAAAGTCCCCGTGTGACTGCTGAGGAACTGAGAAAAGATTTGTCAGATGTGGGTACTGAAGTTTCTGCTCAGACAATACGGCGCACACTGCGTAATGAAGGCCTCCATGCCAGAACTCCCAGGTGCACCCCCTTGCTGTCTCCAAAGAATAAGAAGAGTCGACTGCAGTATGCCAAAAGTCATGTGGACAAACCACAGACGTTTTGGGATAGTGTTCTGTGGACTGATGAAACAAAATTAGAACTGTTTGGGCCCATGGATCAACGCTATGTTTGGAGGAGGAAGAACAAGGCCTATGAAGAAAAGAACACCTTGCCTACTGTGAAGCATGGTGGGGGGTCAATCATGCTTTGGGGCTGTTTTGCTTCTGCAGGTACAGGGAAGCTTCAGCATGTGCAAGGTACCATGAATTCTCTTCAGTACCAGGAGATATTGGATGACAATGTGATGCAGTCCGTCACAAACCTGAGGCTTGGGAAACGTTGGACCTTTCAACAGGACAATGATCCCAAGCATACCTCCAAGTCCACTAGAGCATGGTTGCGGATTAAAGGCTGGAACATTTTGGAGTGGCCATCACAGTCACCAGACTTAAATCTGATTGAGAACCTCTGGTGGGACTTAAAGAAAGCAGTTGCAGTGCACAAGCCTAAGAAATGTGACTGAACTGGAGGCTTTTGCCCATGACGAATGGGCGGAGATACCCGTAGATCGCTGCAAGACACTTGTGTCAAGCTATGCTTCACGTTTAAAAGCTGTTATAACTGTAAAAGGATGTTGTACTAAGTACTAAGATTGAATGTCACTTGGGGGTTGAATAAAACTGATAATGATGTGAGCACAGAAAAGACATTTGTGGTTATTTCATTATAAATGTTAAGTTATATTTGTCTGACCTACACGTGCCTCTTTGATTTAATTGTAAGCAGGATGACTGAATGATCAAAATCAATGTCAAACTGGCCAAAACAATCAATTTCAGTGGGGGTTGAATAATTTTGAACACAACTGTAATTTTGTAATTCAAACAATATATTATAGTGATCACTGCAGTTTCTTTACTTCTTGAATTAAGTGGGTTGGTCGGGAATCAGTACAGTACAATTACTGACTTGTTTTCAGATTAAACACTACAAGGCTGAACTGCTTCTTGGTGCAAAGCACCTATCTCTTGCATTCTGAGAGGTAATCTTCTAACTACATCCAGCCACACCCCTGTGGTTACCGAAGACCTTCTACTTGGCTTCTCTTGGACCTTGCATTGGACCTTGCAGCCCCTTACAAGACCAGGGTAGCCTGAGACCACTAAAATCGAAAAACAAACGTAAGAGCACATCGGCCTAGTGCATTATCCTCCACAAAGGTTTTATTTGATAAAAGGTATATAAATACTCACAAACAAGTTCTTGGTACAAGCATATCAAATGGATGTATTGCCATCAGCATCGGAACCAAAGGGTGTATCGTCCTCTGGAGCTTGAAGGCTTACACGTTTCGAGGCTTAGCCTCTTCCTCAGAGCCTATAGACCATGTCTAAGCCCTTACTTAATATACTTGACAATGTCGATATCCACTTGATATGCTTGTACCAAGAACTCGTTTGTGAGTATTTTTATACCTTTTATCAAATTAAACTTTTGTGGAGGATAATGCACTAGGCCGGTGCGCCCTTGTGTTTGTTTTTCGATTTTACTGTCTGAAATATGCCTGTGCAAATCAGGTGTCAGACACCTTGTATTTCTTTGGCAAAACTTTCTTTTAAATCTCTGAAAATGCAGGCAGGTTTTCTGGTGCAGGCAGATGTTATATGGACAGCATATATCATGAATAGCAGGGGTAGGCAAAGAGGGATGGAGATGTTCTTAAACAACACTCATGAAGGCAAATATCACTGGGCATAGTGTCCTGTTGTTGGGGGCTGATTTACACCAGAACGCGATGCCAGAAAGGCATGTTCCATGTGTGTTTCTTTCCCAGTGTTCAAGACTCACTGCCTTAGTAATCTACTACGGTGATGATAGATTGTGAACCCCAAATATAGATGGCAAAACGCTGTGGATATGAAAATAAAATATTACAAGAGTGCAGGGATCAGGAGGAGGAGTGCGTTACGCTCAGAATGCAGGGATCAGGAGTGCGTTACGCTCAGAATGCAGGGATCAGGAGTGCGTTACGCTCAGAATGCAGGGATCAGGAGTATGTAACAAACTTGACCTTTGACATGATTGAACATTATATAGTACAGGAGAGTTTCCTAACTGTATTATAATGTATACCTTTAATACAACAAGCACCAAACTCCCTGGTATAAGTCCGAAATAAAAATCTTCCAGAAGTTTTTGTCCAAAGTTTAGTATTTTGTAGAGATTCACACTAGTAGATCGTATTTTATTTGGCAGGCAAGGAGTCCTAGAGTCTTAAAAGCTGCCCAATAGCAATGAGATGTAATGTGTTCAAGAAGACATTTATTGACTAACAGCTCTCTATGAGGCCATAGATCTGAGAGTTTTGAAAACCCATTTCTTTAGCTATTGCCCCTCGCTCACATGCTCTCTAATCTAACCAGTGCGGGCAACAATTGCCTCCACCATTCTCCTCAAACCCCCTAACATTTTCATGCATTCATGTTTAAGCACTATGTTATGATGATGCCCTTCATTGCTTATCCTCTGAGATCTATAGGTGCAAAGTAAATTTTAGGGTGCCACTGGTTTAGACAAAAAAATTCATAAAAAAAGTGCTGGTTACAAAAGTACACCATTCCAGTTTCTGTTTGTGCTAGTGATATCTGTACCATCACTTTAAATATATATATATATATATACTTGCAACAGTATTCGGCCCCCTTGAACTTTGCGACCTTTTGCCACATTTCAGGCTTCAAACAAAGATATAAAACTGTAATTTTTTGTGAAGAATCAACAAGTGGGACACAATCATGAAGTGGAACGAAATTTTTTTACTTTCAATAAATTTTTATTGAGAGAAGATAGATAACAATGCAACAGAGATTTAAAACAGTAGTATGAAGAGTAACACAACATTGGGAGGATGTTACACGACAGCAGTAAAGCATATACAACCCATTGGCATAACCGAGGCCTACGTTAGGATAAGAGGACAATGAATTACATGACATAGTCTAATCATGAATATAATAGTAGAGTTCAAAAACGTAGTGTAATCAACCCCATTGGTATTGATAACATCCTGGCCCTGTCCCCCGGAGCCATATCGGGAGAGATAGTGACAACTATATCTAGGAGAGGACAGGACCAACCTTAGAAAAGGAAAAATGGATAACCAGGGGAGAGGAGAATATCAGTCCCAACATCCTCACATGTTTAACATACACCAAACGGATGAAAACAATAAACAAAAATGGAACCCTTCAACGTGTGGTTCGTTATGTAAGGTGAAAATTATCTCAACAAAATCAGACATATGGGCCCACTGGCCTAAAGTAGGTGAAGAAAAGAGAGAGGCCAGGGGGGAAGGAAAAAAGGGTAAAGAGGGGGGAGAGAGAAGCAGCAGAAATGCTAAGGGACAGCCGATCTCCAGGGCCGCCAGTGAGTACCGGTTAAAACTGGTCCACGCCGGGAACCAGTGAGATTCCAACATATGTGGCCCAAGGTTCCCAGATCTTTTCAAATTTCAGCACTGTGTCCGTAAGCACACTTACCATTCTTTCCTGGGCCATAACCCAAGTGATCTTATTGCGAATCTTCCGGATGGAGACTGTAGGTTGTTTCCAAGCACCCACGATAGAGAGTTTAGTACCAAGTAAAATATATAGTATTAACTTTTGGGTGTGTTTTGGCACCCCAGGAATATGTTTATTTAGGAGGGCTACTTGTGCTGTTTTAGCAATCCTATGGTTAGTGACCTTGTAGACCATATAAAAGATCCTATCCCATGTGCCTCTTAAACGCGGACATTCCCACCATACGTGGATCATGGATCCCGAAAGCTCACAACCCCTGAAACAGAGGGGTGAGGAGGATGGGTACATTCTGTGTAGTCTCATTGGCACCAAGTACCAACGGGTAATGACTTTTAAACCCGCTTCCATTAAAGCCACACTGCCTATCCCTTGAAAAGAACGGAAGCATGCTCTACCCCATTCCTCCACATCCCAAGATTCCGCTATCTCCGATTCCCATGCCTTCATAAAAGGCAATTTGTCCTGTACGGATACCAGTGACCGGTATATCAGGGAGATGCCCCCTCTCTGCTCCTTGGAGTTACAGCACCATACCTCGTATTCCGTAAAGGATAGGGGGGGGGGGGGGGGGGGAGTCTCATTTGCTGAGATGGATGAAAGGAAATGGGAGATTTGAAGAAATCTGTATGTTTTGGATTTTGGCATTTTAAGCTTGTCAGTACAATGTGCAAGGGAAAAGGGGCCATTTTGCGTAAAAAAAGTGACCAATACGGTAGAGGCCCTTGTCCAGCCACCACTGGAACACCTTGATGTCCATTCCAGAGGGAAAGGCCAGATTGTGGAATATGTGCGACAACGGTCTCGTTCTAGAGGTAAGGGAGGAGATGCCTTAGTTTGTCCCATAAAGCGAAGGAGGACGACAGAACCGGAGACAGAATGGGAGGCCTGTATTTGGACCCAATCCGGCTTTTCGTAGCGTGAATATATTACGGAGAGTTGAGCCAACCTGGCAGCTTGGTAATATATCCAGAAATTTGGGACTCCTAGCCCTCCTTGTTTCCTCGGACTATACAGAATCTTGCGAGACAATCTATATCCCTGGCGACCCCAGATAAATTTAATGACAGAATTTTGAAAAGAACATAACGGGGCCTTGAGAAGGGGGATCGGCAATGCTCTGAACAGGTAGAGGAGTCTGGGAAGTAGATTCATCTTTATGGCATTAATTCTACCCAACCATGATAAATGGTGTAGTGACCAACCCTGCATTTCTTTACCCAAGGATTGGTAGATGGTTGTGAAGTTCGCTTTGTGGAGATTCTCCAATTTGGCCGTCAGGGTAACCCCCAAATATTTAATATGCTTATCATTCCAGGTAAAAGCAAAGGAGGATTTTAAACGTTGAGCCTCCACTGTATTGACGGAGATATTCAAAACCGAAGATTTTGCCAGGTTAACTTTGAGGCCAGAGAATTTCGCAAAGTTGTCCAACAACTTACAAATGTTTGGAAGTGAGGTGGAGGGGGAAGTTACAAACATGAGCACATCATCTGCAAATAATGCACATTTATGTTCTTGGGGACCGCATAACACCCCTTTTATGTCCGGGTTGGAACGGAGTGCGAGGGCCAGTGTTTCTATCGCTATAGCAAAAATAAGGGGGGATAGGGGACAGCCCTGCCTTGTTCCTTTTGAAATTGGGAATGCCTCTGAATAAAAGCCCTGATATCTGATCTGTGCTGACGGGGAAGAGTAGAGAGACCTGATTATACCCATAAAGTTATCCCCAAAGCCCCAACATTCCAGAATCGTGAATAAATACTGCCATTCGACCGAATCAAAGGCCTTTTGGGAGATCTATAGAAAGAAGAATGCCTTCCTGTGGACCCCTGCCATCCCACCCAGTTTGCAATATGGAGATGATGTCAATAGCACGTCGCACTTGGTTCGGGCCCTGCCTCCCAGGGATGAAACCGACTTGATCCTTATGAATATAATGATTAATGGAAGATGCTAATCTATTAGCCAGGATTTTAGTGAGAATTTTCAAATCATTATTGATGAGCGAGATAGGTCTATAATTACCTACCTCACCCGGGTCCTTATCTGGTTGTGGAATGACTGAGATAAAGGCCAGGTTGCTTTGCTTATCGATGGGATCGCCACCTTTGAGTGTTAAAGAACCTCGCCAGATAGGGGGAGAGCAACTCCGAGAAGGTTTTATAAATATTGGAGAAGCCGTCCGGGCCGGGGCACGAGCCCACTTTAAAGGTCCTTAATAACCATTTTGATTTCCACTTCAGTAAATTTTGCTTCCATGATATCCCTATGTGTTGTGGAAACACTTGGTATGGGTAAATCCCGTAAAAAATCGTGCATATTGAGGGCGTTCCCAGAAAGGTCAGACTTGTAAAGCCGTTTAAAATAGGTTGAAAACTCCTCCATGGAATGAAATTTATTGGATATTTCAAACTTTGTTAACAAATAAAAAAACTGAAAAATTGGGCGTGCAAAATTATTCAGCCCCTTTACTTTCAGTGCAGCAAACTCTCTCCTGAAGTTCAGTGAGGACCTCTGAATGATCCAATGTTGACCTAAATGACTAATGATGATAAATAGAATCCACCTGTGTGTAATCAAGTCTCCATATAAATGCACCTGCACTGTGATAGTCTCAGAGGTCCGTTATATGCGCAGAGAGCATCATGAAGAACAAGGAACACACCAGGCAGGTCCGAGATACTGTTGTGGAGAAATTTAAATCCGGATTTGGATACAAAAAGATTTCCCAAGCTTTAAACATTCCAAGGAGGCACTGTGCAAGCGATAATATTGAAATGGAAGGAGTATCAGACCACAGCAATTCTACGAAGACCTGGCCGTCCCTGTAAACTTTCAGGTCATACAAGGAGAAGACTGATCAGAGATGCAGCCAAGAGGCCCATGATCACTCTAGATGAACTGCAGAGATCTACAGCTGAGGTGGGAGACTCTGTCCATAGGACAACAATCAGTTGTATACTGCACAAATCTGGCCTTTATGGAAGAGTGGCAAGAAGAAAGCCATTTCCTAAAGATATCCATAAAAAGTGTTGTTTAAAGTTTGCCACAAGCCACCTGGGAGACACACCAAACATGTTCAATAAGGTGCTCTGGTCAGATGAAACCAAAATCAAACTTTTTGGCAACAATGCAAAACGTTATGTTTGGTGTAAAAGCAACACAGCTCATCACCCTGAACACACCATCCCCACTGTCAAACATGATGGTGGCAGCATCATGGTTTGGGCCTGCTTTTCTTCAGCAGGGACAGGGAAGATGGTTAAAATTGATGGGAAGATGGAATGACCCAAATACAGGACCATTCTGGAAGAAAACATGATGGAGTCTGCAAAAGACCTGAGACTGGGATGGAGATTTGTCTTCCAACATGACAATGATCAAAAACATAAAGCAAAATCTACAATGGAATGGTTCACAAATAAACATATCCAGGTGTAAGAATGGCCAAGTCAAAGTCCAGACCTGAATCCAATCGAGAATCTGTGGAAAGAACTGAAAACTGCTGTTCACAAACGCTCTCCATCCAACCTCACTGAGCTCGAGCGGTTTTGCAAGGAGGAATGGGCAAGAATGATGTGCAAAACTGATAGAGACATACCCCAAGCGACTTACAGCTGTAATCGCAGCAAAAGGCGGCGCTACAAAGTATTACCTTAAGGGGGCTGGATAATTTTTCACGCCCAATTTTTCAGTTTTTTATTTGTTAAAAAAGTTTGAAATATGCAATAAATTTCGTTCCACTTCATGATTGTGTCCCACTTGTTGTTGATTCTTCACAAAAAAATACAGTTTTATATCTTTATGTTTGAAGCCTGAAATGTGGCAAAAGGTCGCAAAGTTCAAGGGGGGCGAATACTTTTGCAAGGCACTGTATATATCTATCTATCTATCTATCTAGCAGATGTTATGGGTATTGGCTCCAACTGTCTGTCTGATTATTTATAGACCAGATAAGGGTTGTGCTATGCCTGCAAAATGCATTGAGCCAACAACCTCATTTTCCTCTTTTTAAATATCTATGTGATGTGATCCTGTACAGTGTGCTACAATACATTTCAGCAGGTCTGCATTTTATCTCCAGACTGATTGCAGTGTGAATAGGACACAGAACAAACTACTTTCTGTGTGTCCTAGTGGTGACTGGCGTTTCACTGTGCAATAAAATGTCAGCCAGTGGACATAGTGTGAATGAGCCCTAAAGTAGAACTGAAGGCAACCCCCCCCCCCCCCCATTTTGGATAGAGTAAGGGAGAGTAATAACTTTTTTTGCCATCTGTGTCCAATTGTGGGAAATTTTCCCTTTCATGTTCCATAGCCACAAATGGAGGAAATTACATGGAAGTCACCAGGGCCACCAGAGCTAGGGTCCCTCATTGGAAGATTTTCCCTCTTTTCCTTTTCTGGTGACCACTTAAAATGTAGGATTATCTTTTACTTTCAATTCCTGCAAAAATGCTTACCAAAAAAAAAACAAAAACCAGTAATCTACCTAACAATGGCAAAGACAACAAAAAAACAAACAAAAAGCAAACCTGACTGGCGTTTGAATCCCTCTCCGTTCTAAACCAAAAAAAAAAAAAAAAAAATTGCCTTCAGGTATACTGTAAGATGTGTGTTCTCCCCTTAAACACTATATGAGACTAGGTAGCAAATGAGCTGAAAACCGTATTCCTGGGAGTGTAATCCAACAATTGGACAGCAGGTTCTCTTAGGATGGTTTTAGATTGAATTGTAGATATTTAGCTTATAGAGCTAATGGACACAAGGTCAAAATGGCACTTTGGTCTGCACTACTGCCCCATGAGTGGCTTACTTAAGTAATTCTCTGTCATCAATGGCCCAAAAAGTGACAATGAATTGACTGCACCAGACTCATGTCATCTGGTGATGGGGTTGTCTTTGCCATTATGCAAATAAAATAGACTTGTAGATCAATATACAGTATTTTACATCTACCTATACAAGGAAGGAAGCAATGTGCTTTAAAAGGAATTATTGCTGTGTATACAATGTTGCCAGCTGTCGTATTTTCTGCTTGCTTCAAAAAACGGTCAGTAATGCATGACTTTAAAAATGTGTTAAAAAAAAAATTAAGAAATGGAGAAGCAAGGAGTTTAAATAGCCAATTTCAGAACAGCCTTACATGGCACAGGGAACTACTTGTGTTTATATTCCTGAAAACATCACATAAAGCACCCTAAAAAGACACTTTTAACCCTATGCCACCAGAAACATTAAATCACAATCCCTCCTGAAAAGACCAAATATGCATTTAGCAGACTTCCACAAAGAAAGGGCCAATGGGACCAGGAAAGCCATCTAAACCGTCTTTAAAATGCAATTGTTCTAATCATTTTCTACAGATGCAGCCTCACAAGGGGCCGCTGTCACAGGGACCATTTACAACGTATTATGGTGTCTCTATTGTTTACCAGCGACACTTGCTAACCAGGCGACAGCTGGGACAGAAAGCTGCTGCTCAAGGAACAATATAATCCTGTGAAAGCAATCAACAAATTTAAGGGTGTTAATTAACTTTACACTTTATCATGTTCAATTAGTTGTCTTTTTTAAGCAGCGATTGCCGTGCACAATCGGTTTAGAGCGTGCCATGTTTGATTTGTAAGTGATCACAGTTTTTGCTGCTCACTCCATGTCAGATGTTCCTTTGGGTTTTGGTGACACAGACGAACGAGTTGCACACATGCTTGGCAATGGGATAATCTGGTTTATTATAAACCACCATAACATAACCCTGCTTGTTAACACTGCATGGGCAGTCTTCAATTTCAGAAATCAATGACAGTGACAGTACCATTAATTAGGTTTTTAATACTCTGTATTTCTACAATAAAAAAAAAAAAAAGCTATATAGACACACATTTACAAAATCTCCTGAAAAGGAATATAGAGCTATAGATTTAAAAAAATGGTTAAAGGATAAGTCCACGCAAAACTTAACGAACGCAAAACCTGTTCTTGCCACATTCTAAACCTAATCTGTCTAAGCCTGTAAAGCAAAAATCACCGTACTTCCCTTTCCTGCACCTGATCCGGTCTGGTCTCCAGCGACGGAAACGGTGTGCAGGAGAGGACCGACAATGGCTGTGAAATGAATGGGAAGTGACGTCACCCATAGACTTACTACGGGGGATCCGTTGTCGAGTGCCTCTCCTGCACCCGCCTCCAAAGTAAAGCCGCTGCTGACAGTTCTGCGTGGGACTGGACCGGGATGCAAAAATCACCGTACTTCCCTTTCCTGCACCTGATCCGGTCTGGTCTCCAGCGACGGAAGCTGTGTGCAGGAGAAGACCGACAATGGCTATGAAATGAATGGGAAGTGACGTCACCCATAGACTTACTATGGGGCTTCCGTTGTCGAGTGCCTCTCCTGCACCCGCCTCCAAACTGAAGCCGCTGCTGACAGCTCTGCGTGGGACTGGACCGGAACGGCTGCAGAATAGGTAAGTACTGTGGCTTTTGTGTTACAGGGTTAGATAGATTAGGTTTAGAATGTGGGTTTTGCCTGAACTTCTCCTTTAATAAAAAGCTTATTTCCCAACTATAAACTAAATCTGGACAGTCTCTGGATTTTTTGTTTAAAGTATTTTCCCTAATACTAGAGTACATTCGGATGGGTGACATTCGGATGGGTGTTAAACCATGTTGTGAATCCTAGTGGCAATAATCTACTGATTCCTGCAGCCACTGACAGCCTGTCATTTCACTGTACGGAATCAATAGCCACAGCAATCCACACACAGCTGTCAATGTCAGTTGCAGGAATTGGTAGATTCTGGTTGCTGGGGCATCTGGTTGGCAAAACACATTGGGTGGAACTACCCGGCTGAAGTCATTTCTGGTCAGTAAAAAAGCAAGCCTTAGCAGCATTTCCTGGTTTTCACTGCATGTTTTTATCTTTGAACAAGCGAGTATAAGGCATTAAGGTTATGCTTTATTTTAAATTAAAAAAAAAAAAAAAAAAAACACATCATCACACTATGCGAGCCCCTGTTCCTATTCTGTTCCTATACATGGGGGATGTGGGATAAGGAGTTGAAGCAAAGAAACTGGAGAAGATTACTGGAGAAGATTACTGGTGGAGTGGTGAAGGAGAGGCGTTGTATATCATCCTGTAAAGACCCAGGAGGGGAATATCCACAAGCAGGGCTGCCGCTAGAAATCTCAGGGCCCCATACAGCCTACCTTACAGGGCCCCCCCCCCCTTCCGGCGAAAATATCAAAATTATATTATCACACCCCCCCCCAAACTCTCTTCCTAGCACAAATCCCTCCCAATCACCCCTCCCAGCACAACCCCCCAAATCCCTCCACAAATTCACAACCCCACCCCCCCAGCACAAATTCCCCTCTCCTAGCACAAATCCCCCAGCCCCGCTCCTAGCACAAACTTTCCCCCCAATCTCCCCTTCTGCCTCAAATCCCCCAAACCCTCCTACAAGCACATCCCCCCCCCCCATTCCTCCTTCTACCAAATCCCCCCCCCCCCAAATCCCCATTACACTTTCTAGCAAAGAGAGCTGCCAATCCCTCAAACATCATAGGCATAAATTATTTTCCCATTATTATTTCTGTAAGCCCCCCAAACCGACAGGGAGAAACCACTACTAAGCCATGAGGGGGTGCACTGTGTTGGGCTCTCCACTCCTGTCTGAACAACACACAGCATAAGAGACAGGATCGCTCTTACATTGCATCGGACTGTAGACTCACACACAGTTTGATTACCGCCCCCTACCCACATTTCCTGCTGTCGGGAGATGAGCAGCCCATGGAGGAGGTGGGGGGGGGGGTAATCAACACAATGTGTGTGTGAGTGTACAGTCCGATGCAATGTAAGAGCGATCCTGTCTCTTATGCTGAGTGTTGTTCAGACAGGAGGGGAGAGCCCACAGAGCACCACACAGCGCACCCCCTCCCAGGTCTTACCTCTCCACCACTTCTCCAGACTGCAGTCCCCGTGTCCCAGCTGTGAGTGGGGGCGGGGACAAACAGCTGAAAGCCGGCGAGAGGAAGAGGCAGACAGTGCATCGCTCTGTCATTGGATCCCTCTCCCCACCAATCCTCCTGCTGCCCGGGCCCCCCTATTTGCCCGGGCCCCATACAGGAGTACTGGCCGTACCCCCCTGATGGCGGCCCTGTCCACAAGCCTTTGAGACTTTGATGCTGAGAGGCACAAAATCAAAAGCATCTGGTGAGTGATACTGGGCACAAAGCAATGCATGTAGCACTGTGAAGTAGGATTGGCAGCACTGAAGCACTTTTTTATGATTGGAGCACCTTATGATGTTATATATTGGAGCACTTTAAGCACAAGACACCTGGCAAGAAACATTTTTTGGAATTTATTAGGACTTATTTGTTTTTTTCACATAAATGCATAAGTAATAACCATATGTATGGTAGTAAATACTGTGCTATTGGTAGCATGATAAGGACACAGTGTTGTAAATACTAAGTTACAGTACAAGCAACTGTCCATAGTTCCTTTGCTTGGGTATTTGATGAACAGCCAGCAGTCCAAGACTAACATTCATGCTCTTAAAGTGATAGCACTGTGGTAGTTATTATTTAGCTTTACTGTATGTAAGATTTTAGTGACTGGGGTTAGATATGTTTTAACCACTTAAGGACCGCCCCGCATACATATACTGCGGCAGGGCGGCCCTCAAGCACAAAATGACATACATGTACGTGATTTTCTTCTTCGGGTCTGCGGTGCGCGTGCCCCTGTTAACCCCTTCCCTACCAGTGTAATTAGTACAGTGAAAGTTTTTTTTTTTTTTTTTTTTTTAGCACTGATCACTATTGTTGCCAATGGTCCCAAAAAAAGTGTAACTTGGGGTCAAATTTGTCTGCTGCAATGTCGCAGTCCCGCAAAAAAAAAAAAAAAAAAAAAAAAAAAAAAAAATCGCAGATCACTGCAATTACTAGTAAAAAAAAACAAACTTAAGAGTACATAAATCTATCCCATAGTTTGTAGACGCTATAAATTTTGCACAAACCAATCAATATACACTTATTAGGCTTTTTTTTACCAAAAACATGTAGCAGAATACATATTGGCCTAAATTGATGAGGAATTTAGATATTTACAATTTTTTTTTATTGGGTATGTTTTATGGCAGAAAATTTAAAAGAATTTTTTTTTGTCAAAAACTTTGTTTATAGCGCAAAAAAAAAAAAACACGCAGAGGTGATCAAATCCCACCAAAATAAAGCTCTATTTGGGGGGGGGGGGGGGACATCAATTTTATTTGGGTACAGCATTGCATCACCGCGCAATTGTCAGTTAAATAAACGCAATGCTGGATCGCAAAAAATTGCCTAAAAAGTGGAAGCTCATCTAAGGTCAAAATTTTAAATAGTATATTAAATTTAGAATTAAATATATATTAAATTTCCACATTGTATTTCAATCACTTCTACTCCTTTTATAAAAATCTAGAAATTTGTAAACTTTCCATGTAGAGAACCACACATTACCTTCTTTGAATTCTGTAACATATTCACTATGTCCTGCGAGTTGGCACTGTCGTGTCACACATTTCACAAAGCCTGCCTTCTAAACTGGGAGGAGGCGTTTCAAAGTAGTTGGTACAGGAATCACAGCTTGCAGGCAGCAAGGTACTATAGAATATGTAGTCCTTTTATATGAAAAGTAAACAGCAGAGGAGAAGCTGCAATACGTTAAAGGAATCCAGAAAGTTGTGGAATGAGATGGCCAGCAGACAGGAAGCACTTACAACATGAAAGGAGATTTTTTACGTTTATGCGGGATTGTCAAAAACAACAATTGTTTGCATAGCCATTACAAAAAACCCTGGGTCACAGGTACTTTGGTAACTACCATTGGTTATATGTTCCTACGTTCAGGTGATTTGAGCAATGGAAAGAGAAGGGACATTCTCCTATATAACCCGTCTCACCCTCAGGTAGCCTCGGCATGTACTCCAAAAATGGATTTTATCGGCAAGTAAAAAAGCCAATTTTCTTAGTTGTACAGTTCAGGACACAGACTCTTAGTCATTGCCATGGAATGCCCACGAATAATCCAAATGAGGGACAGTCAACATAGCAAACAAATACCAACAGAGACCCCCATAACAAAACAGTCCAAGAATACTACAACATACTCAAGCATCCTCAAAGAGCAGCAATTTGTAGCACCTTGGCATCAAAGGAGACCTAAGCATCTACCTGGTAGAAATTAAACATGTTTCGATTGTGAGTTCCATTGAGCAGGGTCCTCTGATTCCTCTTGTATTGTAAGTACTGCGCAAACTAATGGTGCTATATAAATCCTGTATAATAATAATCAGAAGCCCAGGTAGGCTTATCGGAGAAACAGGAGTATGAAAAGCCCAAGCACTAACAAGTTTGATTTACAGGTAAATGTGAACCTCAGTCTACAGATCACGGGCCTAAACTTGTTGATCCACCTAGCAATGGTTGTACAAGAAGCAGGGACCCTGCAGTGCAAACCCCCTGGGAAGTACAAAGAAGAAATCAGATTGCCTAAAAGAGGCAGTATCTAAAAAGCAGACTAACGGCATGTACCCAGTCAAGACAGTGAAGAGAAAATACCTGGGGATGTTTTGGAGCAGGACATAAGGAAGGATGTCCTGGTTAATGTGGAAGTAAAAGATCACCTTAGGGAGTAAGGAGGCCTTCGGTCTTAGACAACTCAACAACCATCTGCATACAGGTGACAGCAAAAGACCAAATTGCAAGGGAGGTCAGACAAATGAATATACCGAATAGGTTAAATGACAATCTTTGAAGGGCGGATACAACTAGATTAAGTTCCATGGAGACATAGGGGGGGGGGGGGGGGTGTACAGGGGTAGGGAGGAAAAGTTTGGCACCCTGTACAAAGACCTTACCTAGGGGGTGAGAGACCAATGATTTCGGAAAAAAAAAGCCAACCTCGAGATTTGCCCATTGCTGGTACTCCAAGCCAGATGGTCCAAAATTCAAATCAGAGAAAGGATCAAAGTCTCACAAAGCATTTTCTAGGGTGAAATTTACAGGAATCATACCAAGCGAAATAGGCCTTCCAGGTTTAAGGATTTGCAGGAAGTTTATTTCCTAGCCTTCAAGAGAGTAAGGAGGTTGCTCCCTACCCTCTCTGAGAAGTAAAGGCACAAGCCTTCTTTCTCTGGAAGAGGAGAGTACCCTTACCCCTTGATGTACAAATCGAGGGACGTATCGAACAGGCGTTCATCCTCAAAGGGTAACTGCTCAAGAGTTTCTCACATAGAAGCTCAGCTGACCATTTAAGTCAAACGATCATAAGCATATTGATGGAGATATCTCATGTAGTATGTCCACCAAGCAATTCACGCAGTGACATGAGGCCATTGGTAATAAGTCGGACTGACTTAACGGAGGCATCGGTTAGGCTGGAACTAGGAGTTGGAACTAGGAGCTCAGCCCATGCATTTAGTCTAGACATCTTACAGACTGCCATAATAACAAAAGCAGGTTGAATGGCGGGCCACTCAGGGAAAAGACAGTTTTAGGGAGGGCCTCTAACCACTTGTCTGCAAGGTGAACATGGATTACCCTCCAGAGGGCGTGTTAAGGTCTTGGCAAAATAGGAAATAGAAGGAACTATCCACTTTTACAGAAAACTTTCCTCAATTGGATAATGCTGAGAAAAGCACTTGGGAGGAGTAAAAATATTATCCAGGTGAGGCCAATACGCATATAGGACAGACTCCATCAGCCAGTAGACTGGGAAGGCCTTTGCTAGTTTTGGCATTTTAAATGACCCCATGCTGAAGACCTTTGGGATAACTGACTCAGGCTGTTATAATGCTAAGCAGGAGCATACTGCATCAATAAATGAAGCAATTGCATCCTTAATGTGAAATGGAAGGCATGTCACACAAGTCGCACATACAATATCTCACAAAAGTGAGTACACCCCTAACATTTTTGTAAATATTTTATTATATCTTCATGTGACAACACTCAAGAAATTACACTTTGCTACAATGTAAAGTAGTGAGTGTACAGCTTTTATAACCGTGTAAATTTGCTGTCCCCTCAAAAAAAAAAAAAAAAAGTTAACACAGCCATTATTGTCGAAAACTGCTGGCAACAAAAGTGAGTCCATCCCTAAGTGAAAATGTCCAAATTTTCCAGCACTGCCTTAACCCTCTTGGGCATGGAGTTCCCCAGAGCTTCACAGGTACCCACTGGAGACCTCTTCCACTCCTCCATGATGACGTCATAGGGCTGGTGGATGTTGGAGACCCTGCGCTCCTCCACCTTCCGTTTGAGGAAGCCCCACAGATGCTCAATAGGGTTTAGGTCTGGAGACATGTTTAGACAGTCCATCACCTTGACCACACACACACATACAGGTCCTTCTCAAAAAATTAGCATATTGTGATAAAGTTCATTATTTTCTGTAATGTACTGATAAACATTAGACTTTCATATTTTAAATTCATTACACACAACTGAAGAAGTGCAAGCCTTTTATTGTTTTAATATTGATGATTTTGGCATAGAGCTCATGAAAACCCAAAATTTCCTATCTCAAAAAATTAGCATATTTCATCCGACCAATAAAAGAAAAGTGTTTTTAATACAAAAAAAGTCAACCTTCAAAAAAAATGGATTTTTGTAAAATCTTACCGTAAAATCCTTTTCTCTTAGCTCATCGACAGACGTAGTCCTCGGTGATACACCACCTTCGGGTTATGTTACCTCCGCAGGAGCAGGACTAGACAGGAAATTAAAAAGCTCTGGCCACACCCTAGGGGCAGTCCCAGAGGGTATATCCTCTCTCTCTCTGCCTCAGCAAATCAGTTATGTGAAAAAGCAGTGCTTAGAGAATTTAACCCAACCCAACTCCAAAACAGAGGGGCGGGGACTACGTCTGTCGATGAGCTAAGAGAAAAGGATTTTACGGTAAGATTTTACAAAAATCCATTTTTCTCTAGCGCTCATCGACAGACGTAGTCCTCGGTGATACACCACCTTCGGGACGTCCCAGAGCAGTATCACAACTGAGGGGTGGGAAAATGGAAATCAAATGCCAATCTAGAAGGCCCAACCGGTGCCAACTAGAAGTTTACAATGCTCATCCTTAATGATGAGACTCAACAAAACAATTTTCAAACAGAAAAAAACCCTCGAGGTAGACCACCGGTCTCCTCAAATTGCGGCCTGCAAAACCTTGCGGCCAAATGAGGCATCCGCCGATGCCGTCACATCAATTTTATAGAATTTAGTAAAGGTATGTACCGACGACCAAGTGGCCGCCTTACATACCTGGACCACTGACGCCTGATGGCGAAAGGCCCAGGAAGTACTGAGCGCTCGAGTGGAGTGCGCCCTAACAGGGAACGGAGGACTCTGACCCTTAATAGAATAAGCCTGTACCACCGTTTGTCTAATCCATTTGGCAATGGTCGCGGCAGATGCAGGCAAACCCTTTCTGGGGCCATCCGTGATCACAAAAAGTGAATCCGTCTTACGGAATGATTCCGTAGCTTTCAGGTATACCCTGATTGCCCGAACCACATCCAAGGAATGCAACGCATGTTCCCGATGATGCTTGGGCTGAGGACACAAGGAAGGTAGTACAATATCTTCATTCAGATGAAAATCTGAAACCACCTTAGGAAGAAAAGATGGCTTAGGATGAAGTACTACCTTATCCCTATGAATCACTAGGTATGGGGACTGGCATGATAATGCAGCCAGTTCTGACACCCTGCGAGCAGAAGTAATAGCCACCAAGAAGGCCACCTTCTGGGATAAAGTAAGCAAGGGAATCTCCCTGATGTTTTCAAAGGGAGGTTTCTGTAGAACCGACAAAACCAAATTAAGATCCCAGGGCGGTAAGGGCGCGCGGACTGGAGGAGCCAGGTGCCGCACCCCCTGGATGAAATTCCGCACCAAGGATTTGGTAGCTAAAGGTTTCTGAAAGAAGATTGCTAATGCTGAAACTTGACCCTTGATGGTGCTCAAGGCTAGCTTCTGCTCAACCCCTTGTTGCAAAAAGGCCAATATTCGAGACACCGAATAGGTACGTGGAGGAAATCCTAAAGATTCGCACCACGCAATGTAAGTCTTCCATGTGTGATAATAGACTTTGCTGGAAGTCGCTTTCCTTGCTTTAATAAGGGTAGGAATGACTGAAGTAGACAAACCTCTGTCCTTCAGTACTTGGGTCTCAATGGCCAGGCCATTAAAACCAGCGACTGTAAAGCACGAAGGTAAATAGGTCCTAGAGACTACAGACACTCCCTGAGACGAAGTTCCCACGGAACGTCTGCGACTAACATGTCCAAGTCGGCCAGGCCGGCTTGAAGAGGCCAGCCTAGAATTTCTAGGACCACTGGCGCTGATAGGATCTGAACCAGGCGTCCCTAGAGCTATCTGGCCCCGACCATCCGAGAAAGTCTGGTCGTTTTCTGTTCCCACACATTTATCAGATACCTGATAGTTATCAGGAAAGGTGATCTTTTCTGGTTGAACCTCAGGGACCGAAGTAACCCGACTAGAGGCTACTTGGCCTATCTGGTCAATCAGATCCGATTCCTGTGAGGTATCGGGACTAATCTAGGAAAAGGTAAAGGAAAAGATCTATACAGGGAACGGTAACTACCGCTTCCTGTACTTAAATGTTGGAAGGGAAGAATCGCACCGGTAGTAGTGGTAGATGCTCGATCTAATGTCCTGAATACCGGTGAAAACGTCCCCCCACCCTGAAATCGGGTGGGGGCGCACCTTCAGGCTGTGTACTCCTTTACTTCGGGTTTGGCTGGGTTGGTCCTCTGCTTGTCCGACCATCCCTTCTTGAACCCTCCTGGAGGAGTCTTGCCTTTCCCGGGAGTACCAGCCGGGCGCCCTTTATGGGCGGTAAAGAAAGGTCCTCGCTTGTTGCGAGGTCCCTTAACTTTTGCAGCCTGTGGCAAAAAAGTACTCTTGCCCCCGGTGGCATCCTTAATGATTTCATCTAGGTTGGCTCCAAATAGACGATTCCCCTGAAAAGGGAGATTGGTCAAAGTCTTTTTGGAACCTAGGTCAGCTGACCAGCATTTTAACCACAGCACACGTCTGAGGATCACTGCTAACTTAGATGCATGCCCTAACAAGGGAGTAGTGTCCAAGGCTGCGTCACAGATAAACCGTAGCCCTTGTATGATCTGTTCTATCAAATCAGATGTCTCCTGGGGAATATCTTTTCCCCTAAGATCTTGGCGTACCAATTTCGCCCATTCCGTAAGTGTCTGGGAAACTAGACCAATAACAATTACTGGTCTAAATGCTGACCCTATCAGAGAAAAGATAGTGCGGGACTCCGCTTCTATCTTTCGATCCACCGGATCCTTAAAGGACGAAGTGTCCTCCACTGGAATAACCGTGGCTTTATTCAGCCTGGAAATAGGCGGATCCACGACTGGTGGTACCGTCCATTTCTTAATGATGGATTCCTCAAACGGATAGCGTCTAGCAATACGCTTGGAAATAGTAAAGGTACGTTTAGAATGCTCCCATTCTCCTTTAATCTGATTACCAAAACATTTAGGTACAGGAAAAGCCTTCGCCGTCTTGATGGGCTTATTAGTCCCAAAAGGCCTTTCTGTTTCAGTTGCCTCTGCCGGTAAAGCCTCAAGTTTTAAGGTTTCTTGCACTGCCACAACTAGTGCGTCCACCAATGCTTCTTCCTGAATTATAGCAGGAGAAGAAGCGTCCTCCTCACTGTCTGAGGGGGCTTTACCTGGGATAACAGCCCTTGCAGAGGAACCTGCAACTGCAGTGACCATCTCTGAATCAGAGTCAGAGGTGTCAGATAGTATAGGGGTAGGCGGGGGTCGCTTCCTTGACCCCCGTCCCTGACAGGCCGCCTCCACCCGAGCCACCATAGACTCCAAAATTGCTGTAAATGACTCTATACTCTGTGCACCGGCGGGTCCCGAGGCCCCCTCGAGGGAAACAGGTGGGGGAATATGTGTGGCAGGGTCCATAATAACTCCAGTTACTTCCTGGATGATATAATTCAAAAGTAAAGAAAAAACTTTTTTTTTTTTTTTTTTTTTTTTGACCCTCAGTGCCACAAAAAAACCCCTTAGTGTTACCTGCTAGGGATCCCCATCGATCGAGAGAGAGAGAGATAGACCCCCAGGCTCACCACTTGATGTTCAGAGTTAAACTGCAACAGCTTACAGCGCTGTCTTAGACAAACAGGAAGTCTTTTGGCTGGCTGCCCAGGAAGAAGGGAGGCGGCTCCGCCCCTCTGCACGCCTTCCGGCGCCTCCCCCAAGCTCCACGAGGTGTAGAATCACCTCAAACATGGCCGCCCCCATGCTGGAGACAAGAGGCTACGCCAAAATGGCGGCTCGTGCGATCCAGCAAAAAAAAAACGGCGGCGGCCTGTGCTGACTAGCGGTGTGCTGCAGGCACACAACACTCTCTCTGCATGGGGATATGGCGTGGTTGGCGGTACCGGCCCTGGCGGACCGCATGGCCGTTCGGGAGGCCTGCTAATAGCTGGAGATCTGATTTGGAAGGCAGTCTACATGTCCATGGCTTCTGACTGGTAGGTAGCTTATACTTAACCCATAAGATTCCCAGAATGCCACAGATTACATCTTTAAAACATGTATACAATAGATTGTTAGCTCCCAAACCAAGCCTCCTGGCTTTTTGCACACATAAAATCACACTCAAAGTAGGAGGATTTGTGACATGTTATAGGATAGAAAGAACTCTTTCTTACCATACAGAGAGGGGCCCGCGTTCACCACAAAACCCGTCAGGGAAAAAAGGGGAACATACTACTCACCATACCGGAACCAGGCGGGCACCACTCCTGACAGTACCCCTCTCCACCGGAGCGGGAGGGCTGTCGACCGATACGGACGCCGTGACTCATGGTCTTTGGCATTTCAGCGAGACGTTTAACTCGCGGGTTCAGTCCTTTTAATGGGACTTTGTCGCGGCCGACCCAGCGCGGAGCTATGGCCTGCACGCGCTCGTAGGCTGAACTGGGGTGACCACCGGATCTCGACATCCAGCCCGTCGCCCAGTTCAGCTTTCTTGCTTGAAGATCTCACAGGAACACTGGAGAAAAAAAGCTGTCTAAAAATCCTTTTAGAAAAAAATTCTTGCCAGGACCTAAGATCCCAGCAAGGTATCTAGGTCCTTACTCCTAACTAGACAGAAAATAACTGATTTGCTGAGGCAGAGAGAGAGAGGATATACCCTCTGGGACTGCCCCTAGGGTGTGGCCAGAGCTTTTTAATTTCCTGTCTAGTCCTGCTCCTGCGGAGGTAACATAACCCGAAGGTGGTGTATCACCGAGGACTACGTCTGTCGATGAGCGCTAGAGAAATTATGTTTAGTTATGCACTCAATACTTGGTTGGGAATCCTTTTGCAGAAATGACTGCTTCAATGCGGCGTGGCATGGAGGCAATCAGCCTGTGGCACTGCTGAGGTGTTATGGAGGCCCAGGATGCTTCGATAGCGGCCTTGAGCTCATCCTGAGTGTTAGGTCTTGCGTCTCTCAACTTTCTCTTCACAACATCCCACAGATTCTCTATGGGGTTCAGGTCAGGAGAGTTGGAAGGCCAATTTAGCACAGTAATACCATGGTCAGTAAACCATTTACCAGTGGTTTTGGCACTGTGAGCAGGTGCCAGGTCGTGCTGAAAAATGAAATCTTCATCTCCACAAAGCTTTTCAGCAGATGGAAGCATGAAGTGCTCCAAAATCTCCTGATAGCTAGCTGCATTGACCCTGCCCTTGATAAAACACACAGTGGACCAACACCAGCAGCTGACTGAAGCTGACTGTGGGTACTTGACACTGGACTTCAGGCATTTTGGCATTTCCCTCTCCCCAGTCTTCCTCCAGACTCTGGCACCTTGATTTCTGAAGGACATGCAAAATTTGCTTTAATCCGAAAAAAGTACTTTGGACCACTGAGCAACAGTCCAGTGCTGCTTCTCTGTAGCCCAGGTCAGGCGCTTCTGCCGCTGTTTCTGGGTCAAAAGTGGCTTGACCTGGGGAATGCAGCACCTGTAGCCCATTGCCTGCACACGGTGGCTCTAGATGTTTCTACTCCAGACTCAGTCCACTGCTTCTGCAGGTCCCCCAAGGTCTGGAATCGGTCCTTCTCCACAATCTTCCTCAGGGTCCGGTCACCTCTTCTCGTTGTGCAGCGTTTTCTGCCACACTTTTTCCTTCCCACAGACTTCCCACTGAGGTGCCTTGATACAGAACTCTGGGAACAGCCTATTCGTTCAGAAATTTCTTTCTGTGTCTTACCCTCTTGCTTGAGGGTGTCAATGATGGCCTTCTGGACAGCAGTCAGGTCGGCAGTCTTAACCATGATTGCGGTTTTGAGTAATGAACCAGGCTGGGAGTTTTTAAAAGCCTCAGGAATCTTTTGCAGGTGTTTAGAGTTAATTAGTTGATTCAGATGATTAGGTTAATAGCTCGTTTAGAGAACCTTTTCATGATATGCTAATTTTTTGAGATAGGAATTTGGGGTTTTCATGAGCTGTATGCCAAAATCATCAATATTAAAACAATAAAAGGCTTGCACTACTTCAGTTGTGTGTAATGAATCTAAAATATATGAAAGTCTAATGTTTATCAGTACATTACAGAAAATAATGAACTTTATCACAATATGCTAATTTTTTGAGAAGGACCTGTACATACATACATAATATATATATATATACATATACACATATACACACACACATACAGTATCTCACAAAAGTGAGTACACGCCTCACATTTTTGTAAATATTTTATTTTATCTTTTCATGTGACAACACTGAAGAAATGACACTTTGCTACAATGTATAGTAGGGAGTGTACAGCTTGTATAACAATGTAAATTTGCTGTCCCCTCAAAATAACTCAACACACAGCCAATAATGTCTAAACCGCTGGCAACAAAAGTGAGTACACCCCTAAGTGAAATTGTTCAAATTAGGTCCAATTAGCCATTTTCCCTCCCCGGTTGTCATGTGACTCGTTAGTGTTACAAGGTCTCAGGTGTGAATGGGGAGCAGGGGTGTTAAATTTGGTGTCATCGTTCTCACACTCTCATACTGGTCACTGGAAGTTCAAAATGGCACCTAATGGCTCTCTGAGAATCTGCAAAAAAAAATGTTTGCTCTACATAAGCTGGCCTAGGCTATAAGAAGATTGCAAAGACTCTAACACTGAGCTACAGCACGGTGTCCAAGACCATACAGCGTTTAATAGGACAGGTTCCACTTAGAACAGACCCCATTATGGTCGACCAAAGAAGTTGAGTGCACGTGCTCATCGTCCTAGCCAGAGGTTGTCTTTGGGAAACAGATGTGTTGCAGAGGTTGAAGGGGTGGGGGGGGCGGGTCATGCCTGTCAGTGCTCAGACCACACGCTGCACACTGCATCAAATTGGTCTGCATGGCTGTCATCCCAGAAGGAAGCCTCTTCTAAAAATGATGCACAAGAAAGCCCGCAAACAGTTTGCTGAAGACAAGTAGACTAAGCACATGGATTACTGGAACCATGTCCTTTGGTCTGATGAGACCAAGATAAACTTATTTGGTTCAGGTGGTGTCAAGCGTGTGTCGGCAACGAGGTGAGGAGTACAAAGACAATTTTGTCTTGCCTACAGTCAAGCATGGTGGTGGGAGTGTCATGGTCTGGGGCTGCATGAGTGCTGCCAGCACTGAGGAGCTACAGTTCATTGAGGGAACCATCAATGCCAACATGTACTGTGACATACTGAAGCAGAGCATGATCCCCCTCCCTTCGGAGACTGAGCCGCAGGGCATTATTCCAACATAATGACCCCAAACACACCTGCAAGACAACCACTGCCTTACTAAAGAAGCTGCGGGTAAAGCTGATGAACTGGCAAAGCATGTCTCCAGACCTAAACCCAATTGAGCATCTGTGGGGCATCCTCAAACGGAAGGTGGAGGCGTGCAAGGTCTCCAACATCCACCAGCTCCATGATGTCATCATGGAGGAGTGAAAGAAGATTCCAGTGGCAATCTGTGAAGCTCTGGTGAACTCCATGCCCAAGGCAGTGCTGAAAAATAATGGTGGCCACACAAAATATTGACACTTTGGGCCCAACTTGGACATTTTAACTCACTCACTTTTGTTGCCAGTGGTTTAGAAATGAATGGCTGTGTGTCGAGTTATTTTGAGGGGATAGCAAATTTACACTGTTATACAAGCTGTACACTGACTACTTTACATTGTAGCAAAGTGCAATTTGTTTTAGTGCAGTCACATAAAACGATATAATAAAATATTTACAAAAATGTGAGGGGAGTACTCACTTTTGTGAGATACTGTACAAGTCCAATGTGTTTTATGGGGTTTAAAGGGTCCCCTTCATCAGGGTTTGGTAGTGTTGAACAAAGTGTGTAATGGACTGATAAAAATGGATTTTTGCAAAATCTTACCGTAAAATCCTTTTCTCTTAAGCTCATTGACAGACGCAGTCCTCTTGATTAATATCAAATTGGGTTATACTGCCCTCTACAGGAGTAGGACACTAGGCAGAAGAAAACGTTCTGGCCACACCTTAGGGGCAGTCCCAGAGGGTATATCCTCTCTCTCTCTGCTACAGGATGTCAGTTATGTCACAAAGCAGTGTCAGAGAATTTAACCCAACCCAACCCAACTCAAAATAGAGGGGCGGGTACTGCGTCTGTCAATGAGCTTAAGAGAAAAGGATTTTACGGTAAGATTTTACAAAAATCAATTTTTCTCTGTCGCTCATTGACAGACGCAGTCCTCTTGATTAATATCAAATTGGGACGTCCCAAAGCAGTGCCACAAATGAGGGGTGGGATAACAGAAATCAAAATTCAAATCCAGAAGGCCCAACCGGTGCCGACTAGAAGTCTTAAAGGCTCATCAAACAAAAGGATGAGACTCAACTGAAAACCCAACAGAAAAAAACCCTCGAGGTAGACCAACGGTCTCCTCAAATTGCGGCCTGCAGAACCTTGCGGCCAAAAGAGGCATCCGCCGATGCCATCACATCAACCTTATAAAATTTTGTAAAGGTATGAACCGACGACCAGGTAGCCGCCTTGCAAACCTGAACCACTGACGCCTAATGGCGGAAGGCCCAGGAAGCACTAAGTGCCCGAGTGGAGTGCGCCTTAACCGGGAACGGAGGATTCCAACCCTTAATAGAATAAGCCTGTACCACCGTCTGTCTGATCCATCTGGAGATAGTCGCGGCAGATGCAGGCAACCCCTTTTTGGGGCCATCCGTGATCACAAAAAGTGAATCCGTTTTACGAAACGAGTCCGTCGTTTTCAAGTATACCCTGATTGCCCGAACCACATCCAAGGAATGTAACGCAAACTCCCGAGGATGACTGGGCTTAGGACACAAGGAAGGTAGCACAATATCTTCATTCAGATGAAACTCTGAAACCACCTTAGGAAGAAAGGATGGATTCGGACGAAGAACCACCTTATCCCTATGAACCACCAGATATGGGGAACGACGGGATAATGCGGCCAGTTCTGACACCCTGCGTGCAGAAGCGATGGCCACCAAGAAGGCCACCTTCTGGGATAACGTAAGCAAGGGAATCTCCCTAATATTTTCAAAGGGAGGTTTCTGAAGAACCAAAAACACCAAATTAAGATCCCAGGGCTGAATGAAATTCCGCACCAAGGAATGGGTAGCCAAAGGTTTCTGAAAGAAGATTGCTAATGCTGAAACCTGACCCTTGACAGTACTCAAGGCCAGCTTCTGCTCAACCCCCTGTTGCAGAAAAGCCAAGATTCGGGTCACCGAATATGCACGTGGAGGAAATCCAAGGGATTCACACCACGCAATATAAGACTTCCATGTGCGATGATAGACTTTTCTGGAAGTCGCTTTCCTTGCTTTAATTAAAGTAGGAATAACTGAAGTTGACAATCCCTTGTCCTTCAGCACCTGGGTCTCAATAGCTAGGCCGTTAAAGCCAGCGATTGTAAAGCAGGATGGAAGATCGGTCCCTGAGACCGCAGATCCTCCCTGAGAGGAAGTCTCCAAGGAGCGTCCGCGACCAGCCTGACCAAGTCGGCGTACCAGGGTCGACGAGGCCAGTCCGGAGCTACCAGGATAACTGGAATTCCCTCCACCTCTATCCTGCGAAGAAGTTTTGGCAGCAACTTGAGAGGAGGGAAGGCATACAGTAGCTGATACTGTCCCCACGGGGCGACCAGTGCGTCTGCTGCGTCCGCTAGAGGATCTCGGGAGCGGGCTAAAAACCTCCGCTGGTGAAATACCTCTGGATGAAGAGGCCATTCCCCTTGATCCAGAATCTGACGACTGAGTTAATTTGCCTGCCAATTTTCCACCCCCGGAATGGATTCCGATTCCATTTGAGAGGAATCTCCTTTTGGAGAATTCGGGTATGAGACTGGGCAAACGGTACTGCTTCTAAAGGAGGCCACCATCAGTCCCAGGACCCTCATGCAAGTCCGAAGGGAAGGCCAGTTGACGGACAGCAACATCCGAATCGTTGACTGAATCTTCTGGAGTTTCTCCGCAAGCAGAAACACTCTTGCCAAGGATGTATCCAAAGTTAGGCCCAGATAGTTCAGTCTCCTGGTGGGAACCAGGGATGATCTTTGGTAAAAGCGAAGAAAACGCTGATGTCCTGCGAAGATGGGGATATGAAGATATGCATCCTAGATGTCTCTGGACGCCAGGAAATCCCCCTGATGCAGGGAGGCCACCACTGTTCGGATGGACTCCATTTTGAATTTTTGTACCCGGACAAAACACTTGAGTGCTCTCAAGTCCAGAATTGGACGCACCTTGCCCTCTTTCCTGGGTGTTGTGAACAGGTTCGAATAGAACCCCTGAAAACGTTCTGTCCAAGGAACGGGAACTACCACTCCTTGTTGCATCAAGTCCATTACTGCCCCCCGCAAAGCTTCTAAGCGATCCGGGGATAGTCGGATATTGGAAGGGAAGAATCGCACCGGTGGAAGTGATCGAAACTCGATCTTGTTTCCCGACCGTATGACCTCGCGAACCCCTTTGTCCGGGATTCTGGAAAGCCATGGATCCGGAAACCGGTGAAGACGTCCCCCACCCCAGAGATGGGTGGGGGCGCACCTTCAGGCTGTATTGGTCTTATCTTCAGGTTTGGCTGAGCCGGACTTTTGTTTACCCGACCAGCGCCCTTTGAAACCCCCTGAAGGGGCTTTGGAGGGCTTCGCCTTATCGCCCGCCCCAGCGGAACGAAAAAACTTTGAGCGGAAAAGGAAGGTCCTCGTCTGTTACGAGGTCCTTTACCCTTAGCAGTCTGTGGCAAAAAAGGGCTCTTGCCCCCAGTGAGATCCTTTATAATCTCATCCAAGGTGGCCCCAAACAGGCGATTCCCTTGAAAGGGGAGATTAGCCAAAGCTTTTTTGGAACCTTGATCCGCCGACCAGCACTTTAACCACAACACGCGTCTGAGGACTACTGCTGAAACCGATGCACGCCCCAACAATGGAGTGGTGTCCAGAGCGGCATCACAGATGAACTGTAGCCCTTGTATCCTCTGCTCCAGCAAATCTGATACTGCCGGGGGGATACTTCTCCCCTCTAGGTCACGGCGTAACAATTTGGTCCATTCTGTCAAAGTTTGTGAAACTAAACCAATGGCAACCACTGGCCTAAAGGCTGACCCTATCGGGGAAAAAATGGAGCGGGATTCCGCTTCCACCTTACGATCCACTGGATCCCTGAAGGAAGGTACTGGTGGTACCGTCCATCTTTTAAGGAGGGATTCCTCAAACGGATAGCGCCTAGCAATGCGTTTGGAAATAGCAGGGGTTCATTTCGGACGACCCCATTCTTCTTTAATTAGATTACCAAAACATTTGGGCAAGGGAAAAACCTTCGCCATTTTGGTAGGCTTGCTAGTACCAAAAGGAATTTCAGTATCAGCTACCTCTGCCGGTGTAACCTCAAGACTTAAGGTTTCCCGGACAGACACAATTAGTGCGTCCACCAACGCTTCCTCTTGTGCTATGGCGGAGGCAGAAACGTCCTCCTCACTGTCTGAGGAGACCGTACCCGAGACAGCAGCCCTAGAAGGGGGACCTGCAGCTGCAGTGACAAGCTCAGAATCCGTATCTGAAGTGTCAGATGAAATGGGGGTAGGCGGGGGTCGCTTTTTTGCCCCCCGTCCCTGACAGGCCACCTCCACCCGGGATACAAAAGACTCCAAAACCGCTGACAATGCATCAATCATAAGTGGGGCACTGGAGGGTCCTGCGGCCACCTCGAGGGGATCAGGTGGGGATACATGTGTGGCAGGGTGCATGATTAATCCAAGACACTTGCCAGCAAACAAAAATTGCAAAAGAAAAAAACTTTGACCCACAAAAGGCCTACGGCCATACTTCACCTTTAGGAGGTCCAATGCCCCAAACATTTCTTGTACTTTCCTGATATCTGAAAGGGAATCATTTATGGTTGCATTTGTTATTTAACCAATGAATAGAATCCAGTGACGCGGTGTCCACTGTATGAAACAGGAGGTGGACTTTCTATCTTCCTTATGTTGCTCAAAGTATAAATTATACTGCATTACAGTAATAGATTTTAAAGCTTTAACTGGGCTATAAATGTGAATAATTAGCAGCAATTTGGCAGAATTGAAAGCCTTTTAACTTAGAATTTTCCATCCTATAAACACCAAACAAATTGTGCAGCTTAATTCGATAAACAAGACAAAGACATAACCTCAAGTAACCCATAGCAACAAATTGGAACTCTCCATGGTAAAGTCAGAAAGCAGTACAACATTGAAACATCCATAGATGCCACTAATGCCAAAGTATTGCACACAGCATTATTCAATGCCAAAGCAGAGGGAACTTATGGGAAACTACACCGTAAGATAGGTCAAACCGTAAGCAAAACCTATAGTCCACATTTAGAGGTCTAGAAGGTTTCTCCCAATCATGTGTTCCATAGTGAGGTTGCAAGTTTTTAAACAAATGGTAAAATGAGTAGTGAGTTACTTATGTGCTGCTATATAGGTAAAACTAAATACACCATAATAGAAACTGCCGCGACCGCTATATATCCTCAAACCACTCAAAAAATGAAAAATGGTGCTCTGTTCAGAAATAACATAATACAACTTATTTAAATTACAAAACACAAATAAGTACAGCAATGAACAAATATACTTATCTTGAATCCCATAGGTTTCCGTAAATTCTGTGCTTAGTGATAACACATACATCAACTGTAAATGAACTGTAAAGAAATCTTACTAAATGTCCAAATAAAACTTCTATGATTATAAAGTCCACTTCAGAAAACAAATTTATAATAGAAGGATAAAATGTGAAATATGGTGCCCATCCACAGCTGTGTATTAAAATGCCATCACCCGACACCTCTGAGTACAATCACCTTCCTTCATGACTCATTACAGGTCATGCAACGCCTTTTCGGTGTTATACTGTTGATGTGGTATGCTTCCAATTTATTTATTATTTATATAGCGCTGTCAATTTACGTAGTGCTTTACATATACATTGTACATTCACATCAGTCCCTGCCCTCAAGGAGCTTGCAATCTAAGGTCCCTAACTCACATACATACACAGTAGGGACAATTTTTTTTATACAGGATCCAATTAACCTACCAGCATGTCTTTGGAGTGTGGGAGGAAACCGGAGTACCTGGAGGAAACCCAACGCAGGCACAGGGAGAACATGCAAACTCCAGGCAGGTAGTGTCATGGTTGGGATTTGAACTAGTGACCCTCTTGCTGCTAGGTGAAAGTGCTAACCACTACACCACTGTGCCGCCCAATCTAATGAACTCCACTTGTAATGTGCCTTTTAGATGGATATAAACTGGACAAGATGGATATGAACTGGACAAGCTCTGCTTCCATCGAGCCAACGACTCAGGGTATGTAAAAGAATAGGCTCATAGCGTAATATGCCTTCTAAAAATTTCCTTTTTATTAAGGGTTAAAAACTCTTACAAAAATGTGACTTGGTATTAGCATGTTAATAGGTACAAAACTGCAGATCGCCTTCTCTCCAAGACTTACGGGTCCCGGAGACACCGGATGTCATCTCCCGGCAAGCAGCTACATTACCTGACAGTTTCATACACTGAGCGGCTTTTGCAAGCCTCCCTATCTGATGCATGTGAAACTCCCCCCCCTCTCCTCCATCAGTGCCCATGAGTGCTGCCATCAATGTCAATCAGTGCTGCCAACCAGTGTCCAAAAGACGAACAATTTAAAAAAAAAATATATATTTTTTACTTTCTGCTATAAAACCTAGTGAAAAAGTTATTGCATCTACAAACTAGAAATGCACGATTCTGGATAAAATGAGAATCCCAATTTTTTTGCTTAGAACAAACATCACCATTCTCTCACAATTCTGAAGAACTTTCATTTTAAAGATTTAAAACCCCTAAAACAGGTTATCAAAGAAGATTCCTAAAAAATAATACTTTTAATATTCTTTGCCTCAATAAAATTTAAAGAAATGTAATGAAAAATAATTTAACGTGTAAAGAAATAAAAAAAAAATAAATAAAAATGACCATTAACTATATTAGGGTTTTTTTTTTTTTTTAGTACTCGCCGATACCAATTACCGATACCTACCACAACTTTTTTTGTTCGAACATCAGCTGTCAGCAATGGTACAAAGCATAGAAAAACTTTTAAATTAAATAATTTTTTTTCTTAAATGTTGTACTTTTTTTTTTTAAAGTGTACGTGTAAATATATGTTATATAAGGTGTAATTATTAATAGTTTTTAAAATTGATATAAACAAAATAAAAAAAAAAATCACCAGAAAAATAATGAAATGGCGGAGAATAAGGAGTTATTAAGGTTGATTAAATTATGGGTTAATAAGGGGTTAAACAGAGGTACGATTAAAAAAAATATATATTTTTTTTACTTGACAAGGTTGCTTTAAATTGAATTCATTTGCAAACCAAAGTTCATCCGTTTGATCTGTAAATAAACAGAAGGATAGATAAGAAGATACAATTTTAATTTTTATCTGTCTCTTTCAGTGCTAAGCAATGTTGTTGATAAACCTTGCCAGCTGCTTTTTTTTTTTTTTTTTGACAGTTGTGAGCATAGGAATTGCTCTGCACTTTTTACACGAATTGTGGAAATGCTGGATTAAGATCGTGTGGGGGGGTTGAATCAAGATCTGCTACAAACTATAGGATATATATATTTTTTTTTTACTAGTAATGATGGTGATTAGCAAGTTATAGCAGGAATGCGAAATTGCGGTGGACATTCTGACACTTTTCGGGAACCAGTAACATTCATACAGTGATCAGTGCTAAATATATGCGCTGTCACTTGACTAATGACACAGGTTAAGAAGGGGTTAACATCAGGGGTGATCAAAGGGTTAACTGTGTCTAGCTACTGCTTTACTATACTGTGTGAGGTGTCTTTTCTAGGGAAAGAAATGGAATTTATTCCCGGCTTTGCAGGGACACAAATTCCATCCCTTCCCTCCTTGTCAGAACAACGATCTGCCTTGTTCACATTGGCAGATTGCAGTTCGGTCTCTCTGCATGACAATCGGCGGGCGTGAAGGATATTGGGTACCATGCACCCGCCAACCGCCTTCCACTGTGTGGAATCACTGCGGAAGCGAAACACTGGAGGCGCTTATGCAAGCTAGGGATTGACCGATATCGGTTTTTCCTTGCCGATACCGATATTTTGGCCATCGCATATCGGTATTGGCCGATATGGGCTGATATTTTGTACATTTAAAGTTTTGCAAAATAAACACAAATCTGTTACTGAACATGTTAAGGTTTATTTATCAACTTTAACATTAAGGGCTCGTTCTTCACACCTTAACTGCATGAAAACTGATAGGAAAACTGCACTTGCAGCGACATCAGTGTCACATCATCTGATTGTGAATGATGCATAAACTGCTGCAGTAGTGCACCAACTCACTGCAATAATTTTAAATCACTACAGCAGCAGTGCAGTCAGTGGCAGAAAAACTGCTAGAAACAAGCTAGACAACAGATAGACAGTGGATTGGAGTCAGGGGACTATTACTGCAATAGTGCACTCACTGCAAGGATTTTAAATCACTACTGCAGTCAGTGCAAAACGGCTAGAAACAAAGCTAGACAGAGGATTGGAGTGGACACTAGTACTACTACACTTTTCAATATTCCCAGTTAAGAAGAACCATATTATACTGCAGAAAGCATAACATTTCAGTATGTTCATGTTCACCTGTTAAACGGCTTCTATTTTCTTTTTTTTTCATATAATGCTGCCACTTCATTAACATGCTCACTTGGTACAGGAGGAGAGGAGGACAGAGGAGCAGAGAGATAGAGGTATCTTCTAGCATGGGAAGCAAGTCTTTTGTAGCGTACCTCATTTTCTTTCCACCACTGAAGAGGATCACCACTGTCAATTACTTGTTCCTTCAAATAAAGATGAAGTTCATCATCCAGGCTCATTATTGCAGATTCAGAAGAATCCTCTGCATGAGGCCCCAATAACACTGAAAATGTCATGATCAATTCAGGCCACGATGAAGAAGATTCTGTTCTGTTCGTTGCCATCTTTTTGGACAATTTTCTGATTTTGCAGCATGCTGCCTTTCAGATTATAAAAATGCGGTTCTGGACTTGTCCTTTTGGCAGGAACCTCCTGTTGACGATCTTCCGTCAGCCATTGTTTACTTTCTCAGCGACCTTTTAGTGAATCTTTCCTAGCATTTCGGTTCGATAATATTTCTCACTCTTCACTGTGTACCTTGGCTCATGTATGGACATCAACCACTTAAATCCTTAGTCAAGCACCATTGTAAATGGCTGGTTATCAGTGACCATTATCTCTGTGATTACTCTGTCCAGCAGTTGGGATCTTCCATCTGAATCTAAACTGTGACACTTGTTTTTTTTCTGAAACATATCTGTTATTGTTGCCTGGGATAGTGGAGGAGGTATTTCAAAATCACATTCATATTCATTTTGTTTTTTTCTGTGCTGCATGATATAATTCAATATGATGAACGCTTAGATGGGCCCAAAGATTTGAGGTATTTTTATTTTTTGCAGTTACTAATCCCATGCTTATATTGTTTGTGCATGTGTTGCACATTGCTGCTTTTCCTGGAGATGGTTAAGGCGAGAAATAGTCCAAGACCACACTTTTACTTTTTCGGTCTTCATCCATCTCCATTGCAATTTGAAAGAGACCATAAGGTTAAAAAAATGGCTGGCTGCTGGCACCCTGGCCTGCTGTGGGTGGCTTGCTGGCTTCCTGTTGTGGGTCGGTGGCTGACGCCTGGCAGTGTGGGTGGCTGGCTGACACCCTGTTGTGGGTCGGTGGCTGACGCCTGGCAGTGTGGGTGACTTGCTGGCACCCTGTTGTGGGGTGGCTGGCTGCTGTCACCCTGTTGTGGGTGGCTGGCTTGGTGTCACTCACCTTGGCCTGTTGTGGGTGGCTGGCTTGCTGGCCTGGCACCCTGTTGTGGCTGGCTGGCACCCTGTGGTGGGTGGCTGAGGCCAGGGCCTGTGGGTGACTGGCTGGCTGACACTGTGACAGGACCGCAGCTGCACACACTGTTCGAGGCGGTCTTAGAAGGCAGAACGCGTCAAATTATAGGCCCAGCGCGCAAAGACACGTGAAGCAACACACGCAATGACGTCACGTGTGCACCGTGCACAATGATCGGCAATATCGGTAACTTATGGGGCCGAATTCCGATATATCGGGGAACGTGCATATCGGCCCTCGATATCGGCCTTGCCTATAATCGGCCCATCCCTAATGTACACCCCTTACCCAAATGTGTTGGATCACGTTCACATACATACATACACACACACACACACACACATATATATATATATATATATACACACACACACATACACACACACACAAACAATCTGGCGCACAAGTGCCACCCTGCAGCAGTAAAACTGCTATAGGGCGGCCCTTCAGTGGTTAAGATCCTCTTGCTTGCCTAGAAGGCTCTTCATGGCTTGGCACCCAATTATCTCTCTGAACTTTTATCAACTTACTCCCCCCCTCATAACCTTCGCTCCTCAAATTCTGGTCTTCTGCGTTTCCCCTCTACTCACACCTGCACTCAATGGGAGACAGAGCTTTCTCCTGCTATGCTCCAAAACTCAGGAATTCACTTTCAAAGAACATCAGAGAGTCATCTTCTCTAAACTTATTCAAATTAAATCTAAAAACCTTTTTCTTTAGACAAGCTTTCATAGAACTGTCCCTTTTTTGCTTTATGTTATTATGTATTTCTTGTGTTTTCCTTGTTAAGTGCTTTGGGAAGCTACCTTTACAGGCGGTATATAAATGCAAGTTTATTATTAGATTATAATAATTTCTCTTCATAACATTTTTATAACTGAAGTTCACGTTGGAGGTAGCTGCCACTGTGTTTATCGTGATGTTCTTTAGCAAAGCATATTACTTTGACCACGCTTGTTTACTGGTCGCCTATACATCAGGGCAAGCACCATGACAACAGTGAAAGTAAATAACACTGCATTTTAACCACTTAACGACCACCCTGTAGTAGATTTACTGCTATGGGGTGGCCGTTCTGTGCAGCATCACGTATATATACACGTGTTTCTGCAATTCCACATATGGGGCTCCTCTTATGCTGTAATTAGTCACAGCAGATGCCGATCAGTGGGTGCCGGCCAATGGATGTCACTGATCGGTGAGGATACACACAGGACAGAGTCCTACCTATGTAAACAAGGCAGAGGTACGTCCTGTCAGCAGAGATGTGGTAGATTTGGATTCCCTGTAAAAATTTAGCAAAATCGCTTTTTTTTTTTTTTCCATAGCGTAAAATCAAATACCACCAAAAGAAAGCTCTATTTGTGGGGAAAAAGGACTTAAATTTTGTTTATGGACAGCAATGTATGACCATGCAATATTTAGTTAAAATAACAGGAATAAAATCCACCAAATCCCTGTACTACTGTACACAAAAACACTGGTTAGGCACACATTTAACCCTTTGATCGCCCTGGATGTTTAACCCCTTCCTACCCAGTGTCCTTTGTACTGTCACAGTGCATATTTTAAGCCTTGATCACTGTATTAGTGTCACTGGTTCCCACAAGGGGTCAGTATCAGTTAGTATCACATTGTCCACCATACTGCTATAAGTCGCTGATCGCCACGCCATTACTATTTCCAAATATTAAAAAATTCCAGTATATCTACACACACACCATAGTTTGTAAACACTATAACTTTTGTGCAAACCAATCAATATACACTTATTGGGATTTGTTGTTTTAAACAATAAATATGTAGCAGAATTAAAAAAAAAAAAAAAAAAGGCGCTGATAGCCGCTATTGCTAGTTAAAAAATAAAAAAAAGATAATTATATATATATATATATATATATATATATATATATATATATATATATATATATATATATATATATATATATATGAAAAATGTTCCCCTAGTTTGTAGACGTGATAACTTTTGGGCAAACCAATCAATGTACACTTATTGGGAATTTTTTTTTTTTTTTTTTACCAAAAATATGTAGCAGAATACAAATTGGCCTAAAATGATGAAAAAGTTGATTTTTACATTTTTTTATTTTGAATGTTATATAGCAGAAATTAAAAAAAATCAATTTTTATTTTCAGATTTAATCGCTCTCTTTTTGTTTTTAGCGTAAAAAATAGAAAATCGCACGGGTGATCAAATAAACCCAAAAAGAAAGTTCTATTTGTGGGAAAAAAATGTTATTTGGGTACAGCGTCGCACAACCGTGCAATTGTCAGTTAAAGTAACGCAGTGCCATATCGCAAAAAATGGCCTGGTCATTAAGGTGGAAATCCTTACAGTCCAGAAGTGTTTAAGAAACGTCAGCAGTCTTATTCGGCATACTTGTTCCAGGGTAATGACTTACAGTAATAAAGCAAAAGATTAGCATTACAGTCAGACAACTAATTGACAAGTAGTGAGGCCAGAAGGGATCAGATCAAAGAAATGACATGTTAACTGAAGTCAGTATTTGCATAATAGAGCTTCTTAGGTTTTAGAGCTTCAGGGGTGGTCTTTCAGAAATCAAAAAATTTGTGAAGGCTAAAACAAGGTGCCTGTTGCTGCACTGAAATTGCCATTTAGACAGTACCATAAAAAATCTGGCACTAAAAAAGCTCTCTTCATTTAGATGTGGGAGTTGCATTGCATTCTGAAAGGTGAATTTCGCTATGCCAGTGCTCCTCTAGTTATGATAGATCCCTAAAATGTTCCACCCAAAAGGGGAAGCTCCACTTGTCTTACACAGCTGCCACATTTGACCTTTTGTGGAGGTGGGGGGGGGGGGGGGGTCGGGTAACCTGGCTTTGGCAGTTTAGCCCCCTCGTCATTCCCTTGGCAGCCACCCCATTCACAGAGAGCGCAGCATTATTTGTGCATGCACAGAAAGAAAATGGTTGTGAAGCCGCAAGGCTTTACTGCTGGTTTCCCATGGCCAAGATGGCAACAGCAACATCCAAGAGTCTATTAAAAAATTGGCTCAGTTGAGGACACCGCTGGATGCCTGGACAGGTAAATGCCCTAAGAGTAATAGTCAGCAGCTACAGTACTTGTAGCTGCTGACTTTAATTTTTGGAGGGGGGGAGGCCAGAATTCTTCTTTAACCATATCAGCTCCCGAAGGTTCACCCCCCTTCCTGACCAGGCCATTTTTCGCAATACTGCACTGTGTTGCTTTAACTGACAATTGCGTGGTCGTGCGACACTGTACCCAAATAAAATGAATGTCCTATTTACCACAAATAGAGCTTTCTTTTGGTAGTATTTGATCACCTCTGCAGTTTTTTATTTTTTGCACTATAAACAAAAAAAGAAGACTGACGATTTAGGACATCCACCTCTGAGAAACCTTGGCGCCTCCCTTCTAAAAAAAACCACCGCCTTAACCATGTAGATTTAAACCCCCTGTCAGTCGATGCCCTTCAGTTCTCCAAGAGTACCTGCGGCCAGCTGGGGAGACACAAAGTCATAGCATACCAACCTCCATTCTTCTGACAGTCTTATGTCCAGATCTTCTTTAGGTGGGCAACTGTGCTGTCCTGAAAGACTCCTGGAAAAGAGGTTATTGGTGAGAGTAACCATTTTCCCCTCTCGTCTTTCAGGACAGCCACCTCTCAGAGGATACGCGAGTACCTACCCCTAGGTTGAGATCACCGCTTTAAGGACTTTGCGCGCAAAAGCCTGATCTTTAGCGGACAACAGGTCCAGCCTGTAGTGCTTGGTGAAGGTCGAAAAACTGGACCAGGTTGCTGCCCGGCAGATCTGCTCTGGGGTAGCACCAGCTCTCTCCGCCTGGGAAGTAGCCACAGCCCTAGTGGAATGTCCCCCGATACCCACCGGGACCTCCATCCCACTTGAAACATAGGCCTGGCTAATGGCTAACCTAAGTCATCTGGCTAAGGAACGCTTAAGAGGCTTTAGAACCCTTACTAGAGCCAGCAAATAGAACAAAGAAGGAATCAGACTTCCTAAATTCCTTTGTACGATCCATGTACTGAAGGACACACTTTCTAACATCTAACCGGTTGCCGACTGCGCACAGTATATTTACTGCGGCAGTCGGCCCCGGCCAGGAAGAGTGACGTACGTCTACGTCGCTCGCCTGTCACTCCTTCTAGAGCCAATAGCGGGCGGGCGCGCGCCTCGAGGCGCGCGCCCGCTTCGGCTCGTTCACGGAGGAGTGCGGGAGTGTGACTGGCGGACCCGATGTCCGCCGGTCACACTACGATCGCCGGTACAGCGGGAGAAAGACAGAGCGGCTTATGTAAACAAGCCGCCTGTCAGTTCTCCCTGTGTAAAAGTGAAGATCAGACAGTTCTACTATGTAGAACTGTTGATCTTTGTTTTTACACTAGTAGACCTGTCCCTGCACAGTTAGAATCACGCCCCTAGGACACACTTAACCCCTCCCTGTCCAATACTGTTAACCCCTTCCCTGCCAGTGTCATTTTTGCAGTAACAGTGCATATATATAGCACTGATTACTGCAGTAATGTCACTGGTACCCCCAAAAGTGTCAAAAATGTCAGTCAAGGGTCCGATCTGTCCGCCGCAATGTCGCAAAAAAAAAAAATCGCAGATCGCCGCCATTACTCGTTAAAAAAAAAAAAACACCAAAAAGGACAAAAATCTTTCCCTTTGTTAGTAAACGCGATAACTTTTGCGCAAACCAATCAAAATACGCTTTTTGCGATTTTTTTTACCAAACATAGGTAGCGTAAAACAAATTGGCCGAAAATTTTAAAAAATTTAGATTTTTACATTTTTTTTGGGGGGAATTTCATATAAAAAAAAGTGAAAAATATTGTTGTTTTTGCAAAAATTACGCTTTTTTTTGTTTATAGCGCGTGATCAAAAAAATCGCACAGGTGATCAAATACCACCAAAAGAAAGCTCTGTTTGTGGGAAAAAAAGGACGTGAAATTCGTTTAGGTACAGCGTCGCAGGACCGCGCAATTGTCCGTTAAAGTCACGCAGTAAAAAAATCGCAAAAAAACCCCTGGTCTTTTAGCAGGAAAATCCTCCGGTGGTAAAGTGGTTAAGAAGGAATCAGACTTCCTAAATTCCTTTGTACGATCCATGTACTGAAGGACACACTTTCTAACATCTAACTTATGATAATTACCCTCCTGTTCACTCACAGGATTTGAACAGAAAGTTGGTACAACAATTTCTTGGTCCCTGTGAAACTTCGAGGCTACTTTTGGCAAGCAAGCCAGATCTGTCCTAAACACAACGTGATCCGGAAAAAATAGTAGGAAAGGAGCTCTAACAGAAAGAGCTTCCAGTTCACTAACCCGTCTGACAGTAGTGATCGCCACAAAAATCTGAGGGTTAAAAACTTTACCGCACAAGACTTAATAGGTTCAAACGGCTCTCCTAAGAGAGCCTGTAGAACCAGGGATAGATCCCACATAAGAAAAGGGGGATTGCTCACTGGTCTCTGCCTGTTTAAGGCCCTAAAGAATTGAATCATTCAAGGGTTTTCGACTAAGGATACTTCTAAAAAGACACTTGTTGCCGAGACTTGACTCTTTAGGGTGCTGACAGCTAAACCTTTATCCTTCCCACTTTACAGAAATTCCAGCACTGCCACTGGGCTGCTTACATCCAAGGAGCTCTCTGCCCACCAGCTGTTAAAAAGGCTTCCATGTCTTAAAGGTAAACGGTCCACGTATTTTTTTTTCCTGCTACCAAGCAGAGTCGCCACCAAGTTACCCAAAAAACCCTTGCTTTTCAGCAACTCTTCCTCAGAAGCCAGGCTGCGAGATTCCAGCGCTCCACCCGGAGACAGGAAACTGGACCTTGAAAAAGAAGGTCCTCCCGAACTGGTTGAATCCAGGGGGGTTCCACGGCCAGACCCATCAGGACCTAAAACCACTGTCTCCTTGGCCAATGTGGCAAAATGAGGATCAGGGTAGTGTCTTCCTTCCTCAGGACCGCTGGTATGAGTACAAGCGGGGGTAAAGGTAAAGCATCTGAAGAAATGCCAGGTCTGAGCGAGCGCATCCACTCCAAGCGCCCCATCCCACCTGTTCAGGGAGAAGAGGAGCCGCATTTTCGTATTCTGCCGAGAGGCAAACAGATCCACGCACAGTACCCCCCATCTCTGGGTGATCAACCTGAAGACATCCTGATTGAGGGACCAGTCGCCTTCCTTTAAGATTTTTCTGCTCAGGATGACAGCCAATCGGTTCAATTCTCCCCTTGGGTAAAGTGCAGACAGGGAGAGCCTTCTGCCAGAAGGCTTCTTGTCCCCCCTTGTCAGTTGACATAAGCAGCTGCCGCAGAATTGTCTGAGCGGACCTGCACAATGTGCCCCTGTACTATCTGGAAGGCTCAGAGAGCCAGCTCGATTGTTCTCAGTTCTCTCTAGTTTGAAGATCACCTTGAATCTTTGCTCTTCCAGGAGCCTTGCACCAGTCGTGAGTCCAAATGTGATCCCCAACCTGTGCCACTTGCGTCCGCAGTGACGACTCTGGACACTGACAGGACCCATGAGAGACCCTTCTCCACAACCAGAGGGATCCTTTATCCGTACAGGTACATGCACCAGGGAATCCAGAGAGCGCTGAGTGCGGTCCCATACCCCAAGAGGAACAGTTGCAGAGGGCAGAAGTGAAGTCCCGCCCACTGTACCGTCAAAATTGCAGCCGCTAGCAACCCCAGTGCCAAGATGGCTGGTCTTACAAATATAGGCCGACTGTTCTGTAAAAGGCTCATAGAACTGTATCTTCTCTTTTCCAAAGGAAGAAAGACCTTCTGAAGTGTGGAATCTAACTCATAGCCCAGAAAGGTGACCTTTTTTGCGGGCACTAGACTGGACTTTTCCAGATTCGGGAGCCACCCCAGGCTCTCCAAGAATTGTCTTGATGCAAGTAGGTCCCTGGACAACTGTTCATAGGAAACAAGAGCAGATCGTCCAGGTAGGTAATAACCGAAACACCCCTGAGCCGCAAGTGAGCCAAGGCCTCTGCCATGACCTTGGTTAAGATGCGGGGGGAAAGAGGACAGGCCGAAAGGAAGGGCCTGAAATTGTAGATGTAACGTGCCCTCTGCTGTCCTTATGGCCAACCTGAGAAACCTTTGACACCCTTCCGATATGGGAATGTGCAGGTAGGCGTCTCTCAGGTCCATCGAGACCATGAAACAGTTTGGGGGAAAGATAGCCCTTATCGAGAAGATCAAATCCAACCTGAATGTTTTGTAAGCAACTGAGAAGTTTAAAAGGTTTTAGGTTCAGGATAAGTCTGTACTTGTCTGAAGGTTTCGTACGTGGGAATGAAACCCTCTGCCCATCTCCTTTGGTGCTACTTTACCTCAACCCTCTGCTCCTCCAGCTCTTCCAGGGAGGAAATCTTGGTAATTAGGTGATGAACATCGTGTGCGGAGGGGAGCATGAAAACTCCAAATGATAACCCCTCCCTTATGATCCCAAAATTAAATGACTGGAGGTGACAGCTTGAGGGCCGCCGCAGCCTCAGTCCCCCCCCCCCACCCATAGAAGCTGGGGTGACGCCAGGCAGCCCAAAAGATAATTCGGGCTCCCTACACAGATCCTTAGCTGCGCATTGAGAGAGATCTTAGCCTCCCCACCGGAGGAAACAGCAGAACTGAAGGGCACCGGCTGACAGGGGGTTTAAATCTACATGGTTGAGGCGGTGTTTCCTGAGAAAGGAGGAGCCAAGGTCTCTCAGAGGTGGCTATACTGAAAATTGAGAGGGGAAAAATCCCAATAAGCGTATATGGATTGGTTTGCACATAAGTTATAGCGTCTACAAACTATCGGATAGATTTATGGATTTTTTTATTACTTGTAATGGTGGTGATCAGCGATTTTTAGCAGAAATGCGACATTGTAGTGGACAAATTGGGCAACTGTAACTTGACACTTTTTGGAAACCAGTGAATCTCCATGTAGCGAAAACTCACATTCCCACATGCGTTTTATTGGAGTGCTTTTTCACTCGTCATGCAATGGACTGCTCTACATGCGACAATTGCCCCAGAGAAGCTCCAGAACTTTTTATGGAACGGAGCGTAGTGTACTACGCCAGCTTTTTGTGCGATTGCTGCACTTGGGGAGTATTTAACATGTAATGACAACACAAAAATGATGCAAATTTGCAGCGTTGCTGAAACACCTTGTAAAACGCGCATTTTCTGTGCAGTTTGCCATGCATTTGGGAAAACGCAGAAGTGAATGCTGGAGCCTCTTTGTTCTTCTGTAAAAACACACCAATTTCACTTTCAGGCCCCATTCACATCGTAGTGGAAGCGCCCATTTTTTGGCTCATTTTTCCAGTGACACACATATGGCCGCCAGTCGATCTTAATGGGCTGTGCTACACATGGCAAAGTAGCTAATGGGACATTTCGCCGTGGTGCAAGTTGCACTTTATTACTGTACGTTTTGCCCAGTTTTTCACCTGTTTTTTTATGTGGCAAAATGTATGTTTCTGTGGCTGATGTGCCGTTAACAATGACACTGAAAGCACAACTAGGTAATTTTAGGTGTATAAATGTACACTATACAATCTGATTGTACAATCTCCTTTAGATTTATTAAATCTCATAATAGAAGGACACACCGTCTATCGAATCAATCTGTATCCAATCAGACAGGCCCTTGAACTACATCAGGGGTGTCCTGTGGGTTTGCATGCGGCCCCAGGGAGTTTAGCATGCAGCTCACCTGGAGGGATGCTGGGGAAGCCAGGCAAATGCATGCGTGGAGGGATGCTGTGCAAACCTAGCTAATGGGTGCAGAGTGTGCTAATGAGGTCAGCTGGTAAACCCCTTGCTGTGTCTAATGCTCGCCATACACTATACGAAAAATCATTCAAACTAATTTTCAAAAACCAACACTCGGCTGTGAGAGCAAACAATAGTGCCATCATGTAATGACCGATAAATCGTTCAATGGACATAAATATTCAGTTTTTTGGTTGATTTTTTCACTTATACCTAGCGCAAACAGTTTGGAGAGAAACACGTTAACCTTTTGATTTATCGTTCATTGGAAAATTTCCAAACTTGTCCTTTTTTTGGCTCAAACCTAACAACCAATTATCAAATGTGTGCCAATTAACTGACTGAAAAATGAATGCACTGTCCAAATTACCAAAATTTCAGCCGATTTTTTGTAAAGTGTATGGCCACCATTACTGGCTTCTCTGTACCAATCTTCATACCAGCAAATGATGAAGCTTTCTAAGAAATACAGCAAGGGCTTAGGTATGGCCTTGTTCTTAAAATCAAAGAAACATTTTATTTTTCTGCAACTGAGGTACATTAATGGTAAATTGGTACATAAGAGAGCTGGATGTTAGAGAAAAAAAGTGAACTTCGCCTTCACATGAATAAGCTGAAGTTGACAGCCGATTGGCTACCATTCACAGATGCACCAGGGGTTTGCACTCTTCAGTTTTAATAAATTAGCCTCGTTGGTTCAGAGCACAAGCAACTGTGACAGTAATCGTTCACGGCATACCATGAATATAACCGTTTTAGGAAACCAGTAAATTGATGATTCTTGCTCCATTTTAATTACTACACCTGATAACATTTCAATTCCAAGAGGAAAACGGATTTTGCTTTCAGCTCTACAACCAAAATAACAAAAAATAGATGAACTTTCATCTCACAAAATGTATAAATTGGTTGTGAAACAACAACAATGCGTTCACAAAAAGACTGCACATAAAAGTATTGTTTAGAGCAAACCACAGGGCACCAAAACTGGTGTAGCCTGAAAAGTTGTTAATACTGAAAACCTAATAATGAGTTAAGTTAAATTTTAAAGAAGGAAATTATGGGCTCTATACAAAAACAGCTGAAACCTCAATACACAGCAGCAGAAAACATTAGTTTTCTGCAGAAGATCTGCAGGGAGCAGGGAAGCGGTCGATAGATCCTTAAATTGGAAGCAATAGTCGTTCTTCTGTCCCAAGTTGGCAGCTGCTGCATTTGCAGACCTGGTTCATTATTTACCCATAATGACCATCAAGCTCCAGTCAAAGTCAGATCACAACAACTGTCAGCAGCTCTTTTAATTAGCCTTGTTTGAATTCAGATAAATATCACAATAGCCGAGCTTCTGCTGAAAAAGCAACAGAATGCAGCAAGGGCCAGATTTATCTGCCATTGGAGTGCAAAGCATTGTGAAAGAATTCTAAAGGAAGATGGATGGCTGGGAAAGAACATGCCACTTAACCAGTCTATGTAACTGGTGATACAGGCACAGACACTGGTAGTTAAATGCTGGCGAAATTAAAAAAAAAAAAAAAAAAAAAAAAAAAGAAGAAAGAAAAGGCCAATCTTTAAATACAGCCATTCCAATTCAGTCTTCTGTTAAAATGCATATACTGCAACTCACTGCTAAGCAATATATATGTATGTGTGTGTGTGTGTGTGTGTCTATATCTATACACACACACACACACCCAAAAAAGTGAGATAGATAGTGAGAGAGAGCGTGAGAGACAGCGAGCTAGAGCGAAACGTAATAAAAATGTACAGTAGTTCGTGCCCCTCATAGAAACACCTTTACCAAAAGCCTATAGATAGAGTGTTGGCAGAGCCAATAATTTGTGATTTGGTGGAACATCAAGTATAGCACAAAACCCAACCAAGGAGAGAATCTCGGTAAAATGCTCAAGTGAGCTAACTGCACAAGATGAAATGTACCCCCTGCCCGCCCAAAGCTTTTAGCTGGCCATACACTGATGAATATTTGCCCGATTCAGAAGAGAGCAGGGGAAATTTATTTAGGGTGTGGCCGGCAGTCCCTGCTCAACAGAAGTTTATTGTTTGATCGACTTTTGTCAAAGAGACATGCTTGAAAACTTGTCATTCAGTAACTCCTCCTGACAGAATACAATGTACCGACTTCACAATCGAGGAGGAGGACAGAGGAACCGGCTCGTTTTTTTTCGTTAAGCCAACAAGCTTTCAAGAGAAGCTTCACACTTGTAAAAATTACAATAAAGTCACCTTTAGAAAAGTTTAGTAATAATAAAAAACGACAGATCCTACTTTGGATAAATGTAGAATATTTTTATTCTTTCCATACCTTATTTTTCTTTACTGTAAATTTTTGTTATTTTCTCAATTCTTCCTTATTTTTCCTACCTATCATCCCCAATAATGTACATGCCTGCTTTGTGGTCCTTGCGTTCTTCCCCTATCAATGTTCTGCTTTAGTTTTGGTTAAGTGGGGAAGGGTTAACCCCACTGTGAAGTTTTATTGCTGTCTCCATTGGAGAGATTACCCACTAATTGTACTGGTGACCACTCACCACTGTCACCATAAAAGAAAATGATGGGAACTCAGAAATTTTATTATTTCCAGAAGAGAAAAGTGAAGGAAAATCTTTCGATTGGGACAACGGTTTCAGAGACACTAATTTAGGATGGGAATTCCTCTCACTTTCAGGGATTTCCTCCAACTTCCTGTTGAGTCTCTAGGAAAGGAAGTGAAAGGAAATTTCCCCAATCATACATTGAAGGGGTTTTGAACCCTTCCCTGCTGCATCCAAAACAAAAAGAATGTGGCTATACATATACTTTAAGGACATCTTCACATTTCAACCCAACCATATCCAAAAAAAAATTGTCAAGTTGAAAGGAGCAATTCTATAGACTGTAAAATGTTTAATCTTCTCCTATAGGGCTGGGAGATTAATTTTGCTCCCATCCAATCTTTTTCCATCATGTAAAGAGGAATGGGGGGGGGGGATGATCAACTGGCAAAATGTTTATGATCAACATATCGTTGAAATAAGACAGCAAAATGTACAGCATGACAAAGAGGCATACTCCCAATTTTTTCCCGGAGGCTGGCTTGAACGATCTTGTACTTAATTCAGCACAAAAAGGAGGAATACATTTTGACTTATTTATTATTTTAAATGATTTAAAAGAGTTGTAAAGTCAGAAGGTTTATCTTAATGCATCAAGATAAGAAAGCTGTGTGTATCAGTCTTCCCAGCACCCCCTAATACTTAGCTGAGCCCCATCTCTGTCCAGGGATGTTCAAGAGTTCCTCAGACGTCCGGGACTCTCCCTTCTGATTGGCTGAGACACAGCCGCTGTGTCACTGGCTCCCGCAGCTGTCAATTAAAGTCAGTTAGCCATTCAGGAGAGAGGGGGGGCGGGGCCAAGCCACGGCTCCGTGTCTGAATGGACACACGGTGCTGCAGCTCAGTTCAGGTGCCCCCAAAGCAAGCTGCTTGCTGTGGGGGCACTCGACGAGAGGGAGGGGCCAGGAGTAGAAAGGAAGGACCAGAGAAGAGGAGGATCCGGTCTGCTCTGTGCAAAACCAACTGCACAAAGGAGGAAAGTATAACATTTTTTTTTTTTTTTTTTTTAAATAAACATGGGATGAGACTTTTCAATCACTAAGTGGTTATTAAAGGCTATTTATCCCACAAAATAAAAAGAAGTTATACTTATCTGCTCTGTATAATGGTACTGCACAGAGCAGTCTCTTACCTTCTCTTCTGGGGTGCCCCCCATCAGTGCTCTCTGCTCCTCCTCTTCTGCCAGTGCCCTCATAGCAAGTCAGCTGCTACGGGGCGCACTCCCAAGCCGGAATATATGCATCCATAGACGCACACAGCATGGCTCGGCCCTGCCCCCAGTCTCTCCTCATAGGATGCGATTGACAGAAGCAGCAAATTTCTCCTACTGCTGCCTCTGTGTGCTGTGAGGAGAGGAGAGGAGAGGAAGAGAGGAGAGTGCCTTTGCAAATGGGCACAGCATTGGATTGAGAAAGGACTTCGGGAGGTGTGTGAGGGTGGTAAAATTACAGAGACTTTTACCTTAATGCAGGGAGTGCTTTAAAGGTAAAAAATGTCTTGACTTTAGAACCCCTTTAAGATTTCCCTGCACTGACATTGTAAAAAAGACAGCTTAGTCACTAAAAAGTGGGAACTTTATCACTTCTGAATTATATTCTAGTCCATCAGAGAAAAAAAGAAAAAGGACCAGGATGTTTTGGGAATACAGCATCCCAAGAGTCCAAGCAAACTGAAATCCTCTGCATTTCATAGTACAAAAATGAGCAGGTACCACATATTACAAAGCAGAGCAATGCGCAACTCACATCTCACGAGGAGTTTGCAATGCCGTCTATCTTTTACGTGTTAGAAGCATCTCTTTTCAAGCTCAGGTAGGAAGAACTGGAACCCTCACTGCTACATTCAGGTATAGCGACCATTGCCAGTCTAGCTAATAATCACTCTGCACCA
>NC_138772.1:137434871-137437371 GCF_965119305.1 Pelophylax lessonae
TCTGGACAGGGGTAAGCGTTACACATGAATAGGTACAAAATTCAGTCAAAAGATGGTATTTAAAACTGAGCAGCAAGGTTAAATAGCAAATCTAAAAATCAGGGCATAGTATGTCAGCGCTTAATAGCAAATGGACTCTGGCATTTCAAGACCTGCTAGTAGTTAAAATTAACTTACATAATTATTCAGTAGAGGTAGTGGAGGTTTTGACTCTTCTTTTGATTGGTTAGACCTCATGCGCACTAGGCTCTTCTGAACACTTTTCTCCTTACAGGAGCAAAACAGCGTAAAAAATGTGCCTAAAGCCCTGTTTTTCAATTGTGTTTAGGCGCGTTTAGACACATTCAGGCGCATCAAGCGTTTGAGCGTTTCTTATTTAATTGGCCAGAATATTAATTTTTTTTGGGCAATTGAAAATGACTAAAAACTTAAGTGCTAAACACGCCTAGCATTTAGGTGCGTTCGGCGTTATTTTCTGCCCAAACATTCCTCTCCTGAACGTGATTTTAGTGTGTTCAGATTTCTGCCCCTAAACCTCTAAAAACCTATATGTGTATGGATGGACATGTAGGCTAACATAGGGGGTGCCTGGGGGTGGGAAAAAAAAAAAAAAAAAAACACGCCTGTAAAATATGTGTTTGACAGCTGCAGCATGTATGGGGCCTTAGGTGTAGCAACAGGTCATGGGACAGCAGGCGGGAATCCTCACAAACAAGATAAAATTAACAAATATAGTTAACCCAGATTTTTATTTTTTTTAAACCACTTATCGACCACCCACCCGCCGCAGTTGTACGTTGGTACTTTGACGCTAAATACTGGTATTTTGAAAACGTCGGGCGATCGGCTTTCAGGTAAAGGTAGTCCCAGCAGTGGATTCACCGCAGGATCATCCTTTAGGTGCGGCGGAAGAGGTGCCTTTTCCCCCTCCCGCCGTGCCCCGGCCGGTTTCCCTGCTTACCAGACCCACCGGCAGCAGGGAAAACGATCCGGTCCTCTCTCCACACAGACAGGAAGTCGAGGGAGGGCCCTGTCATGGCTATTTCTACTACAAGGAATGTTTACATTAAATGATCAAATTACATTTTTTTTTAAACTGTGTAAAAATTAAAAAATAATAAATAAAATAAATAGGGGGAAAAAAAAATTCAAGCGCCCTGTCCCCGTTAGCTCGCATGCAGAAGCCAATGCATACGCAAGTCCCGCCCACATATGTTAATGGTGTTCAAACCACACATGAGGTATCGCCGCAATTGTTAGACCGAGAGAAATAATTTGAGCCCTAGATCTCTCTGTAACTCTAAGCTGGTAACCTATAGAAATTTTTAAAGTGTTGCCTATTGGGATTTTTAAGTACCAAAGTTTGTTGCCATTCCGTGAGCGTGCGCAATTTTGAAGCATGACATGTTGGATATCTATTTACTCTGCATAATGTTGTCTTTCACATTACAGAAAGAAATTGGGCTAACTTCACTGTCTTCTTATTTTTTAATTAAAAAAAGTGAATTTTTTCCAAAAAAAATTGCGTTTGGAAGACCGATGCGCAAATACATTGTGATAAAAAATATTGCAACGATCTCCATTTTATTCTATAGGGTCTCTGAAAAAAATATATAATGTTTGGGGGTTCTAAGTAGTTTTCTAGCCAAAAAAAAAATGATTTTAGTTTGTAAACACTAAGTGTCAAAATAGGCCTGGTGGGTAAGTGGTTAAATTATACACAGTCACTGGGTTAGATGAATAAGGCTGTGGCAGTTTATTATTGGCTTCAAATAAAATGTCACCAAATGTTTAATTAATCAAATCAAACTTTCAATGAAAAACCAACCTAGTCACCACGACTCACGACTTTACGTTGCATAAACATAAACAATTCAAATATATTTTCCCACAATAAAGATAACAAATATATTGATCAAGAAAATCAACTTATAATTCAAGACATAAAACCATTCACCTCTGAGTTTTCAAAAGGCGACACCACCAAATAATATAGGCCACGACAAAAAAAAGGGGAGGGACGGGAACACCACAGCTCCGCTTCTGAGACACCCCTTTTTATACCCCTGAACGGGAATTCCAGAATTATCCAGAAGGAAAAGGTCATATGGCCCCTTACCTGAGGCGCTGACGTATCCTGTGACAGTTACCTAGAGACTTATGTTACAAGGAAAAAGAAGGGATGAGCATAAGGGAGAACGTGAAACCACCCCTCCCACCGCCATCCCATGAGGAAAAGGGGGAGCTAGAAACTGCTCCCGTTTTCATACATTCAGCCCATTTGAACATACAGGCTTATTACATTTTTAACCTAGGTTTATGATCCTGAATATGATTTTTAACTATATCTAAATTATTTTTGGTGCAGAATTCCCCAATCTTTGGTATCTTAATCATCACAGACCCCGCTTCTCCATTTTACTGTTTGATAGGGTTTTATATCTGTGGAACAAAGTCACGTGGATGATATATACATATATATATATATATATATATATAT
>NC_138772.1:137442371-137462371 GCF_965119305.1 Pelophylax lessonae
TTCCTTTTGTACCAAATTGTATTGTAACTGTAATGTCTGCAATCATTTTGTAAAGCGCTGCGCAAACTGTTGGCGCTATACAAGTCCTGTATATTATTATTAATAATAATAATTGGGACCTCGCAAGTCAGATTCCTGTTGATCATATTTCTACGACTCATTTTGCTGATTAAACAAGCACACAAACAAAAGGAGAGATTTTAGTGCTGAACTGTAGCTGTTACAGTAAAAAAAAAAAAAGTTTTACTTTCAAGTGTCAAGCTTCAGAGAACGACAATGAAGATTCTTAAAAGCGCTTTTTTATGTGTTAACAAAAAGCCTTTTTCTTCTTTTAAAGGTCAGTACTGTTCAGGGGTAAAAATACGCGCCACATTTTATTCCTCATGAGAAACAGCAACTTTAGGGCAACGAAAGAAGCAGAAAAAAGAGCAGAGAATGTAAAACTAGGACTTTAGAGTTTACAAGAAAAAAAGGCTGAAACAATTGGGGAGGCTACTTGCTGAGCGAGCCTAAGAAAGCAGACATTTTATGGGAATCTAGCGCATAATTAACAGACCAGAAACATAGAATGCGTGAGAGTAGAGAAAGTTATGCCAAGGCAATACAAGGGGGGCAGAGAGGTAAAAAAAAAAAAAAGTCTTCAAACTACTGTGTGGAAATGGAGCCAGGCAGTGAATGCTCCCAGACAAACACAAGGGTTACACTTAAATTTGAACTCCAAACAGATAAAAAAAAAAAAAAAAAACACAAATTTAAAAGGATGGGTACATCTTTGTGCAGGTAAATATTTTATTACGAGCCTGTAAAGTGTTGCACCCACAATCAGCAGATCACGAGTGCAATCTCTGGCTCCTGCAGGCTGTCAGTTTAGCTGTCTGCCAGTACCTTGTAAGGGCAGGCAGTTACTGAATGACAAAAAGCATCAAAGAACTACCTAGAGCACTCATCAACATCCTGATAGTTGATCAAGAACTACAAGCCACAGACATAATGGTTGAAGGTAGTTGTAGTTCCCCCAATCACTCGGTGAATGAATGACGCAGCCGGGTGGGCGGACGCCCGCAGGGCCGCTTTATAAAAATGTGACAGTGGGTGTGGGGGGAAAATTCCTGGCCTGCTGTTCTAATTCGAAGAGGGATTGGGGAGAGGCTGCATGTTACACGTTCCTAAAGGTGAAATTATCATTAAATACAGCTACAGTATGTATTTATTTTAAACTATCACATGTATAATTCAATGAAACCAGTTTACCTGAATTTGACTTGGCATTTGTCTCTTACATACCGTGGCTTAGTGGTTGGAACTCATACCTTTAGGAGGATATTATGTGCAAGGAATTTGCATATTCTCTCTGTGTTCGCATTGGTTTTCTCTGGTTAAATTGGTTTCCTCCCACATGCAGAGACATAAATAAGCTATATACACACATACTTTTGCATGCCAGTCCAAAACTAAGCAATTCTGAGGGTTGAGAAAAGACATGGCAACCTACTTCGTAACAAATTTGCCAGGAAAATTTCTATGGAAAAAGCTTCCAAGCATATCAGACATGGTGCTGGAAAGCTGGCTGATAGAACTGCAGAGAATTAGAAAAGACTAAACCGATTTTTACATACATACTATACAGTAGCAATCCAACTGAGAGCCAATCGGTGATCCTGCATTCTACAAGAAGATGCCAAGGTCCCACCCACATTGCTGGGCGGGAGCAAGGAATAAGGTACATATTCGTTTTTCATGTAATCTAAACTGAACACGTGTTTGATTCTACCAAACCAACCTCTCACTGTCGGCCAATCCTCTATGCCACACCCTACACTGGTTTCTGATTGCCAAACAAATAAATTCAAAATACTTACAACATACAAAAGCTATTCAGAACTCTGTCCCAAGCCACATCACCAAACTGGTCTCAAAATTTCACCCAAACCATCCTCTCTGCTCCTCCCAAGACCTCCTGCTTTCAAGCTTTCTTGCCTCCTCCTCCCATGCTCGCCACCAGGACTTCTTGGGAGAGCCTCTTCCATCCTTTGGAACTCTCTACCTCAACCTGTTTGGCTACGTCCTACTAGGTCCATCTTTATGCTAACCCTGAAAAACTCATCTCTTTAGAGAAGCTAATCCTGCCCCCACGTCCAGCTTGTTGGTGCCGTAAATATTCTATTACAATGATTTTTAGAAACTTATCAGAGGTCAGCTTTAAAAAGAGAAAAGAATGACCTCAATAGTCTCTTGGCTTAGCTGGCTAAGTTGTCACCGTTCTTTAAACCGAAAAATACATCAGATCAACTATGGTCCTTTTTTGAGCAAGGCAGCACTTAACACTTCCAGTTGATTAAAACAAACATACTTTTTATGTCAGAAACTTTATGGTCTATTAAACATTAGCAAAAAAAAAAATCTGCTTTTTTTTATACATTCCATACTATAACCTCCCCCGCCTTAGTAAATTGATGCAGACTATAGTAATGTTCATCAAATGGTCTTTTTTAAATGTTAAAGCAAAATTACAGCCCAGCATTAAAAAAAAAAAAAAAAAATAGAATAAATAAACACCCCCCTTCATGATCAGGCCATTTTTTGCAATAAGGCACTGCGTTATTTTAACTGACAATTGTGCAGTCATGAGACACTGTACCCAAATAAAATTTATGTAATTTTTTTGCACAAACAGAGCTTTCTTTTGGTGGTATTTGATCACACCTAATTTTTTTTTTTTTTGCGCTATAAACAAACAAAAAAAAAAAATTCTGCTATAAAATACATCCAATTTAAAAAAACAAAAAACAAACTCCTTAAGTTTTGGCCAATGTGTTCTGCTACATGTTTTTGGTTAAAAAAAATAGCATCTCCAAACTATGGTATATATTTATGGAATTTTAATTTTTTGATACTGGTAATGGCGGCGATCAGCGACTTCTAGTGGGATTGCGATATTGTGGAGGACAATCGGACACTGACACTTGACACCATGTGGGAACCTGTGACATGAATACAGTGATCAGTGCTAAAAATATGCACTGTGACTGTACTGACTAAACTGGCTGAGAAGGGGATAAACCTCTAGGGTGATCAAAGGGTTAACTTAGTAAAAACACTGGCTAGGCACACCTAAGGGAAAAGATGCATTTTGTTCCCTGGCAGATCCCTATTCTGTGTGTTTTACTGGCGATCAGCAACTGCCCAGCACCTGCAGATTGGCATCTGCTGTGGAAAAACAAGAGCAGAAGCAGGCTGCTGACTGCGCAAGCGCGATCCCCTGCAACAGCAGTGCAGATTCATGTATATATACGGGATTTCGCACAGGAGAGCCAACCCAAAGCAGTAGTACTGCTATGGGGTGGTCTTAAAAGAGAACAAAACCAGTTTTTGCTGAAATATTCCCTTCAATCTAGAGATTTCCCTGTGGAACCTTTTTCTGTTCCTGATCGGCATGTGACTGGACAGTAAAAGGAGAAGCAGCACAGTAATGACATCTCTAAGCCACTCTGCCTTTTCTCCTATCAGCACATAAACTGATTGTTCCTCGTACTGCTTCTTACCCGCACACTCAAGCTCTGCTGCACAGGGACCACAAGAGGCTAAAAACAGGTAAAATGCAGGTACTCACACAGCCTGCATTTGAAAAGTTAATTAAATGATGTTTTACTGATTACAGAGCATTGAAGCGGTAGTAAAGTGGTAAATTAAAAAACAAAAAAGCCCTTTTCTCTTGCAAGTTAAAAAGTCATAATGTGCCAGTATACACCGCAGACTAGCACAATATGAAAGACTTAACCTTAAAATGAAGCCCTCTAGCTGTGCGCTTTCACAGTCCCAGGGCTTCCAACTTGACCCAGTCTTCAGCTGTTTGAATGGTCTAGCTGCGATGAGGTCATCCCCACACATGCATGCAGAAGCCATGATCGCAGCACTGCACTCTGAATGGACAGCACCCGCCCATTCAGAGTGCAGTGCCCATGCGCCGGCAGATAGGAATATCTCCCATACAATGCACATTTAGGTGATATTCCTTGTATCCACAGGTAAACTTAATTTTAGGCTTACCTGTAGGTACTAGTGATCATGCAGTGTTTACTACTGCTTTAATGTGCCTTTTATATCTTCCTATAACTCAAATGTAATTTATATTAGCAAGTAGTAATAAAACAATTCAAAAACAAGTGAATGGCAGCACACTGTACTATTATCATATATTTCAAACAGTTTAGACTACATCAAAGTAGCCACATGGCTACCTTCACATGACCTACCGTGTCACAGAAGATCTCAGAACGTGTCAGTGGTGAAAGCCTATCTACTAGGAAAATATCTAACTATGCTACAAACCTAGGCTTTACTTAATTGGTGTTCTTCGGTAATCTGTCAGCTTAGATTAATGGATGTGCCTATACACCTCAAAATTCGGGTTTTTTCACCAAGAGAGCTAAGCTTCTAAGAAGAAAGGAGTCTTGTATCCATATATTCCTATTTAAATAAAAAAAAGATCAAAGTCTATATAAAAAAAAAAAGAAAGGAGGTGGAACGGTACATTTCAGAACACATATTTTATCTTAACCAATGCAAATGTATTATAGATATATTGTGGTGCAGCTCCATCCAAATACATTCAAATCTTTAGGTATTATGTCTACCTCTCATGCATTTCGACCAATGAAAGTACAAATGTGGAAGTTGAACTTGCAAGATATGTTGGATATGAATAACAAATATGAGCAGTCAACCATACAGCACAATGTATGCAATCTAATTGTTAGCTGTAGATCTTCAGCATATCCGATTCTTTTCTTCGAGCGGAGACATTACATATAGTTGTGTAGTTCATAAGGCATTCTTACCCTTGCACTGCCCCAGATGCCCATGGTTTATATGTTTATAGCTTTTGTACTAGAAACATTCATTTACATACACAGCATGCCTTATTTTATCACACGATACTAATAGTATGGCCAATTTTAAAGATAATGAATAAAGGGTTTCTATGGTCACTGCATAAACTTTATATCATATTGTAATACAAACAATACTTGTTCTTGACAATCCAATATAAAACTTACTTGATACACCTCCTTTTATTGCTGTGAGTGCTGCTTGTCTGCTGGCCATCTCCTTCTACAACTTCCTGAACGGTGTACATGCTTTGCAGCTTTTCCCGTTTATTCTTGAATTCCAAGGACTATGTATCCCATGGATCCTTGCTATCTGCAAGCAGCACTGTATTGACTCCACCCCCTGAAACCTCTCCTCTCAGCGCCTCCGTGGTTCAGAAGGTAGGCTCTGTTAATTCAGTGACTTATCAGTGTCTACTCACAGGGAATGGTGAATATGGGTCATAGAATTCAAGGAGTTAAATGTGTGGGGATCTTTACAAACTAACACCTTCACGCCGCCAGGACGCAAATATGCGGTCCCACTGCACTGGGCTTTTTTCCGTGGGGTCTCATATATGCAAAATCGGTCTCAGTGCACAGCACGCTCCCAGCACAGAGACCAGGGTTTCGCTGAGAGCCCAGGGTCCCATACTAATGATCGGGACCCAGGACTCCTGGTTCCGAGTCACCTGATCACTGTGATAATCTCTGATTGGCTACCACAGTGTTTAGTTACCGTGTAGCCCGTGTTTCCATTTATGTGAATGTTGAGGAAAGATACTTTGTGCCAGTGCAGGTGCTGCTAACAGAGGTGGTAGGGAAAAAAAAAATATATATATATATATATATATATATATATTTTTTTTTTTTTTTGTCTTACCATAAAATACTTTTCTCTGAGGTTCACTGACAGACACAGTTTCAAGTCTCCAGACCATTGGGCTTATGCTCTTGCTCTCTAGGAGTAGGACTAGGCCGAAACCTTTTTGGTTACGCCCCCTGGAGCAGTCCCAGAGGGTATACTATCACTTCCTGCAGTAGGACTTCCACTTTGTAACAAACCGTGTCAGAAGGACAAATAACTCAACCCTAAAGGAGGGGCAGGTACTGTGTCTGTCAGTGAACCTCAGAGAAAAGGATTTTACAGTAAAACACAAAAACAACAGTTTTCTCTTTCGTTCACTGACAGAAACAGCTTCAAGTCTGCAGACCACTGGGATGTCCCAAAGCATGAGGGGTGGGAAAAAAAAAAAAAAAAAAACACAGCAAATGCAAAATTCCGAACAAGTCTAAACATAGCCAACCAGGCAACAACAGGAGCTCAACTAGGAACAACTGATGTTTACCACTATATAAAAAAAAAAAAAAGTCACCCTCCAGAAGTAGAAGCCTCCACAACGGCAGCTTGCAAAACTTTGCCGCCAAACGCCACATCGAAATATGCAAGTACATCCACTTTATAAAATTTTGTAAAATGTGTGTACAGACGACCAAGTAGCCGTCTTGCATACCTAAACCTCTGAAGCCTGACGACGGAAGGCCCATGAGGCACTAAGCGCCGTCGTAGAATGGGCTTTAACAGGGAAAGGAGGAACCTGACCCTTAATGGATTAGGCCTGCACCACCGTCTGCCTGATCCTCTTGGAAATGGTCACAGTAGATGTGGCCTGCCCCTTACAAGCTCCTTTCAAAAGAACAAAGAATCTGATTTCCTAATCGGTTCAGTCACCACCAGGTAAACTTGAATCGCTCTTACCACATCTAAAGAATGTAAAGCATTTTCCTTAGGATGTTTAGGCTTAGGACATAAGGACGGTAACACAATGTCCTCATTAAAATTCAACCCCGAAACAACCTTATGAAGAAACGCCTGACAGAGTCATAACACCACTTTGTCTCCAAGACAAGACACACGACGTGTGGAATAGCTACTAAAAAAGCCACTTTCTGCGACAGAGCGAGTAGAGGAATTTCTCTAATACTTTCAAAGGGAGGCCTTTGAAGCACCGACAGAACCAAACAGATTCCACTGGGATTCCAGGAATCGCACCGGAGGAGCCAGATGGCGAACTCCCTGCACAAAAGTGTGAACCAAGGACTTCGCCGCCAAGGGCCTTTGGAAAAAATAGCCAATGCGGAAATCTGGCCCTAGATAGTGCCCAGAGCCAAACGTTGATCTACACCCAATTGTAGAAAATCCAACAGGCGAGACAAAAGAAGCAGGGAGAAACTCCCTGTGACTCACACCAAGTAAGGTATGCCTTCCAAACTCAAGGATAAATATTCCTAGAAGTAGATTTCCTAGCCTTCAACAGCCTAGGAATCATCGACTCCCACAGCCCTCTGCCTTTCAGCACCTGGCTTTCAATAGCCACACCGTTAAAGCCAGCCACAGTAAAGCAGGATGGAAGGTTGGTCCCTGAGAGGAAGTTTCCAAGGGATGTCTGCTACCAGCCTTACCAGGCCTGTGTACCAGGGCCAGCAAGGAGAGTTTGGTACCACCGGAATGACTGGGATTCCTTCCTTGATTCTGCGTAGCAGTCTCAACAGAAGAACTGGAGGAAAGGCATAAATCAGACGATACTGACCCCAAGGGGCCACCAGAGTGTCTGCTGCATCGGCCAGAGGATCCCGAGACCTTGACGCGAACCTCTGCACCTTCCTGTTGAGACGGGAAGATAGCAGGTTCACATCGAGGGTCCCCCACCAAAGACACAGTTAATGAAATAACTCTGGGTGAAGGGACCATTCTTCTGGATCCAACATCTGCCGACTGAAATAGTAAGCTTGCCAATTCTCCACCCCCGGAATGTGCACAGCAGAGAGGGCCGGAACATATTGTTCTGCCCACCTCAAGATGCCAGCCCCTTCCCGGGAAGCCAGGGCACTCTTTGTGCCCCCTTGATGATTGACATATGCCACAGCCGTAGCATTGTCCGATTGTATTCGCACAGGGCGCTGACAGACAGTCTGATCGCCTGAATTTCCAGAATGTTGATCGGCAACCTGGAGTCCAGACACCTTGGGCCGAACACACTCCCAAAACACCTCCCCATCTGCACAGACTGGAATTTGTGGTGATAACAGTCCAATACAGGGGAATAAAAGGATTTTCGCAGACGTAGGGCCAGGGAGCGGAGCCACGATAGGACTTCCTCGAACCCCCAAATCAGGACCGCCTCAAAGGTGGAGACCAGACGACCCAGTACTTGCATGCAAGTCATGACAGACAATCGATGGTTTGACAACAGAAGCCGAACAGCCTCCCGTAGCTTCAGTAGTTTTGTCTGAGGAAGAAACATCCAGGGCAGCATCAGACCCAAGTAGTCTAGCTTTGTGGACAGACACAGTGGCGATTTCTGAAAATTCAGTGTCCACCCAAACTCCTGCAGAGTTCGCAACATAACCTCCAAGTCTGCTTCTAGAGCCGAAGAAGACTCTGCACGCAGAAGCAGATCAACCAAGTAACCCAGTACCGTGATCCCCTTCTGCCGTAACAAGGCCAACACTGGGGCCAAAACCTTTGTGAACACTCGAGCTGAAGCGAGACCAAAGGGTAACGCCACTAATTAAAAGTGCTCCTCACCCACGGCAAAAAGAAGAAAACGCTGATGCCCGAAAATAAAAACAGGAGGCCCCTTCCCCGATGGCAACACAAGAAGCAGCGCACCCGCGGCGCTGTATACAGCAAGGAAGGATAGTGTACCCCCAGAGACTCACCACCTGAGCTGGAAGCGCCAAAACAATCTACCACACTGCTGGAAGTGGAAACGCTGATCTGACACTAGAGGCCCCCACAGCCTCAGCACTGTCTCTGACTACAGGAAAATGGCCGCCAATGCAAGTCTATGGGGAAACAAAGAACATGGCCGCTGAACTACAAAAACATGGCCGCTGAACCGCGAATCACAGAGACCACAGAAAAATGGCAGTACCACATGACGCTGCACGGTACCCTAGACCCCAGGGAAAAAATTTACAGACCCCAGATGAGGACCCCCTAGGGACTCCCCCGCAGCATCCAGGTATGGACACCCCTAACGCGGACCGCCAGCGGCATCACCCACCGCTCCTCCAGCCCAGCACCATGTAGCCTCCCTACCAAATTTCACCCAAAAAGGGGCCAGGGGAGAGGGGACAGGTGAAGGCATCCAAATTTAAGGGGGAATCCCACAAGGAGGAGGGAGAAGCACAAGGGGAAGCGAAGGACGGACACAGGGGGGGGCTACCATCCCGGGGGGGGGGGGGGGGGGCCTGCGGCCACCCCAACAATTTCACTGGAAAGGAGGGGGGACACTACTCACCATACCATGGTACCATACCAGGCGTTTCACTCGCCAGTCAGCACCAGTGGGACTATGTCGCAGCCAACTTAGAGCAAAGCTAGTAGTTGGGTCGCGCTTGCAGGCCAGACTGGGAAGACCGCAAGGATCTAGAAAATCCAGTGCGTCGCCCAGTCCGGCTGTTGCCTACAGCAGGAAGTGATGGTATACCCTCTGGGACTGCCCCAGGGGCATAACCAAAAAAGTTTCCCCTTAGTCCTACTCCTAGAGAGCAAGAGCATAAGCTCAATGGTCTGAAGACTTGAAGCTGCGTCTGTCAGTGAACAAAAGAGAAAAACAGCATTTGCAACCCCATAAGGTTCTTTCCATTTGTTTTTAACGTCATTTTGGCTACAGGGTGCGCCTGCTACATTTCAGTAAAATGCGGCTGAGATTTTAAGGCCGGGTTCACATATGTGCGAATTAGATGCCGGTTTTGTCAATGGAGCCAGTTCACACAGGTTTGGGAAGGCCGAGGTCCGCATTCCAAAAGGAGCCTGAGAGTCATTGAGCCTGATTCAGGTGCAAAGTCCGGCCAAAATAAACCTGATTTGCACCTGAACCAGTGAAAAAGTACACACCAGAACCCATGCTAGGAACCGCGGCCGCACATATGTGAACCCGGCCTAAAGTGATACTAAAACACACACTGTTTAATTTACATTGTCCTTAGATGATGACTAATTATTTTCATAAAAATCTAAATAGCGTTTTCAATCAATATACAGCTGTCACATGACCCAGATCTTTTCCAGCCTTTCTGCAGGGAAACATAAGCAGAAGGAGCTTCATGGCAACATGGCGTGGGGGCATTTCTGCCAGTCACAGGCTGTGTCACATAGGCTGCTCAGATGTGATAGGGAAGAAACGCTCAGCATAGAAACTTACTGATAACTGAGCATGTGCAGAGATGCCAACACTGCTCTGCAAAATCCTTTGCTCAATTGGGGGACTTGGACAGAAGGCGGAGATAGAGAACAGCAGGATCCCCCAGGTTTCTTGCAGAATACAGAAAACAAATCTCATAATGAATGAGTGAGTATGAACAGCATGTAATACACCATTTATTGAAAGTTTGTAGGATGTGGGTTTAGTGACACTTTAAGCATCGTGAGAATTTTGCAGCGGTCTACTCAGATGATGTAGTAGTCTTTAGCAATGACTGGGAGAGTTATATCCCCTGGTATAGACCATACTGAACTCCCCAAGAAAAGAAGGTTTAAAAGCAAACCCAAAAAAATGTGCCATAGGTCAGGAACCTTGGTTACACTATTGAGTGTTGCCTGACAAAACCACAAATGCAAAAAGGTGGAAGCAATCAGAGACTCTTGTGAACGAGAAACAATTTAGGACCTAATTGGAGCATTGAATACTATAGATGGCTCATTCCGAATTTACCACCCTAGAAGAATCTTTGACCAATTTTGGCACAAGGGAAAAATGCTACGTTGACAAAAGCCCCATCCACGTGGGCTTAATGTTGGGCAGAATCAACCGGCTGTCATTTGGCCCGTGTGTACTGCAGCCCGTCAAAAAGAAGCTGGCCGTTTTTTTTCAGCCCTCTGGTTGAATGGAAAAAAAACAAAAAACTAGCAATTTGTACTTGGCTTTACTGGTTTTTCGCTGCAGAAAAAGCATTTCAGAGAATGAAACATGCCCTTTGTCGAGAGGCAGTGCTGAGAACACCAAACTTTCTGTAGAGCATCATGTAGTCAAGACAAAAGGTGATAAAGCCGAAAGGAACTATGGCACTGGAGAGCAAGTGCCTGACTTTTAGGTGGGCACTGCAGATATTGCGATACCATCTACTGTGACATCGCTTTAGACTAACCCTAGACCATGCCCTGTTAAAAAGGATGGCCCAGGTCAAAGAACGAAACCTTAGTGTCCCCCTGCTGATTCTTGGATCTTTTGCAAGAATAGCCATTGAATTTTTTTTTTTTGGCAGAAAAATGCAGGTCCTCTCTACAGCCAACTGTTTGGTAGCTGGTGTTTACACCAAACAGCTCCATGGGGTCCAGGGTAGCATCTTATATAGTTAACTGCCACCTAGACTATAGCATTTTTGAAGATAAGTTGGTGGTTGTGGTAAGACCGTCTTGCAGTATGCAAGGGTTTAAGCACTGACCAAACCTTCTCTGCACCTGGGGTGCAATTGAATTTTTCTCTGAGAAGAGCCGTATACGGTGAGTGTTAGATAGGGTAACTGCATGCAGGCTGTGCTGGAACAGCCTGCAGGTCTAAGCAGGCCCATATTGTCTCACAGGGGGCTGAATATTTCATGGTGTATTGGACAATGCAGACACAGACCCCTTTTGTTTTGTGTAACAAATAAACACGGGTAGGAGTCCTTCAAAGCACTTTGGAGCCTGTACTAACTCTCTGCAAGCTACATAATATTATATACACACACATACAGAATAAATATATACACACACACATTTTATATATATATATATATATATATATATATATATATATATATATATATATATATATATATATATATATATATATATATATATATATATATATATATATATACACATACATATACACATACATACATACATACACTTGTCTCGACCAGGTATAGGGGGAAATATCACTCAGCCAAATGCCTGTAGGCATCAGGTCTTGCTTTGAGAAACCATTATTGTTCAGACAACCTTAACATACCGGACTATAAAATATATTTTCAAGCAGGCAGATAGCCTGAAATGGTTCTCAAATGTCTAAAATTAGCTAAAGACATTAGGAAATAAAGCTAAATGTAAAAAAGGAAAAAACTCACACCCTTTGAAAAGACACTGCTTTTTTATTAATCCCTTGTGATTACCACAGTCTTGTCCGAGTCCCACCATGCATTCCTAAGCTTTTGAAATGTGACTACCATAACTAATGCACAATTTTCTCCTAAATTTACCATAACAAAATTACAACCCTGTCAGCGCCCACTGAATAAATACCCCCCCCCCCCCCCAGCAGCCCTTCAATACCCATCAAAATCATCATTACTGAAATCATTTCAAGATCAGAACTACAAAAACTTACAATTGAATTGCTCAAGAGCCAATTCAGAATTTATGGCTTGCTAATTTAAGTCACAGTGCAAAACGAAAGCAAGTATGTTTGAGTCAATCATGGCAGCCATATGGGCAGCTGGGCTAACATATTTACATACAATTGCCTTACATTATGCAAACTGTCTGATGTATAGATACATACTAGACGCTGAGCTGTACTAACAAGGGCCAGACAACTGACAAATACTGCCAGAGTGCATGGCTATATTTAGACTAATCAGCCCGATACATGAATTCCATTATCAACTGTATGATCTTCAGAAGGCATTATGACTTTCTCCATACTTTGCTGGCAGACAATACATCTGCACACATGGGAGTATCTGTTACCAAACCAATTTTCCAAAAACCATAAAAGCATGAAGTCTTCAACACCCAGGCCAAATGGGGACCTGTCGGCAAGGTATAATGGATACAGGTCCCGGGCTAGGTCAAAGAAAAACTTACAGTATGATTATTTTTTTATGAAATGCATATTGATATAAGTTTAGGTTACATTTTTTTAAGTTTACAAAACGAATATTTCATCTCTGTACAAATCACAATTTAATAAAATGGACAGCACAGCCTACACAATTATTGGCACCCTGTGCATGGCTGACCAGTCCAGAAGGTCCAGTTTCTGCTAGCAGAAAGATGGGGATTAGTTCCCTTATAGCAATGACAGGAATCTGAGCTCTCCTGATATTTTGGTTATTTACAACATGGCTGAAAATTAGACTCTAGAAACCTGGTGTTTTGTTTTAGCTTACCACCTGCTGGCTGCAAGGTGGAAAAAAGGAAACATTCATATAAAATATTCTATCTTTAGCTAATTAAAAATAAGTGTGTTACCCCAACATTTCACATTCCCGATGTGTCTGTTGTACCACATACTTGTGTTAAGTCACCCTGCTTTCTCATTCCAAACTGAACTTACCAAGCTAGGCATAGAGGCACATCCATCCCAGTGTAGTCAGTTTCCTGGCTGTGCTGGGAACACAGCATGTCTTTCCTCCAATAATCAGACTTGTGCTGACAAGCACCCCCCCCCCCCCCCCGCACTGCCATTCAATGGAAAGATCAGTGCACTGCTGCTTTTCCACCTCTCCAAGTTCCTTATGCAGCTGAGAAAAGAGACTTTTAGATCCCGTTCACACTGGGGCGACCTGTCAGGCGATCGAGTCGCCCGACAGGTCGCCGTAGGTCGTCTGCCATAGAGAAGCTGTGGACCCGTTCAAATAGGAGCGACACAAGTCGCTCTGACTTAGAAAAATGGTCCGGAGCTTCTTTGGGGCGACCCGGAGCGACCTGCATTGACTTCAATGTTATGAAGTCCGTGCCGGCCGCTCTGAGGTCGCGGTGCGAGCTGCGCACCGCGACCTATGAGGTCGCCCCGGCAAGTAGCGACGCCCCAGTGTGAACGGGGTCTTATATATATATATACACATACAACAAATATTTTTAATTTCCATTTTAAACTGAATGGGTTGTCTGACAAGGTGAGGACTCACATGTACTTTAAAGTGGTTGTAAAGGCTAAAAGGAGTTCAACCTGAATGCATTTTCTGCTAATGTTGATGTTTTGTGCCCCCCCCCCCCCCCAAATACTTACCTTGGCATGATCTCAATTATGTGCTGTGACAGAGAGCAGCAGAGCTGCTGTCTCTCTCTCCTCACTTGCTCAGAGACAGCAGCTGGAACCATGTGGTTAATCACAGTCTGAGGAGAGATAAAGGGGTGGGGCAGAGCTTCACTGTATATGTCTATAGACCCAGGCAGCACGGCTTGGGATCGAGCCCACAAGTGCAACACAACAGGAACATGGTGGCACACTAAGCAGAGAAGAAGGAGCCAGCAGCACTTGTGGGCGAACCAATAAGAGGAGGATCGGGGCTACTATGCACAAAAAAAAATAAATATAATAATAATATATACATATACATACACAGACACACACATATATGTTTATTTATATTCATAAAAACACTAAAGCCTTGACCACAAAATGTGTACAAAATCTATAAAGTGCCTTTACCCGTCAAAACAAGACATTAATACTTCAATTTGGTATTTTGGACCTAAACTTCCAAAGTCTTATTGTTTTTCTTTTTCATACAATATATAGAACCCTCACACTGGTACATACTGTATCATTATAATCTTTTCCTTGTTATCAGACATTAATAAAGGCCCAGGTGCCCTTCTACATAGCAAAATAGTGTTCAAAGCCAAATACAATGAGATTGGAAAGGAAGGAATCAGAACATAATTAGACAACAGGTACTGCTTACAGATCATAATATCTTCCCAATCGAAGTATCAAGAATCTTACTCAGTTGGGAGGCTGTAGTGGTCTACCATGACACACACATGTACACACAAGTTTGAAAACCTCACCCAAATTTTTTATTATTGCTCCTGCTGCTTTCTTCCCCTTACTACCAAAATCATTCCTGAAGTAAGCATTTGGCCCCATCTCTCCCAACAGCGAGGGGTAGACGAGAAAATTGTTAAACTTCAAAAAGAATTTAATAAAATATTTACAGAGAATAATATGTTGTGTTTACAGAACTTGTTTGGCATGCTATCTCTATATACAGTATGCACATCTCAGCAGAGGTCTGAACAGTTCTGTTCCTTGTCACCGGCCATCTGAACCCATTTATAATGCCATGCATTAACGTAAGTGAAAGTAACTTTAATGGTGAATCAAAGCCAGACTCTGCTCAGTGTACGTCTCCACTTACTACATGTCCTTTGATCAGTATGTTCATTAATAGCCATGCAATTTTTAATATATCCCCCGTGAGCATTCCATTTCAGCTTTTTCTGTAGACGAGGTTTCTCAAGGAAAACCCTTACTGTACAAGAAAAAGTGGCCAAATATTCCAGACTACCCCTACAGCTGGAAATTTAAAAAATGTAGTCCTTGAAAATTTCAAAGTTTAATTTAAAATGCAATGACAAAACACTGGTAAAAAAAGTCCCTTACTGAGAGTGTACCGCTAACATCTGCTAGTCTCATAAGGAAAAGGACTGCAGTGGTTCACAAATTAGTTGTGAGCCATTGTCTTGCTTGTTAAGTTAGAAGACATCTACCCATCTACTTTTAGAAATTACACACAAAAGAAGCTTATAAAGCAACTGTGCACACAGAGAATACATTTATAGTTCACTTTTTGCAGAAAACTTCCCACGCACTCAATGGGCCCCATTAGATATAAACGCACGGGTTGTGAAGAAATCAAATGCATAATTAAAGCTGCAAACCTGTAGAACATATTGGTCCCCCCAGAAGCCTGTCAAAAAACCTTAATGGCACTGTATCAGTGTTTTTCTAAGTAGTCCAGTTTAATCTATAGAATGTAGTTTATGTGCAATTTCCAAACAAGTATGTAAACCTAATTTGACAAACCGTACATTCTAATCCAGTTTAAGGTAATGATGGGGGCAACAAGAACCACTGACCTACAATACTTAAAGTCCCACACTGGGCTGCAGTTACTTTTACTTATTAAGTGGGCGGTTAGCCCATGTTTATAAACTTTGAAATGTACATTTTATATATTTTTTTTATACAATCTTAAACATTAAAATAACTGGATTTTTTGTAAGAACTTATCGTAAAATCATTTCCTCTGAAGTTCGACAGACGCAGCTTCTCCATATTCATGACTACTAGGGTTATGCTCCTCCAATCAGGAATAGGCACAAGGCAGGAAAAAAAAAAAAACCTGAACACGCCTATGGGGCTGTCCCTTGTGGGCATAACCCCTAACACTGTGCCAAAATCCTTAGTTTGGTTGCAAGCAGTGTTCAAATACAAAAAAAAAACACACACACTCAAAAGTAGAGGGGCGGGTGCTGCGTCTGTCAATGAGCTTCAGAGAAAAGGATTTTACGGCAAGTTTTTACAAAACTCCAGTTCTCTATCGTTCATCGACAGACGCAGCTTCTCCATATTCATGACGACTACTAGGGACGTTCCCAAGCAGTATACACATGAGGGGTGGGAAAACAATGCAAAAAAATGAACTTTAAGTCCCAAAGGCTAAACATAGCCAACCAGGTAACAAAGTGCTCAACAAGGAACAACTGGAGCTCACCAAGAAAGATTACACCCTCAAAAAGAAAAACTAAAAAACAGTTCTTTTTTCAACAGCAGCCTGCAAAACCTTGTGGCCAAGACGCATCTGCCAACACATCTACCTTGTAAAATTTTGTGAATGGATGCACAAACGACCAAGTTGCCGCCTACGAAACTGTGTAACACCGACGCCTGATGGCGAAAAGACCAAGAGGCACTCAGCGCTCTCATAGAAGGAGCCTTCACTGGGAAAGGAGGAACCTGAACCTGCAGTGAATAAGCCTGTACCACCATCAGTCTGGATATGGCCGCAGCAGACGCAGCCAACCCCTTACGAGGTCCACCAGTAAGGACGAAAAGAGCGTCTGATTTCCTAAAAGACTCAGTGGTCTCCAAATAAACCCTAATCACCTGAACAACATCCAAGGAATGCAATGCATACTCCTTAGGATGCCGAGGTTTAGGGCAAAGTGAAGGCAACACAATGTCTTCATTCAGATGAAAATCAGAAACCACCTTAGGAAGGAATGACTGATTAGGTTGAAGAACCACCTCATCTCTGTGTACCACCAGATAAGGCGAACGACAAGACAACGCCGCCAATCCAGCTACTCTGTGGGCAGAAGTATTAGCCACCAGGAAGGCAAGCTTCTGAGACCATGAAAGTAGGGAAATTTCCCAAAATCTTTCAAAAGGAGGTTTTTGAAGAACAGATAACACCAGATATAGATCCCACGGAGGTAACGGGATCGCTTCGGAGGAGCCATATGGCACACTCCCTGAATGAAAGTCCGAATTAGGACATGCGTGGCTAAAGGGCGTTGAGAATATAGCCAAAACTTGGCCTTTGATAGTACCCAAATCCAACCACTGTACAACTCCTTTCTGCAGAAAGGCCAAAACCCTAGTGATAGAAAATAAGCGAGGGTGCACTTTCAACGATTCCCACCATGAAATGTATGATTTCCACATACAATGGTAGATCTTCCTGGAAGTAGACTTCCTAGCCTTAAAAAGCGTAGGAATCACAGAGTTAGAAAGACCTCTATCTCTCAACACCTGGCTTTCAACAGCCATGCCGTTAAAGCCAGTGACCGTAAAACAGGATGGAAAGCGATGTAAAGCAGGATGGAAGATCAGACCTTGAGACAGCAAATCTTACCTGAGAGGAAGTCTCTAAGGAGTATCGTTGACCAACCTCATTAGGTCTGCGTACCAAGAACGGCGAGGTCAGTCTGGGGCCACCAGAATGACTGGATTGCTTTCCACCTATATCCTGCACAGAAACATCGGCAGGAGTTTCAGTGAAGGGAACGCATAGATCAACCAATACTGACCCCCACGGAGCCACCAGTGTGTCTGTGGCGTCGGCCAGAGGGTCTTGAGACCTGGCTACTAATCTCTGAACCTTCTTGTCGAAGCGAGAGGCAAACAGATCAACCTCGGAAGTCCCCCACCGAGCACACAGGAGATGAAACACATCCAGGTGTAGGGACCACTCCCCTTGATCCAACGCCTGACGACTCCGGTAATCTGTCTGCCAATTCTCCACACCTGGAATGCGTACAGCAGAGAGGGCAAGAACAGACTGTTCTGCCCATACAAGAATCTCGGCCACCTCCTTGGCCACCAAGACACTCTTGGTGCCCCCTGGTAATTGATGTAAGCCACCGCTATGGCGTTGTCTGATTGAATCCGAACCGGACAACCTTGTCCCAATCAGTAGCAGTCTGCGCTACTAGAACATTCACAAATATAGATTTTAATGCGTGGCCTGCTACCACATGTAAATGGTGGGACAAGGATTCCACCAGTCTATCCACGGGATCCGGAAAAGTTGGTGACTCTTCCACTGGCACCAGAGTCACTTTATTCAACCTGGCCACCGGGGAATCCACTTTTGGAGGAACAATCCACCTAGTGGACACAGTCTCCGCAAAAGGATAACGGCTAGGAAATGCCTAGGCACCACCAACATGTGCTTAATGAGTCGCCATTGTTCATCCACAATAAAGTGAAAGAAATCGGGAACACTTTGCTCAATTTTTGGGATTTGCAGGAGCCAAAAGACACCTACGTCCCCGACACTGTGGGTTCATCAGCCAATTTAAAGATTTCCCGTACTGAAACTATCAGGGCTTCAACTAACGTGTTCCAGCGCGGCGGCTGATGAGGACAGGTCCTATTCACCATCAGAATGTGAAGACACCGACCCCTCAGGGTGGTCTGCCATATCTGACTCAGAATCCGAAGACCCTGCCGATAGAGGAGAGGGCAGAAACACCATGCCGCATGCCTGTCCAGCCCACGGACCTCAAGAAAATGGCCGACTACACATTCTTAATGGTGAATTATAGAAAATGGCTGCCAATCTAAACTAATGGGAATACAGCATCATGAACAGCAAAATGGCAGGCCCCCACGGCGCGCCATGCGGTCTCCAGGACCCCCAAAAGGGGTCCTAGAAAAATCTAAAAAGGTCCCTGAAGAGGGACCCCACCCAGGACAGTCTACCCCCCTAAAACAAGCGCCAGAATGGCCGCATTATTACCCCCCCCCCCAAGGTACAAACTGCTAGGGCGGTGGTTCTCAACTCCTGTCCTCAGGACCCACTAACAGGCCCGGCTTGCAAGATAACTGAAATACATCACAAGTGAGATCATTTGCTGCTCAGTGATTGCAGTATTTTAGTTTGCATCTACCCAAGGTAATACCTAAAATATGGCCTGTTAGTGGGTCCCAAGGACAGGAGTTGAGAACCACTGCGCTAGGGGAAGAGAACAACCAAGGGGTGCTCCAGACTAGTCCTCCAGGGTGCCAGGGAACTGAGGGAGCCCCTAAGGTCCGACCATTCCAGGGAGGGGCCCACGACCTCCAGGGGTGTTTGGGGGGGGGACATGTTACTCACCATACCATGGTACAATGTGGGCGCCACTCCGAAACAGATCTGCCACCCGGAATGGGGGTGCTGTCAGCAAGGAAGCTGCGACTCAGGGCGTTCCAGGTTGTTGCGTCCCAGCGAGCTGGATCACTCGCAGGCTCGTCTCCATGTATCAGGGCACTGTTGTGGCGAGACCCAGTTCTGGACTATAACCTGCTCACGCTCGATAGCCAGGCTGGGAGACCTTAAGGATTTAGATAATCCAGTGCGAATACCGCAGCCGGGTGTTGCTTGTAGTTCCTCTGGATCTTGGTCCTCAGGAACTAACAAGTAAAAAAATAAAAAGCACAAAAAAAAAAAAAATTTCCATGTAACAGCTAAGCCCGAAGTCTCAGCAGGGAGCTAGGTCCTATTCCTAACACTGGGCAGAACAAATGAAAGATAATAGCACAGTGTGAGGGGTTAGGCCCACAAGGGACAGCCCCATAGGCGTAGCTAAGTTTTTTTTTTTCCTGCCTAGTGCCTATTCCTGATTGGAGGAGCATAACACTAGTAGTCATGAATATGGGGAAGCTGCGTCTGTCAATGAACGATAGAGAAACAGAGTTTACCATAACACTGACACAAGCATTATGAGTTTCCTAAAGAAAGTACACATTTAGTGCTGGCTGCTTTTAGGCTCCCTGTCTAATTGAAAGTTTGTACTAAAGCCAGCCATAGATAGTTTGAATCCTGCTGAACCGGCCGTGATTTGAACATGTATGAGCAGGT
>NC_138772.1:137467371-137619871 GCF_965119305.1 Pelophylax lessonae
GAGAGTGCCGCCAGAAGCTTCTCCTCCGTGTCCCCAGTGTTCAGGAAGCGCCGACTTCCATCGGCTACAGCGGACAACTGCAGCGGACCGTTTGAGATAGTCTGAGGCACCCGGACGGACCTACCTCTTGGACGGATCAGTTTTTATGTCACTAACTGCTGTCTTTCACCTACTCTATTGTGAGTATATGGTGTAAATTGATTTACTACATTAAACGTGTCTTACTGCACTTAGAGTGGCGCCTGTCTTTTCTCCACAGTACTCTGCAAGTTCTCTTCTTGCTTGTGACAGAGCAGCCTTCAGTGTTTAAAGACTTTTCTGTATATACCTATCGACTTTTTGGACCCTATATGTGTATATGCATCATAGACCCTGTATTTACCCTACATTGTGTTGGGTATAAAAAGGGACACAATGTCTGTTTACACTCGTCGGTCCATAGGGATTATAGGGACCATCCAATCAGGTCTGCCTGAAAAACTGGCAGGCAGATCTGATTCGATCGCCCATGTGAAAGAGGCCTAAAACAGAACTCAACTACCCCACCCTTCCCCGTACCCAGATGCATACCTACCTGTATCCCATCGGTGACAAACTCGAACATTACGTTACATTTTTCACAAAATCTGCGCATTGTGCGTGCACAGTAGCGCCCAGTAGCCTTCAATAGACCTTTAGTCATGGGACTGCCTTTGGCCATGGTCCCACAGGCAGCACAAAAACATTTTAGCAAAGCATGTAAACAACTTGTGGGAGGCTATGGCCTCAGAATGCAGGTAAGAACACATTTGTGAGTATGAGAGTGAGCAAATGGATTGATTTCTGAAGTTACCGCTAAACTACCTTTGCTCGTCAAGAAATAAAAACTCAACTGACCTATGTTAGAAAATTCCAGTACCCTGTTATGCTGACCCACAGGCTTCAATCCTGTCTGAGTATCCAAGTATGCAAATCAGAAATGTCAGGAGGTACCCATGGGCTGTTTCAGGTTAACAAATCAAAGCGCGGAGGCAGGAGGGCCAGAATGGAATTGAGAGCCAGTTACATACCACCCCTATAAATCCAGAATGACAATATACCTGTAATGCTTATTTTCAGATAAGAGAATAATCCATGTATATATTATACGCCGACACATTCCTGGGGCTTGAGAAGTCACATCGCTGTTCCATGGCATTTCATAGGTTAAAACATTTCTAGCAATTTGTGAGAAGAGATATCCACATCTGTACTGCTGTGGGAGGGTCCCCTTCTCAGTGTGAGCACGGCAGGGTTAGGCCACTGATTTCCAACATCAAATCTAATTGACACTCCTGGGAGCTTGTCATCCATGAACATCACACTTCTCAGATAAATGGAGGACGCGATGTAAGATTATACACAACTGCTATGTTTGGCTATGGATGAACTGCTGCGATGACCTGATTCAAAGGCAATCATTATAAATTCAGGGACATAGTGTTTTTGTTATCATCGAGGAATCATAATATAATGTAGTCTTTAATATCTCCAGATAATACTCCGCCTAATGCTGTGCACAAGAGTGTTAACTTCACAAGCAAACTGGCAAATAGTAAAACACCACTAAAAAGACATTCCGTTTGCTACATCATTGTACACCATAAACAACTGTCATAGTCAATAATGCAGGTTTTTACCATCTCTTTTTTTTTTGCAGGTCAGTGCTGCTGATGTCCTGAAGAATCTTTATGTTTACATGCACTTCAACAATTGCTGCATTATAGTGCAGGTATCCCGATAGTGACAATAGACCATTCCTGTACAAAGTCTGCTGAAACTGCCACTTGCAGTCTTCGCTAGAAGCCTGTGTGATAGGGGGACCATGCAAGCGCACAAGTGGGGGGACTAGAACAGAGGATTGCTATTACTGACAGTATTTGAACAAGGACCTTCAAGGCAGGATTAGCAGATCTTATTTCAACAAACGCCGATGACTTTTGAAATGACTAATGTTAAGGTTACATAAGATTTTAGCGATTGGAACAAAATATACTTTACCACCGTCTTACGTCCAGGCCACTTTTTGCGATTCGGCACTGTACGACTAACTGACAATTGCGCGGTCATGCAACGCCGTACCCAAACAAAATTTACGTCCTTTTTTTCCCCACAAACAGAGCTTTCTTTTGGTGGTATTTGATCACCTCTGCGCTTTTCATTTTTTGCGATAATAAAAAAATGCAACAATTTTGAAAAAATAACAATATTTTTCTACTTTGACAGTTAAAAAATATCCAATATATTCAATTTTTGTCATATATTTAGGCCAAAATGTATTTAGCTACATGTCTTTGACAAAAAAATTCTCAATGAGCGTATTTTTAACCGCTTTAAGACCGGAAGATTTTACCCCCTTCCTGACCAGGCCATATTTTGCGATTCGGCACTGCGTTACTTTAACGGACAATTGCGCGGTCGTGCGATGCTGTACCCAAATTCAATTTATGTCTCTTTTTTCCCCACAAATAGAGCTTTCTTTTGGTGGTATTTGTCACCTGTGCGATTTTTACTTTTTGCGCTATAGAGCGACAAAAAAAGAGCGACAATTTTGAAAAAACAACAACATTTTTCACATTTTTTTATATGAAATTCCCCCAAAAAAAAATGTAAAAATCAAAATGTAAATTTTTTTGCCAATTTGTTTTCTGCTACATATTTTTGGTTAAAAAAAAAAAAAAAAAAAAAAAAAAAAAAAAAAAAATCGCAATAAGCGTATTTTGATTGGTTTGCGCAAAAGTTATCGCATCTACTAACTAGGGGAAATTCATGTAATTTTTTTTTTTTAACTAGTAATGGCGGCGATCTATGATTTTTTTTGCATGACTGCGACATTGCGGGGGACAGATCAGACCCTTGACTGACATTTTTTACACTTTTGGGGGTACCAGTGACATTACTACAGTAATCAGTGCTATAAATATGCACTGTTACTGTAAAAATGACACTGGCAGGGAAGGGGTTAATTTTTATTGGTGATCAAGGGGTTAATGTATGCCTGGTGCTTACTGACGTGTGTGGGGGGAGGGGACTATGTGACACAGGGACAGATCGCAGGTTCAGCTATGCTTGCCTGCCTGTCATTTAGGAGATCCGCCTGCGTGGTTTACACAAGAGGGCGGATCTCCACACTCGATCCCCGACGATCGGGGGAAGAGCAGCGGTGATCACCGCCGCTCCTCCCCTGGCCCGACTCCCGCTGTGACTCCCGCGCGCCGCCCACAAGGGGAAGAGTCCAGCGACGTAGGTCTACGTCGCTGGACGATAACGAGCCACATTGCCGCAGTAGCAGCAATGTGAGCGGTCGTAAAGTGGTTGAAGCGTAGCTCCACTTTTGTTGAGAAAAAAAAAAACATTCCCCTCTGGGTGATCTCTGTACATTACAAGGATTTTAACAAACTTTGTTGCAGATTCCTACCTTTTGTTATTCTGAAGAAATCATTGTTTGTTCCTCTGTGCTGAGTGGGTCAAATGGTAGTGGTTTTATAATTATCTATCAGCTATGGCAGCTGCAGGGCTCTAATGAGGAAAGCTGCTGGGCCTTCATCCCTTTAGATGTGTTCTTATTGGGAGTATCCCACCAAAAATTAGAATTTTGATGCAGGGGATGCCAGAAATCTGACTTGTATCTTAGGCAGACTTCTGGGAAAATTGGTGAGCCAATCACACAGGCAGGAAATGATCTTTCTGGGGTGTGGTCAGTATATCACAGCTCCAGCCATATTGCATTGCATTTTCAGAAAATTACAACAGCTGCAGATTGAAAAGGAAAGGTAATTTTTCCTTTTCATAATATTAAATTACAATATGATTTGCAATCGTATACGCTATATTGTTTTTTCTTTATTTGCAGATTTTTTTTTCACCTACGAAAGTGGAATTACCCTTTAAAGCAATGGTTCCCAACTTTTCCCTGCGTACCTGTCAAAATAGCAGTGAGTCGGTACACCTGCTCGGTCTCCATTGTAAAAAAAACACAGGTTACCTGCGCTTTTCCATAGATATCTATTCAATCATGTTTTTTTTTTTTTTTTTTTTTTTTTATTGGTGTGTTTTCTATATAAACGCACCAAGATGCAATATGCATGACTTTTGGTGTGTTCAGAAAATGCACCAAAAACACCAATTCTAATAGAAGTCCATGGAAAAGCACAAGTAGACCAAGCAAAAATCGCAAGTACATTTTGCTGCATCCGCTTTGCAGCCAATACACAGTGTGAAGGCACCCTTAAACTTGAGGATTGAGGTGAATTAATAGGACTTTCTGGTTTTAGCAGTGTTACAAATATTGGTGGACAACATTAGGCAACAATGGATTACATTTAATTTAGAATCAGAAATCACTCTAAAGTGTGTGTAAAGCCAAACCTTTTTCTTACTATAGTATAGAATGGGTATGGGTTAAAGCAGCTGTACGGTCACAGAGGGCAAAAAAAAAAAAACTTTTAAAACTTTTAAGACAGTCATAATGAGCTAGTATGCATGGCATACTAGCTCATTATGAAATGCTTACCTTAGAACTAAGCCCTTCCATTGGCGCCCACACACCGCTGAGACGGCTAATATCTTCCCCGGTGTTTCTTCAGGTTTCTAGGGCTCCAGCGCTGTGCGTGGCGGGAGCCACTATGACGTCACTCCCACCCATGAGTGCGGGAGCCGCCTATTTGCGGCACAGTAAGCCAGGCCTTCAGAGCACATGCGCTGATGACGTCATATCCCCTAAACTGTGAAAGCTTAGGAGATATTCGCAGTACCTACAGGTAAGCTACAGTACCTACAGGTAAGTCTTAATATAGGCTTAGCTGTAGGTACAAGTGGTGTAACAAAGTTTACAACCACTTTAACCACTTAAGCCCCGGAAGATTTTACCCCCTTCCTGACCAGGGGGTATTTTGCGATTCGGCACTGCGTGACTTTAACGGACAATTGCGCGGTCGTGCGACGCTAAACGAATTTGACGTCCTTTTTTTCCCCACAAACAGAGCTTTCTTTTGGTGGTATTTGATCATCTGTGAGGTTTTTTTTATCATGCGCTATAAACAAAAAAAAAAGAGCGTCAATTTTGCAAAAATAATATTTTTCACATTTTTTATATGAAATTCCCAAAAAAAATGTAAAAATCTAAATTTTTTAACATTTTAGGCCAATTTGTTTTATGCTACATATTTTTGGTAAAAAGAAAAAAAAAATTGCAAAAAGCGTATTTTGATTGGTTTGCGCAAAAGTTATTGCGTTTACTAACTAAGGGAAAGATTGTCATTTTTGTGGGTTTTTTTTTTTTAACGCGTAATGGCGGCAATCTGCGATTTTTTTTTTTGCGGGACTGTGACATTGCGGCGGACAGATCGGACCCTTGACTGACATTTTGACACTTTTGGGGTTACCAGTGACATTACTACAGTAATCAGTGCTATACATATGCACTGATACTGTAAAATGACACTGGTAGTGAAGGGGTTAACTTTTTTTGAGAGGGAGGGGTGGTGTGTGTCCCTAGGGGCGTGATTCTTACTGTGATTGGCTGTGGCTTGAGGTGTAGGAACAGTGATCAACGGTCCTACATAGTAGAACCGCATGATCACTGTTCTTACACAGGGGAGAATGACAGGCGGCTTGTTTACATCAGCCGCCTGCCTTTCTCCCGCTGTCACGGACGATCGCGAGTGCCCGGCGGACATCGGATCCGCGACCGAGTGGGAGCGCGCCTCTGGCGGCGCGTGCTCGCTCCCCAGAGCCTCACAGGCTAGTGACGTACCCATACGTCACTTTGCCTGTGAGGGGCTGACCGCCGCAGTATATGTACTTGCGGCGGTCGGCAAGTGGTTAAAGAGCATCTCCAGTTTTGTTGAGAAAAAAGAAAAAAAGCAATCCACTCTGGGTGATCAATGTACATTTCAGGGGTTTTATCAAAAATGTGTTGATAGCGTTACCAGTTTCTGCTCTCAATAAAAAGCGGTTTGTTTTCTGCACTGTAAATCTGAAAGGGAGTGACTCATCAATCAGCTGACACACTAGCAGTGTTCTAACAAGAAAACCTGCAGATACTTTAGCAGTAACGAACCCTTTAAAGCAGGGGTGTCAAACTCAACTTCATCGAGGGCCGCATCAGCATTATGATTGCCCTCAAAGGGCCGGCTGTATCTGTAATACTAAATGTCCAGAGTATCCCAACCCCCTTACATCAGCTGTCATGGGTCCCCCCCCCCCTTACATCACAGTGCACCCCTTACCTTGTGCTGCTGCTGGGAAGAAGCTGGGGGCAGAGCTGGGAAGTAGTAAGTGCAGGGTCACGAGGAGGTCCAAAGGAGGGCTGGAGCTCTACTGCAGCTCTAGGAGAGGTGCAAGGGCCACATGAAATGGACTTGAGGGCCTTGTGTTTGACACATGTGCTTTAAAGAGTATCTCACCAAAAATTAAACTTTGTTGCAGAAGATGCCTAAAAATCTGACTTGCCTCTTTGTGCAGATTTCTTGGAAAAATCAGTGAGCTAATCACACAACCACCTGGTTGCCAGATTGCTTCAAATTTTACATAAAATTAGAGCACTGCAGATTGAAAAGGAAATGTCATTTTTAAATAACATGCATTTAGAATATGGTTCTTGTACAGGCTAGATTTTTATTTTCAATTTGTTTTCACAGAGTTATCCTTTAAATGTTGTCAGTTTATTTTTTGAGGTTTCTGTCCCATTAGGGGATATTTTCCTTCAATTCCTGTCTTGGTGATGAAACAGAAAGAGGAAAGACGTATGTATGTATGTATGTATGTATGTATGTATGTATGTAAACTAGATTATTGGGTATTCGGAATAGAGTAATGGGACGCCTGCCTTTAAAGAGAACCTTAACCACTTACCCACTGGGCACTTAAACCCCTTTCCTAACCAGACCAATTTTCAGCTTTCAGTGCTCTCAAATTTTGAATGGCAATTACTCAGTCATGCAACGCTGTAGCCATATGAAATTTTCGTCTTTTTTTTTTTACACAAATAGAGCTTTTGTTTGCTGGTATTTAATCATCATTGGGTTTATTTTTTTTGTGCTATACATTTAAAAAAAGAAAAAAGAGTGAAAATTGTGTAAAAAAAAATGCATTTTTCTTTGTTTCATTTCTTGAGACACTAAAGCCAGGAAAGCACAAATACCCCCCAAATTACCCCTTTTTGGAAAGTAGACATTCCAAGGTATTTAGTTACAGACATGATTAATTTTTTAAAAGGTATAATTTTTTCCCACAATTCTTTGCGAAATTAAGATTTTTTATTTTTTTTCACAAAATTGTCCTATTACCAAGTTATTTCTCACACACTGTAGTGTATAGGCATACTTGCAACTACACCCCAAAATACATGCGATACCACATGTGAGACATTTACACAGCCTGGCCACATACAGAGGCCCAACATCAAGTAGTACCTCCAGGCGTTCTAGGAGCAAAAATTACACATATAAATTTCCTGACAACCTATCACACTTTTGAATGCCCTGGAACACCAGAACAATGGAAACGCCCACAAAATTACCACATTTTGGAAAGCAAATACCCTAACACATAATCTTTGAAGCATAATAAGTCTCCTGAACATGTCATTTTTTTCCACAAGTTTTTGGAAAATGTGGAAAGAAAATGAAAACGCTTTTTTGTTTCACACAAAGTTATTTCTAAAACACAGCATGCACATAGCAAAAATTATACAAAATACATTCTGCTACTCCTGAGTATGGCGATACCACGTGTGAAACTTTTCCACAGCCTGGCCACATACAGAGGCCTGACATTTAGGGAGCGCCGTCAATTCCTGACTACCCATTACAATTTTGCAAGGCACTTCAGGGCACGGATAAGCACCGTAGTGGCACTGACGTGGCATGGAAGTGGCAAGGATGAGCACTGATGTGGCATAGATGGGCAAGGATGAGCACTGACATGGCATAGATGTGGCACAGATGAGCACTGACGTGGCATGAATGAGGCATGATTGAGGCATGGATGGGCAATATTGAGGCACGGATGGGCATGATCAAGGCATGACTGAGGCACGATTGAGGCAAGGGTAAGCGGTGCAGCAGCCTCCCTCCTCTTCTCACAGCTTTACCGATCCCTGTGTACAGCGTGCGAGGAGAGGAGAGAACTGAACCAGACATGCGCCGGTTTGTTGATAACTATCGCTCAGGCGCCCTGCCTCTAGACGCGACGCTCGGCAAGTAGAACATGCTTCCGGCCGTTCCATACGGAAATCCTGTGCGAGGCCCAACTGCTTGGCGTGCGTTCCAAACACCGGATGCTAAGCTTAGGGACATAGTGAGTGGGAACAACGCGTGTTCCAATCCCCGGACGCACGCTTTGAATTCCAGAAAAGATCATTTTCGAATCAAACAGGCACTGGAAGACTTGAACTTGTAAAGGTAAATAACATTTGCAAGACTGTTACATTGGTAATAAATGATGTAAATGCACACACTAATAACATCTGCACATACACTTTTTACAAAATCCCTGTATAAGGCAATTGTAGCAATATAATGTAGGATGGATTGACTTGCCCCTTTTTTTTTTTTTGGACACTGATCCCCCTATGACCTCATATGCGAGTGTAACCCCCCCCCCCCCCCAGTGGGGACAGTGGAGGGGTGGGGGTGTATGCTTACCACTAGTATAGAACAGTGGTGCCCTCAGTGTGTTGGATTAGCTCTGAGGAAGGGCGCGCTTCCTCCCCCACTAGGCGGCAGAGATGCCGATTCATGGGACCGGCAGCACCCATTGCCGCGGGGCACCCAGCGATCCCTACCAGCTGAGAGAGAACACCGGTCAGCTGTTGTAAACCCAGCAGACCGTTGTTCTCTCTGAAATGATCGCAGAGTGCCAGTGATACTCCTATAAAAAGCATCACAGGTCTCTGTGATAATTTCACAAGTCCCTCCCCCAGGCTCACAATTAACTCCTTGATCACCCCTAGGTTAATCCCTCCCCTGCCAGTTTCATTATTACAGTAACAGTGCATAAATTTAGCACTGATTACTCTAGTAATTACATATAGTTACATAGTTAGTAAGGTTGAAAAAAAGACACAAGTCCATCTGGTTCAATCAAAAAAAAAAAAAAAACAGTATTGAAAAACCCAACCATACAATCCCATATACACAATCCTTTACCCGCAGTTGATCCAGAGGAAGGTGAAAAAACCCCAGCAAAGCATTATCCAATTTGCTACAGCAGGGGAAAAAAATTATTTCCTGATCCCCGAGAGGCAGTCGGATTTTCGCTGGATAAACTTGACCCTGGATCAACTTTACCTAACAAAATGTTAGTACTCACCAGGAAAGAATCCAGGCCTTTTTTAGAGCAATCTAGTGAGCTAGCCAGAACCACCTCTAAATGGAGTCTATTCCACATTTTCACAGCTCTTACGGTAAAGAAACCTTTCCGTATTTGGAGACAAAATATGTTTTCCTCTAGATGTAAAGAGTGCCCCCTTGTCCTCTGTGTTGACCTTAAAGTGAACAACTCAACACCAAGTTCACTATATGAACCCCTTATGTATTTATACATGTTGATCATATCCCCCCTAATTCTCAAGAGAGAATAAATTAAGTTCCTCCAATCTTTTCTCCTCCATGCCTCTTATCAGTTTGGTTGCCCTTCTCTGCACTTTCTGCAGTTCCCCGATATCTTTTTTTAAGAACTGGTGCCCAAAACTGAACTGCATATTCCAGACGACGCCTAGCTAATGATTTGTACAGGGGCAAAATGATATCTTTCTCTCTGGAGTCCATGCCTCTCTTAATACAAGAAAGGACTTTGCATGAATTGGAAACCGCAGCTTGGCATTGCATGCTATTAAGCTTATGATCTACCAGAACACACAGATCCTTCTCCGCTATCGATTCCCCCAGTTCTACTCCACCTAGTATGTATGATGCATGCATATTCTTAGCCCCCAAGTGCATAACTTTACATTTATCAACATTAAACCTCATTTGCCACATAGTTGCCCAATGAAACAGTGCATTGAGGTCAGCTTGTAAATTGGAGACATCCTTTAAAGAAGTTATTCCACTGCAAAGCTTGGTGTCCTCTGCAAAGACTGAAATGGTACTTTTAATCCCAGACCCTATATCATTTATAAAGATATTAAAAAGTAAGGGTCCCAACACTGAACCTTGGGGCACACCACTGATAACCTTAGACCATTCAGAGTAAGAATGATTTACCACTACTCTGTGAATTTATCTTTTAGTCAATTTTCTATCCATTTACAAACTGATCTTTCCAAGCCTGTAGACTTTACCTTACACATTAGTCGTTTGTGGGGAACTGTGTCAAACGCTTTTGCAAAATCCAAGTATACTACGTCCACAGCCACCCCTCTGTCCAAGGTTTTACTTACCTCCTCATAAAAAGAAATCAGGTTTGTTTGACAACTTCCGTCTTTCATGAATCCATGCTGTCTGTTGCTTAAAATATTTTTTTCCAGCAAAAACTCCTCTATGTGGTCGTTTATTAAACTCTCCAGTAGCTTCCTGACTATAAACGTTAAACTAACAGGTCTATAGTTACTTGGCAAGGACTTTGATCCCTTTTTAAATATAGGCACCACATTGGCCCTATGCCAATCCAGTGGTACTATTCCAGTCCTTAATGAGTCCCTAAAAAACAAGAAACAAAGGCTTTGAAATTACAGCGCTCAATTCTTTTAGGATGCGTGGGTGGATGACATCTAGTCCAGGTGCTTTATCCACCCTTACCTCTGTCTAAATATTTCCGGACCAGATCCCCTTTTTAGCCATTGTGGATCATTTGGGGCTGTGTCAATACCATCCTCATTATGGTCATGAGCTCCCCCATGCTCCTTTGTATACACAGAGCTGAAGAAAGTATTTAATAAATTTACCTTCTCTTTGTCCCCAGTCACCCACTCCTGATTATTTTGTAAAGGGCCTACATGCTCAAACCTAACCTTTTTACTATTGATATATTTGAAGAATTTTTTGGGGTTTGTCCTACTATCTTTTGCAATCGGTCGTTCATTTTGAATTTTTGCGTCCTTGATTTCCTTTTTACATAATCTGTTATATTCTTTGTAACAATTAGACAATGATAGTGTTCCTTCATTTTTATATTTTTTGAAAGCTCTTTTCTTTTTATCTATAGCTTAACTTTGGCCGTGAGCCACATAAGTTTAAAAGACTAAAAATAAAACCTATTACCCATGGGAATATACTTTGCAGCGAGTTTGCATAAAGTCTTTTTGAAAATTTCCCCATTTCTGTTCTGTGCTCATGGATGCCAATATTCCCTCCCAGTCTAAGTCCGTGAGAGCAGCCCTCATCCTTGGAAAATTTGCTCTCTTAACGTTAAGTGTTTTTTGCTTACTGCTAATATTAAATTAAATCATGTTATGGTCACTGCTACCCAGATGTTTTTTTATATGAACATTAGTAATAAGCTCTGCATGGTTTGAGATTACCAGGTCCAACAGAGCATCATTTCTAGTGGGGGCCTCAAACTGCACCATAAAATTGTCTTGTCATAGGTTTATAAATGTTAGCCCTTTAACTGTTCCAGCAGTACCATTACTGCGGTCATTGTCTGGGTAGTTAAAATCCCCCATTATCACTGTCCCAGCCCTTGCAGCCCTTTCTATCTGTGCCAGGAGCTTAGTCTCTACCTCCTCATTAATACTGGGAGGTCTATAACAAACTCCAATGATAATCTTTGTATTACGCACACCCATGTACATTTCAACCCATACTGCTTCAGACTCATCACACTCTCCCATCAACTAGGTCCTCTTTCACACTCACTTTTAGATTACTTCTCACATAGAGACCGACACCACCACCACCAGCCCTCCGTTTTACCCTGTCTTTCTGAAAGAGAGCATAGCCAAGAATATTAATAGCCCAGTCATGTGAAGAATGAAGCCAAGATTCAGCAATACCAATTAAGTCATAGTTCTCCTTGTGCACCAGAACTTCCAACTCACCTATTTTGCTTGGCAGACTTCTGGCATTGGTGAACAAACGCTTTAATTCATTGTCACATTTTGCACACTTATTTTGCATATTTTTACAAATCGTACCATTTCTACTGGTGTCACTGGTCCCCCTCAAAAGTGTAAAAAATGTCAGTTAGGGGTCCAATCTGTCCACCGCAATGTCGCAATCCCGCTAAAAATCGCAGATCGCAGCCATTACTAGTAGAAAAAACAAAATGAAAAAAAAAATCGTTCCCCTAGTTTGTAGGCACGATAACTTTTGCGAAAACCAATCAAAATACACTTATTAGGAATTTTTTTTACCAAAAATATGTATCGTCACACAACCGCACAATTGTCCGTTAAAGTAACGCAGTGCTGAATTGCAAAAAATGGCTTGGTCATAAGGGGGCAAATCCTTCCAATCCAGAAGTGGTTAAAGAACAACAGTTACAAAAAGTGTTCAACATTACAGAACAAGTCCATTTCAATGTGACTCACTACTATTTGATATACCATTCATATACCATTCAGGAGGTTAAACGAAAAAAGGACTACAAGACCACATTAATAAAAGGAATCAAAACCACTTTAATGATTATATTAAAATTTATTTAATTTTTTAGTATTTTTACACTGGTTCTAATTTTTTTCTTTTAGCATTTTTATTCCTAATCACATGAAATGTACCCATCCCCAGTGATAGAAATAAGGAATGACACATTCTCTTTATGAAGCCATCTTGAGACTATAAGACCCCAGATATCTCCTCTATCCTGAAAAAAGATTGAAAAAAAAAAAAAAAAAAAACAGCGGGAGTAAGCCGAGGGCGGTGCGCATGTGCGACTTCTACCTGGAAGTATCGGATCACATACAAGGCACGGCTTTCTGCGCAGCAGTACCACTTTGCTACCATATTTGTAAGTTTTACAGTCAGCAAGTGGTTAAAGGAAATCCATGGTCACAATATACACTTCATTTTAGAACATCAGTGCTGTAGTAGCAACACAAATAGGTATAAACTTACTTGAAAATGCTCTTTTCATGTAGGGAGATCTGCTTGTCTGAATGCCTCCTCTTTCCACAACTTCCTGTATTTCCTCTGCTTTTTATTTTCAATTTCTAAGGACTACATATCCCATGGTACCTTGCTGCCTACAAGCAGTAATGCTCATGTTCTCCTGAAAACTCCAACCCGCCAAAATGTCCAACCATGTCCCTTCCTGTGCCTGTACAGCAGCAATAATTGGAGATTGACAAGTCGCTGTTTTCACAGAACACCAGCAGCATATAAACTGTTAGTCTGCCCGCTCCTAGCCAAAAACATGGCCGACTCAAAAGGTGGCAACAACTTTTTTTCCTCCTTACCTGGTGTTCTGTCAAAACAGCAACTCGTCGAAATCTCCAATTTAATCTGCACCGACTCTCCTGAAACTGCCCCTCTGTAGTTCAGAAGTCAGGCTCTGTGAAATGTGTGACCCAGCAGTGCCTACTCACAGGACATAGTGAATATGTGTTACAGAATTCAAAGAAGTGCCAGTTCACATAACTGTGATGACAGACATTGCATATGATTTGCAGCACACTGCTCTGCAAATCACATGCGATATCTGTGCGATGCAAATTCAGCCATACAAATTGTATGGCTGAATTTGCATCGCCTTGAGACAACTCGCACAGGACCCTTTTCACACCTATGCGATCCGATTCATGTCCTAACAGTTCGCACTGCGATATGCGAACTGCTCTGGGGGGTGTCGTTAAACTTTGTATTGACACCCCCTTAGCGATTTGCATATGGCAGTGTGAACTGGATGAGTTGAATGCGATGTGGGAACCCACAGGGTTACCGCATATATGTGAACCAGGACTAAATGTGCGGGGATCTTCACAAAGTACATTTACAAATGCCAAGATCGTTCAGATTAAAAGGAGTAGGCTAGAAATAACTGAAATACAATTGGAAATGAACACATGATTTTTACACCAAGTTCTCTTCATAATAAAGTAAAAGGGGCAATGATCTGGTTCCCACCGAGACACTCCTCCATCCCAAAATATATACAAACAAAAGAAATTGGCCCACGGGACTTTGTATGAGGTACGTGTTTGGTGGCTAAGGAAATTTGAAATACACAATTGATGAAAGCAATACAATTTTATTGCATATTATGCACAGGTTGTAGAAATACAAATGATTACATGTGCTCAATGGCGCATGCTTTAGCTCAAAGGCTGTAATATAAATAGTATACAACACAGGCAATGTAAAATCAACATATATAATATATATATATATATATATATATTATTATATATATATAATATACTGATCTCTGAAGAAGGGAGATAGTGCTCCCGAAACGCGTCAGATCTTAAAGTTATATTCCAATGACATATTATCTCATTATTATCCATGCCATGCTTGTAAATGAGTGGCCACACCAAGTTATTTGCCAACTGTTGATTTTACATTGCCTGTGTTGTATACTATTTATATTACAGCCTTTGAGCTAAAGCATGCGCCATTGAGCACATGTAATCATTTGTATTTCTACAACCTGTGCATAATATGCAATAAAATTGTATTGCTTTCATCAATTGTGTATTTCAAATTTCCTTAGCCACCAAACACGTACCTCATACAAAGTCCCGTGGGCCAATTTCTTTTGTTTTTCATAATAAAGTATGTACAAAAATAATACACAGTCGACTCCCTTTAAAAGAAACCTGCCATGAAATAAACTGCTATTGCTAACCTCTTCCTTTGAAAATGCTAGCAGTCACTGACCCAGAACAAGTATAGATAGACTTCAGACCTGTCAGACTTTCATTTGATGCCTGCTTCAGGTCTGTTACCCCTGCACATCAGGTAAAAGGATTTGGGCGGCTGCGCTGCCGCCCAATTGCATATACATACCCCCGGTACAGGCGCCCGCCCCCCGCTTATCTTCGGGCCCACCACTGACAATGCTGGTGCTGGCGGCATGGGGAAGAGAAGAGAGTCCGCTCTCCTCCCCTTTTTGCTGTAACCCGGAAAGCGACATCCATGACGTAATTTCTGGGTCAGCATCTCTGTGCCCCCTGCTAGCTTAGCCGGGAAGTAATGTTTTGCAATGTGATCTGCATTGAAAAACATTCAGTGGAGTCCAAAGGAGACATCCGGGGTCTTTTTGTCCCCTATGTGATGCAAAAAAAAAAAAAAGTTAAAATAAAAAAAAGGTTTTTGAAAAAAAAATGAACTTCTACTTAAGCACATAAACCACCCTCCAAAAAAAATTTTGAGCCCCCCCAACCTCCACATATACACACAAACAAATGTAAACACATAGGTCGGATGCCTACGCGTAAAAACGTTGATTGTGATACACATTACAAAATCGCCACGCACGCTGGAGTGAGAGCAATAATTCTAGCACCAGACCTCGTCGGTAACACCAAGTTGAACCCTATTAGGTGGCTTTTGAGGTGTCGCCCATAGAAAATAGGAGGGTGCTAAAGTTTGTCGCCATTTCATGAGTGGACATATTTAGGATTTGGCATGTTGGATATTTACTCACCGCAACCTTGTTTTTTATATTCTGCCAAAAATGTGGATAATGTTTATGCGCACATTTACCCTAAAATTCACTTTAGTGTGTTTTTTTTTTTTTTTTTTTTTTACAGACATTTTGCGTTTCTTAGACCTCTGTGGCAATATTGTGTGTAGCTACAGAGCAGCAAAAAGGGCAAAAGAACCGCTCCAGTGATAAGGTAATCCCAACCATCAAAATAAGGTGCAGCAAGGATCCGCAGTCCAGGCAACTATAATGTATAGAGAGAAATAGCCGCACTCTAACTTGAAGGTGAAAAATATCAAATCTGTTTTATTCGTATCCAAAAGATAAAATCAATTCAAAGTGTATCCATAATATAGTCAGAGACAAGAGATGAACGCATAGTAGTTGTCGCGTTTCACGGATAAACGTGCGCTTAGTCGTAACCATAACTAGAATATTGTGTGTAGCTACCAAATTTTTTTCTGTAGCTAGGGTGTCTTCTTTTGGAGAATATATAATGTTATATATATATATATATATATATATATATATATATATATATATATATATATATATATATATACATATACACACACACACACACACACACTAATATATATATATATATATATATATATATATATATATATATATATATAAAATTAGGGGTTTTACATTATCTTTAGAGCTAAAAAGATTTATTAAACATGTGTTAAAAAAAAAACGCAAAGACAGCTCAGGCAGCGAAAATGTTCAAGGAACGCCGCAATGCCACCCCAATTCCCTGCCAGCTAACTGGACAATGAAAGAACGACAGGACAAGGATTACATCATCTCTGGGGTCTGTCCTCTTGTAAGCACTATGTATAGAATTTAGGCCCTAAAAGGCTACCGCTGCATGCCCTCTCTCTCCAAGTAGCAGCGCTCTTGTACAGGGGAATAGCCAATGTAAGAACACAATTTTAGATTCTAATACTAGTTGTATTTAAAAAATACTTTTTTTGTAATCAAAAAAAAAAAAATAAAAAAAAAAGGTTTTTATATTTGCCTGAAGTTCAGCTTAAAATTATAGTTTTAAATAGTACAGTCTTCTGATCATCATATACATTCTTACTGCTTTATTCCAATCAACTTTGGCAAGTTTAATGGCATTTTTCACCATAGGAATATCATAATGTGTACAAAATATTTCTGTGATATTTAGAACATAATTTTAGTATCTAAATTTATTTGGCACCTAAAAAGTTAGGGCTAAAGGAGCACAGAGAAATATTGACACTCAACTACCGGTGCTAAGGCTGCTACATTTCCATGCATGCATTCCAACAATTCCTAGCTCTATAGATGCTTGAATGTATTGCCATCTTGTGGTGTAACTCATAAAGCCTGTGCTGTGATATACCCTCTATACACAGAAAACACTATACAGTGAGAAAGCTCTATTTAAATTCTGCAGGATATTATAATCCATAGCACGCCATGTATGCCGCGGTCATGCTTCTCTGATAATGATGTTGCCTGAGCTTCCATGGACGCTTAAGTAAGCACTCCGGCAAAATTAAAAAAAAAAAAAAGCTAAGGCAAAGGTTTTTTAGCCCTATAAATCACAAGTACCACATTGAAAAAAGGATGGCCATTCTGTGAAAGCATAGAAAATAAATAAATAAAAAGGAAGGAAGAGTAAGAATGTAAAAAGTTGAATGCTTTGTGAAAAAAATGTTTAAGCAAACAAGAATACAATGCTTATGATATAATTACGGTATTCGTTAAACTACAAAATGCTGACAGTTTACAATAGGATTTTAGATTAAAAAAATATATAAAATTAGTAATAAACATTTATTTCATTATTAGAAGTATTATTGTTTTCTTCTCCTTCCTGTATCCTGATTTTCTATAGTTTGCATGCAGTCTGTAACATCGCTTCCTATACAAACCATCATGCTGGTCAATTACATAGAAAATTGCTAACAAGAACAAAACGGATTTAAAAAAGATAAATACGTTTTTTTCAAAATTGTGAAGTCTGACAATTTTGATCCCACAAGGGTACAGTTAAATATCCCCTGTGTAGCAATGAGCTCACATTACTTTTTTTTCCTCTCCCAATTTATCTCTTCTGCATGCATGACTAATATAGTACAGTATTTATTCAAGTTTAACATGTATACACTATATTACCAAAAGTATCGGGACACCTGCCTTTCCACACACATGAACTTTAATGGCATCCCAGTCTTAGTCCGTAGGGTTCAATATGGAGTTGGGCCACCCTTTGCAGCTATAACAGCTTCAACTCTTCTAGGAAGGCTGTCCACGGGAATGTTTGTTCATCCAGTCTCCTCTCTAATTTATCCCAAAGGTGTTCTATCGGGTTGAGGTCAGAGCTCTGTGCAGGCCAGTCAAGTTCCTCCACCCCAAACTCGCTCATCCATGTCTTGTGCAATGGTGAGCAGCCATCTTGGAACTGGAAGGGGCCATCCCCAAACTATTCCCACAAAATTGGGAGCATAACATTTTCTTGGTATGCTGATACCCCAAGAATTCCATTCACCAAAACTAAGGGGCCAAGCCCAGCCCCTAAAAAAACCCCACACCCATAATCCCCCCTCCACCAAATGATTTGGACCAGTGCACAAGCAAGGTCCATAAAGATATAGATGAGCGAGTTTGGGGTAGAGGAACTTAACTGGCCTGCACAGAGCCCTGACCTGAACTGAATAGAACACCCCTGGGATGAATTAGAGCAGAGACTGCAAGCCAGGCCTTCTCGTCCACATCAGTGCCGGACCTGACAAATGCGGTCAAATATTCCCATTGACACACTCCTAAACCTTGTGAACAGCCTTCCCAGAAGAGTTGAAGCGGTTATAGCTGCAAAAGGTGGGCCAACCCAATATTGAACCCTACAGTGTGTGTAAAGGAAGGCGTCCAATGCTTTTGGTAATATAGTGTAAGTTTTATACACGTTTATAGTATTAACCACTTAAGCCCTGGAAGATTTTACCCCCTTCCTGACCAGGGCCTATTTTGCGATTCGGCACTGTGTGACTTGAACGGACAATTGCGCGGTCGTGCGACGCTGTAACCAAATGAAATTGATGTCCTTTTTTTCCCCACAAACAGAGCTTTTTTTTGGTGGTATTTGATCACCTGTGCGATTTTTTGATCATGCGCTATAAACAAAAAAAAGAGCGTCAATTTTGCAAAAATAACAATATTTTTCACATTTTTTTTATATGAAATTCCCCCCCCAAAAAAAAAAGTAAAAATCTAAATTTTTTAACATTTTCGGCCAATTTGTTTTATGCTACATATGTTTGGTAAAAAAAAAAAAAAAAAAACAAAATCGCTAAAAGCGTATTTTGATTGGTTTGAGCAAAAGTTATCGCGTTTACTAACAAAGGGAAAGATTTTTGGCATTTTTGTTGTTTTTTTAACCAGTAATGGTGGCGATCTGCAATTTTTTTTGCGGGACTGCGACATTGCGGCGGACAGATCGGACCCTTGACTGACATTTTTGACACTTTTGGGGTTACCAGTGACATTTCTACAGTAATCAGTGCTATACATATGCACTGTTACTGTAAAAATACACTGGCAGTGAAGGGGTTAACTTTTTTTGAGAGGGAGGGGTTATGTGTGACCCTAGGGGCGTGATTCTTACTGTGATTGGCTGTGGCGTAAGGTGTAGGAACAGTGATCAATGGTCCTACATAGTAGAACCGTATGATCACTGTTCCTACACAGGGGAGAATGACAGGCGGTTTGTTTACATCAGCCATCTGCCTTTCTCCCTCTGCACCGACGATCGCCGAGTGACTGGCGGACATCGGGTCCGCCGGTCACACGCGCTGGGGGGGTCCGTGACCACGCGGGAGCGCGCCTCCGGGGGCGCGCGCTCGCTCCCTAGACCCTCGCAGGCTAGCGACGTAGTACTACGTCGCTCTGCCTGTGAGGGGCTGACCGCCGCAGTAAATAGTCGTGCGGCAGTCGGCAAGTGGTTAAAAAGTGTAACTTCACTTTTGTTGAGAAAAAAAAAAAAACTCCCTGGGTGATCTCTGTGCATTGCAAGGATTTTAACAAACTTTGTTGCAGATTCCTACCTTTTTGTTATTCTGAAGAAACCCCTGTGTGTTTGTGTGTGTCCATGGGAAGAGTGAATCTAATGGGAATGGTTTCATAAATATCAATCAGCTGTACACCTGCAGGACACTAATGAGGAAAGCTGCTGGGCCTGCATCCCTTTAGATGCGATTTCCTATTGGGAGTATCTCCCCAAAAATGAACATTTTGTTGGAGGAGATGCCTGAAATCTGGCTTATATCTTAGTGCAGACTTCTGGGAAAATTAGTGATCCAATCACACAAACAGGAAATAATGTTTCTGGGGGGCGTTCTGTACACAATCTGTGTACAGAACGCCTCCAGGTTGCCATATTGCATTTTCAGAAAATTACAGAGCTGCAGATTGAAAAGGAAAGGGTCATTTCAAATTAAATTACAATATGACTTGTGCTGCAATTGTATACGCTATATAATTTTTTCTTTATTTTGTATTTTTTTCCCACAAAAGTGGAGTTACCCTTTAAAGTTTAACATATATAAAAGATTTTTACAAGTTTAAGTTCCTACAAGTTAAATTGATCCCTTCAGAGACTGGAGTATCATCATCAGATCAGTCCCGTGTTGCAAACGCATGCAGGTAACAGAGAATATACAGTAACTCACAAAAGTGAGTACACCCCTCACATTTTTGTAAATATTTTATTATATCTTTTCATGTGACAACACTGAAGAAATGACACTTTGCTACAATGTAAAGTAGTGAGTGTACAGCTTGTATAACAGTGTAAATGTGCTGTCCCCTCAAAATAACTCAACACACAGTCAATGTCTAAACCGTTGGCAACAAAAGTGAGTACACCCCCTAAGTGACAATGTCCAAATTGGGACCAATTAGCCACCTCCCCGGTGTCATGTGACTTGTTAGTGTTACAAGGTCTCAGGTGTGAATGGGGAGGAGGTGTGTTAAATTTGGTGTTATCGCTCTCACTCTCTCATGCAGGTCACTGAAATTTCAACATGGCACCTCGGGCAGCACAGTGGTGTAGTGGTTAGCACTTTCCCCTAGCAGCAAGAGGGTCACTGGTTCAAATCCCAACCACGACACTACCTGCCTGGAGTTTGCATGTTCTCCCTGTGCCTGCGTGGGTTTCCTCCGGGTACTCCGGTTTCCTCCCACACTCCAAAGACATGCTGGTAGGTTAATTGGATCCTGTATAAAAAAAATTGTCCCTACTGTGTATGTATGTATGTGAGTTAGGGACCTTAGGGACCATTGTAAGCTCCTTGAGGGCAGGGACTGATGTGAATGTACAATGTATATGTAAAAGCGCTGCGTAAATTGACAGCGCTATAGAAGTACCTGAAATAAATAAAAAACTCTGAGGATCTGAAAAAAAGAATAGTTGCTCTACATAAAGATGGCCTAGGCTGTAAGAAGATTGCCAAGACCCTGAAAATAAGCTGCAGCATGGTGGCCAAGACCATACAGCGGTTTAACAGGACAGGTTCCACTCAGTACAGGCCTCGCCATGGTCAACCAAAGATGCTGGGTGCACGTGTTCAGCGTCATATCCAGAGGTTGTCTTTGGGAAATAGATGTATGCATGCTGCTAGCATTGCTGCAGAGGTTGAAGGGGTGGGGTTCAGCCTGTCAGTGCTCAGACCATACACCGCACACTGCATCAAGTTGGTCTGCACGGCTGTCGTCCCAGAAGGAAATCTCTTCTAAAGATGATGCACAAGAAAGCCCACAAACAGTTTGCTGAAGACAAGCAGACTAAGGACATGGATTACTGGAACCATGTCCTGTGGTCTAATGAGACCAAGATAAACGTATTTGGTTCAGATGGTGTCAAGCGTGTGTGGCGGCAACCAGGAGAGGAGTACAAGGACAAGTGTGTCTTGCCTACAGTCAAGCATGGTGGTGGAATGTCATGGTCTGGGGCTGCATGAGAGCTGCCGTCACTGGGGAGCTACAGTTCATTGAGGGAACCATGAATGCCAACATGTACTGTGACATACTGAAGCAGAGCATTATCCCCTCTCTTCGGGGACTGGGCCGCAGGGCAGTATTCCAACATGATAACAACTCCAAACACACCTCCAAGATGACCACTGCCTTGCTAAAGAAGCTGAGGGTAAAAGGTGATGGACCGGCGAAGCATGTCTCAGACCTAAACCTGATTGGGCATATGTGGTGCATCCAAAAACGGAAGTTGGAGAAGTGTAAGGACTCTAACATCCACCAGCTCCGTGATGTTAACATGGAGGAGTGGAAGAGGACTCCAGTGGCACCCTGTGAAGCTCTGGTGAACTTCATGACCAAGAGGGTTAAGGCAGTGCTGGAAAATAATGGTGGCCACACAAAATATTGACACTTTGGGCCCAATTTGGACATTTTGACTTAGGGGTGTACTCACTTTTGTTGCCAGCAGTTTAGTCATTAATGGCTGTGTGTTCAGTTATGCCGAGGGGACAGCAAATTTACACTGTTATACAAGCTGTACACTCACTACTTTACATTGTAGCAAAGAGTAATTTCTTCAGTGTTGTCACATGAAAAGATATAAAATATTTACAAAAATGAAAAGGGTGTACTCACTTTTGTGAGATACTGTATCATATAATATACTGGCAGTTCACTGTCAGCTGGGGAGCTGTAGAGGTGTCACCAAGTCTAAATGCCCGAAGATTTTTGTTCGCCCTCACTGTAACAGAATGTATTTCTAATGCCATCCCCCCTCCCCCACCACTGTGCTAGAATGCATATCTAACTCCCCCTCACTGTACTAAAATCTATTTCTAATGCCCCCCCCCCCACTGTACTAGAATGCATTTCTAATGCCCCCCCCCCCCCCACTGTACTAGAATGCATTTCTAATGCCCCCCCCCCCACTGTACTAGAATGCATTTCTAATTCCCCCCCCCCACTGTACTAGAATGCATTTCTAATGCCCCCCCCCCCACTGTACTAGAATGCATTTCTAATGCCCCCCCCCCACTGTACTAGAATGCATTTCTAAAGCGCTCCCCCCCCCCACTGTACTAGAATGCATTTCTAATGCCCCCCCCCCCACTGTACTAGAATGCATTTCTAATGCCCCCCCCCCACTGTACTAGAATGCATTTCTAATGCCCCCCCCCCCACTGTACTAGAATGCATTTCTAATTCCCCCCCCCCACTGTACTAGAATGCATTTCTAATGCCCCCCCCCCCACTGTACTAGAATGCATTTCTAATGCCCCCCCCCCACTGTACTAGAATGCATTTCTAAAGCGCTCCCCCCCCCCCCCCACTGTACTAGAATGCATTTCTAATGCCCCCCCCCCCCCCCACTGTACTAGAATGCATTTCTAATGCCCCCCCCCCCCACTGTACTAGAATGCATTTCTAAAGCGCTCCCCCCCCCCCCCACTGTACAGGAATGCATTTCTAACGCCCCCTCGCTGTAATAGGATGCATTTCTAACGCCCCCCTTCACTGTACTGGAATATATATCTAACGCCTCCTCACTGTGATAGAATGCATTTCTAACACCCGATCACTGTGCTAGAATGCATTTCCAACGCCTCCTCACTGTGCTAGAATGTATTTCTAACGCCTCCTCACTGTGCTAGAATGTATTTCTAACGCCTCCTCACTGTGCTAGAATGCATTTCCAAAGCCTCCTCACTGTGCTAGAATGTATTTCTAACGCCTCCTCACTGTGCTAGAATGTATTTCTAACGCCTCCTCACTGTGCTAGAATGCATTTCTAATGCCCCCCCCCCTCCCCTCACTGTGCTAGAATGTATATCTGACGCCTCCTCACTGTGCTAGAATGCATTTCTAACGCCTCCTCACTGTGCTAGAATGCATTTCCAATGCCTCCTCACTGTGCTAGAATGTATTTCTAATGCCCCCCCCCCCTCCCCTTACTGTGCTAGAATGTATTTCTAACGCCTCCTCACTGTGCTAGAATGTATTTCTAATGCCCCCCCCCCCTCCCCTTACTGTGCTAGAATGTATTTCTAACGCCTCCTCACTGTGCTAGAATGTATTTCCAACGCCTCCTCACTGTGCTAGAATGCATTTCCAACGCCTCCTCACTGTGCTAGAATGCATTTCTAATGCCCCCCCCCCCTCCCCTCACTGTGCTAGAATGTATTTCTAACGCCTCCTCACTGTGCTAGAATGCATTTCTAACGCCTCCTCACTGTGCTAGAATGTATTTCTAACGCCTCCTCACTGTACTAGAATGTATTTCTAATGCCCCCCCCCTCCCCTCACTGTGCTAGAATGCATTTCTAACACCCGATCGCTGTGCTAGAATGCATTTCTAACGCCTCCTCACTGTGCTAGAATGCATTTCTAACGCCTCGTCACTGTGCTAGAATGCATTTCTAACGCCCGATCACTGTAATAGGATGCATTTCTAACACCCCCCCTTACTGTACTAGAATGCATTTCTAATGCCCCCCCCTCCCCTCACTGTGCTAGAATGCATTTCTAACGCCGCCTCACTGTACTAGAATGTATTTCTAACGCCTCCTCACTGTGCTAGAATGCATTTCTAACGCCTCCTCACTGTGCTAGAATGTATTTCTAACGCCTCCTCACTGTGCTAGAATGCATTTCTAACGCCTCCTGACTGTGCTAGAATGCATTTCCAACGCCTCCTCACTGTGCTAGAATGTATTTCTAACGCCTCCTCACTGCGCTAGAATGCATTTCTAACGCCTCCTCACTGTGCTAGAATGTATTTCTAACGCCTCCTGACTGTGCTAGAATGCATTTCCAACGCCTCCTCACTGTGCTAGAATGCATTTCTAATGCCCCCCCCCCTCCCCTCACTGTGCTAGAATGTATATCTGACGCCTCCTCACTGTGCTAGAATGCATTTCTAACGCCTCCTCACTGTGCTAGAATGCATTTCCAATGCCTCCTCACTGTGCTAGAATGTATTTCTAATGCCCCCCCCCCCTCCCCTTACTGTGCTAGAATGTATTTCTAACGCCTCCTCACTGTGCTAGAATGTATTTCTAATGCCCCCCCCCCCTCCCCTTACTGTGCTAGAATGTATTTCTAACGCCTCCTCACTGTGCTAGAATGTATTTCCAACGCCTCCTCACTGTGCTAGAATGCATTTCCAACGCCTCCTCACTGTGCTAGAATGCATTTCTAATGCCCCCCCCCCCTCCCCTCACTGTGCTAGAATGTATTTCTAACGCCTCCTCACTGTGCTAGAATGCATTTCTAACGCCTCCTCACTGTGCTAGAATGTATTTCTAACGCCTCCTCACTGTACTAGAATGTATTTCTAATGCCCCCCCCCTCCCCTCACTGTGCTAGAATGCATTTCTAACACCCGATCGCTGTGCTAGAATGCATTTCTAACGCCTCCTCACTGTGCTAGAATGCATTTCTAACGCCTCGTCACTGTGCTAGAATGCATTTCTAACGCCCGATCACTGTAATAGGATGCATTTCTAACACCCCCCCTTACTGTACTAGAATGCATTTCTAATGCCCCCCCCTCCCCTCACTGTGCTAGAATGCATTTCTAACGCCGCCTCACTGTACTAGAATGTATTTCTAACGCCTCCTCACTGTGCTAGAATGCATTTCTAACGCCTCCTCACTGTGCTAGAATGTATTTCTAACGCCTCCTCACTGTGCTAGAATGCATTTCTAACGCCTCCTGACTGTGCTAGAATGCATTTCCAACGCCTCCTCACTGTGCTAGAATGTATTTCTAACGCCTCCTCACTGCGCTAGAATGCATTTCTAACGCCTCCTCACTGTGCTAGAATGTATTTCTAACGCCTCCTGACTGTGCTAGAATGCATTTCCAACGCCTCCTCACTGTGCTAGAATGTATTTCTAACGCCTCCTCACTGCGCTAGAATGCATTTCCAACGCCTCCTCACTGTGCTAGAATGCATTTCCAACGCCTCCTCACTGTGCTAGAATGCATTTCCAACGGCTCCTCACTGTGATAGAATGCATTTCTAACGCCTCCTCACTGTGCTAGAATGCATTTCTAATGCCTCCTCACTGTGCTAGAATGCATTTCCAACGGCTCCTCACTGTGATAGAATGCATTTCCAACGCCTCCTCACTGTGCTAGAATGCATTTCCAACGTCTCCTCACTGTGATAGAATGCATTTCCAACGCCTCCTCACTGTGCTAGAATGCATTTCCAACGTCTCCTCACTGTGCTAGAATTTATTTCTAACAGCCGCTCACTGTGCTAGAATGCATTTCTAATGATCCCTCACTGTAATAGGATGCATTTCTAACACCACCCCTCTACTAGAATGCATTTCTAATGCCCCCCCCCCTTACTGTACTAGAATGCATTTCTAACGCCCAATCACTGTGCTAGAATGCATTTCCAACGCCCGCTCACTGTACTAGAATGCATTTCTAATGCCCCCCCCCCCTACTGTACTAGAATGCATTTCTAACGCCCAATCACTGTGCTAGAATGCATTTCCAACGCCCGCTCACTGTACTAGAATGCATTTCTAATGCCCCCCCCCCCCCTACTGTACTAGAATGCATTTCTAATGCCCGCTCACTGTGCTAGAATGTATTTCTAACGCCTCCTCACTGTGCTAGAATGTATTTCTAACGCCCGCTCACTATACTAGAATGTGTTTGTTTCGGTCTCTGTTCAAGAGACTCCCCATCATGTCCTATCCAGACATGAAGTGAGGGGGAAATCTCACTATAAATAAAAAAAGGACCCAAACCCCAAGAAAAACCAGAAGAGGTTCTAAGACTTCTCCGCTCTGACCAAAACAAATGAAAACATTGGCTGGGATTGGACTTAAAGAGGAAGTAGTACCTATAGGTAAGCCTATGATAAGACTTACCTATAGGTACTGTAAATATCTCCTAAACTTGTACCGTTTAGGAGATATTTACCTTTAATGCAGCCAGTGACGTCACTGGCGCATGCGCTCTGAAGGAACGGCTGATCGTGCCGTTCCTTCAGAGCCCCGTGCCGTGGGCTCCCGCGCGCGTGTGCGGGAGTGACGTCACCACGGCTCCGGCCAATCAGATGGCCGGATGCCGCGATCCCGGAAGATGGGCGACTGAACATGTCGCTCGTCATACAGGTGAGCGAGCGGCACGGCGGGGGCTCGTTCTAAGGTAAGTATTGCATAATGAGCTAGTATGCGATGCATACTAGCTCATTATGTCTTTCTCTTGCAGGTTGTAAAAAAAAAAAAAAAAAATTTTATACGAGTTTACAACCTCTTTAACACTTAAGCCTAGTACACAAAGGCCAAATGTCAGGCAGCTCTGGCCGGTTCAAAAGAAACTAGCTGACATTCAGGAAGTGTGTACTGGAGTCGGTCTGACAGAAGCCAGCTTTGGTCGAAGGGGCATGACCGAAAAAGGTCTGCCGATCAGCTCCCGATTAGCGCTCTCAGCCAATGGCTGAGAGCACTGACCAGAGTGCTCTGATGGGTGGCCATCCCTCTGTCATAACACAATACCACAGCATGGGAGATGGCTGTACTAACAGAGGATAGCTACTCCTGGGCGGTCAGTTATTTTTGTTGGTCAGCCCTACTGGTCTAGCCCAAACTTTTTTTTTAGCTTTAGATAGTATGAGGAAGGATTAAAACCCTGTGGGGCTTCTATTACTATCCAAGGCTTCATTAGAGAGATTTTCCCTAACAGTCCCAGTGACAATGATTTTGTCAAACACGAATGGAGATATAAAAGAAAAAAAAAAAAAAAACAACAAAAAACTGCAACAGGGACACAGACCTGAGTGAATCAAACCTGAGTGTTAGTGGTGCACTGAAATTAAAATTCTGGACTAAAACCGAAAATTAAGGATCCATGTGGCCGAAAACCAAAATAAGCATTTTTTAAGCAATATACTGTATATTTTTTTATGTTCATTTGCGCTTTTGCGTTAAAAAAAAAAAAGCTCAAGAAAAATGAATAAAATGAATAAAAGAAATTCTATGTAGGTCTTCACACTGGTCCTGTTGCGCTTCAGTTGTGGTGTAACGCACCTCCCCGATGAAATGCATGCGCGGCAAAATCACACACGTTTTTTCATTGGCCATTATTGGCACCTTTTTTCTGTTGCAAAAACGCCAATCATTTTTGGTGGCGAATAGATCTGTGCATTCCAAAATTAGTATATTTCTGCCTGTGTCGCTTTTGGGAGGAGACCAGTCAAAATTCTAGCAGTTGGTGGCCCTGTTGGTATCCTTCCGTTCATTGTCCTTTGATTAGAAAAATGGAAGAAACTGGGGGGTGGGGGGGGGGGTGGAGTACTGATGGCCAAACCGTGGCAGTATCCAATCAGATCCAAGCACTGTTTGAGTATTCTGGCAGCTGTAGGTGCCGTCTGCCAGAGTACAATAGTCTGCAGGAAAGATTTGTCCAGCCACAGTAGAGGACCTTTCCTGAATCTCCTACACTGATACAACGCTTCCTCCAGCCCGCACAGCTTATGTGCATACAAATGTGAGTGTATATGCTTTTGGATATTGAATTAAACAGTTTTTATACAGAGAGCATTAGAGGTTTTTCCTGTGATTTTATGACTGTGACCGAGTCAATCAGGGAGGACAGAGCCACCTAATTGTCCATGCAGTGATCAGGGCGTACTCGGATCGAATGAGAAGATCAAGCATACCCCCTTGTTTGAGGTTGTAAAGCTGATTTTGACCCAGTGGTGACACATGGGTCGAAATTTAAGGTGAGAGGCCATCCGTCATTGGTGGTGGGATCGTGAGCACCTTAAGCATCCATAGCGGCAGATGCACATTTTCTGGGCACTAAAGAGACGGTCTATCCCTATTGAGAATCACTACCTATATTCATATTGGACTAGCACTTTATATATATTTTTTCACTTAACTTGTATTGTATATCCATTATTTATATCTATATGTGATGTGTTTTAGTTTTTGAGGCACTTCATATTAGTGTTCCATCTGAGGTGGACACATTATGGATTATGCATATGAGTAATTCTACTGATCTATTGAGATATGTATTTATCCTTATCGGTATAGCATTTTGATTATTTGCAATATTTGCACAGTTTAGCACTTTATTCATTTCCCCTAGCACCTTACTGTCGCGCGATATCACTTTATTTATTTGATTATTTTATTTCATCCACATTGTTTAGCATGATTGGGGAAATCAAGAGATTGCTCTTGTTCAGCCACTCGTACAGTTAAATATGTGCAGAACGGAAAAATTTGTTTAATTTCGGATAGATTTGTTATATTACTAATTTTGTTTCATTGATATATTTTTTAGAAGCCGGCCGCCGTGTCCTCAACAACCAATGATCTATCAGCTGTAAGCGCACATGCCCGCTGGGAGCTGAAATGTAAAACAAAAGAATGCTGGCAATAAAAAATTCAGAAAAAAAAAAAAAAAAAAAAAAAGAGGGGGACCCCTAAGGGTCTGGTATGGATTTTGAGGGGAACCCCATACCAAAAGATTAAAAGCTTGGGCATCTGCCATTTTTTCATTATTTAAGAAACCCCCGCAGACCCAAACAACCACTGGTCAGGGTTTTGGGGAAGAGGCCCTTGTCCCCATGTTGAGGGCATGAGGCCTGGTATGGTTCAGATTGGGGGGGGGGGGGGGTGCTCGCTCGTCATCGATCCCCCCTTTCCTGGCCTGCATGCTCAGATAAGGGTCCGGAATGGATTTTGGGGAGCCCACGCATTTTTTATTTTTTTTGTTTTGGCCTTAAAATCCATACCATACTCGAAGAACCTGGTATGAATTTGGGGGAATTGCCAGCATTCTTTTGTCTACATACCAGCTCTCAGCGGGGAAGACCGCTGACAGCTGAGTCATCGGTTGTTAGGGACGTGGCGGCTGGCTTCCCGACTCTCTCCTCAACAACCAGCTCCTCTTCACACAGGACTCGAATCGTTCCCAAAAAAAAATTGGAATCCATTAGATAATGAATACAGGAGATGGAACTAAACTAATTTCCGAATCACCAAAAAATGTATCCGAATTTGCATTCGGAATGAACCGATTTGCACATGTCTCCTTACATTGTGTGGCCAGCTGAAACCTTCAAGCCCCCTGGAGACACCCAATTCTTACAGTGAGCTTTTAACACCTACCCTCATCCACCAGCCCCTTACCTAACCCCCTAACCCCTAAATTGAGACTAATAACGACCTAACACTTAAATTAAGCCACAACACTAACCTCTCTTCACCTTTGCAAGCTTTATTCTAAGCCAAGAGCCACTACATTCCTAAAAAACCAACACCAAAATCATGCAGGGTCAAAATCCTAGAGACAGAAGAACCCAGTGGAACACTGTAACCACAATACTTAGACAACATGTACAATCATAATTCAAGTTGCTTGACACAAATACCAGTCCTTCCTCAACATTCCACTTAAAAGTACAATAGGCATTAGATGCCATAAGTCAAGCCAGTATATATTAGACAAACAAGCAAGTAGCATGCCATACGCTTACTAGCTTTTCATCAAAAATGACAAGTAAGAGAAAAATGTCATCTACAATGCTTAGTGTATGAATGAAACATGCTTCTTAGCAGTTCAACAGTGTATAATTAATGCCATGGTAAGAATGTTTTTATGGTGTGTTTTGGTGAGTTTTTATTGCCATCAAGTTCACAATGTAGGTGGGCCGCCTTTTAATCCCTCCGCAGACAAAAGCCCTAAATAAACACAGATCCCTTCCTGGGAAAAAAGTCCACTTCGGTTAAATGGCAAGGAAATGAGTAAATCATTAGTAATCTTTAAAGCCAAAGCTATAAACTCAAGTTACCTTAAAGTTAAAATGAAAGTGCCTTGCGAAATTCTCCAAAGTTCTGAAGCAGATAGAAATCTCAAGCTCTCAGCTCCAGACTAGGCGCCAGCTGATAAACAAACAGCTTCGAGTCAAGACCGAGAGAAATCCCAGCTTTTCAATTTAATGGTTCTGGTGAAGACTATTTATTGCCTTTCCTATGTTCCCTCACTTAGTGGCAGAAGAAGAAATGTAAACTCATCATTATCTCTTTGGGTCCCATAAGGGGCAAAGATTACTTTCATTTAGAATACCTGTAAAGAGAATGGGTATTGGCTCTGCTCTTTGTGCAATATGCTAATGTGATGTATCACACTTCAAAAATGTGAAAACGAATGTACAAACTATATGCAAAAAAAGTGCATGTGCTAAAAGAATATATAAAATGCTGGGCAATAAATATAAATTATATACAAAGAGTGTGAACATCCAGCTGCTTTAAATATTATGTGCATTAGACGTGTGTTAAACCAAACTGATCTCTGCGTAAAAGAACAGTCCATTAATTGGTCCAAATATTCCAGCTCGCTTTGCTGGTCTCCTTAAGGTGGTGTCATTATAAACCGCCGTGTTTCTGATTATTGCAATCAAGGATATGTGCAACCGCATGCAGTGTGCCTGGGGTCTCTACTTGTGCCCCCTCCTGCTATTGCACTAACCAGACATCTTTCTCCTTTCAACAGGGGTATCCAGCTTTTACAGCTACACCCGGCTGTATATCTCCGGAAACCTTTTCTTCCAGTCCCCAGCGGTATCAATCGTACATGTAAATGGCAAGAGTAAACCCCATAGTGTGCTCCTGATGACGTCGGAGTGGGGAAACGCGTCGAGCGGAGTCTAGCGTCATTGCGTCGCCTCGGGTTTAGGTCAGTGGAGTGCACCTGCTTCTGACACAAGCGGATTGTTTCTTTTTAAAGAAATTTAAGTGCACTATTATGTCCTTTGAATGAAGACTTTTACACAGATTCACACTATGGGGTTCACTCTTGCCATTTACACGTACTATTGATACCACTGGGGACTGGAAGGAAAGTTTGCCTGAGATATACAGCCAGGTGTAGCTGTAAAAGATGGCTACCTCTGTTTAAAGGGAAAAAATAAAAAGACGTCTGGTGAGTGCAATAGCAGGAGGGTGCAGGAGTAGAGACCTTGATTGCAATAATCAGAAACACTGCAGTTTATAATAATGACACAACCAGCAAAGAGAGCTGGAAAATTTGGATTAATTAATGGACTGATCAGTTTGGTTTAACACACGTCTAACGCACATTTTTTTTTAATGCAGCTGGATGTTTACACTGTTTGGGCATGTGTATTTAGCACCTGCACTTTACTAATTATTGTAAATGATAGATTATATATTATATATATATATATATATATATATATATATATATATATACACACACACACACACACACACACACACACACACACACACACACACACACACATACACACATATATATTCCAGAATGTTATATATTTTTTTAGCACATGCACTTTTTTCCATATAGTTTGTACATTAGTTTTCACATTTTTGGAGTGCGATACATCACATTAGCATATTGCACAAAAAGGAGCGCCAATACCCATTCTCTTTACAGGTATTATAACATACACTACCTCGGTAGTAGTCATTAGGGAGTCAGCAGCTCTACGCAGATTTAGCACCTTCTCACACGTTTGTCCATAGCGCAGACCCCTACTATTATTATAATTATTACTATTATTCTGGATAAAAATGAGAATCGCGATTTTTTTGCCTGGTAAAAAAAAAAATCACGAGTCTCCCAATTCTCGGCGTAACATTTTTTACATTATACAAAAAAATTAGACTAACTTTACGGTTTAGTTTTTTTAAATTCATGAAAGTGTATTTTTTCCCAAAAATACTGCGTTTAAAAGACTTCTGCGCAAATACAATGTAACATAAGATTGCAACAATCGCCATTTTATTTTCTAGGGTCTCTGCTAAAAAAAATTATATGAAATGTTTGGGGGTTCTAAGTAATTTTCTAGCAAAAATACAGATTTTAACTTGTAAGCAACAAGTGTCAGAAAAAAGTTTAGTCTTTAACCACTTAAAGAGGAAGTAAACCCACCTCTGACACTTTTACCTATAGGTGAGCCTATGATAAGGCTTACCTATAGGTACTGTAAATATCTCCTAAACATGTATCGTTTAGGAGATATTTACCTTACATGCAGCCAGTGACGTCACTGGCGCATGCACTCTGAAGGAACGGCCGCTGGTGCCGTTTCTTCAGAGCCCCGTGCCGTGACCGTCGGCTCCCGCGCGTGCGCGGGAGTGACGTCACCGCGGCTCCGGCCAATCAGATGGTCGGATGCCGCGATCCCGGAAGACGGACGACTGGACATGTCATCCGTCATACAGGTGAGCGGGCGGCACGGTGGGGGCTCATTCTTAGGCAAGTATTTCATAATGAGCTAGTATGCGATGCATACTGGCTCATTATGGGTTTCTCTTTCAGGTTGCAGCAAAAAAAAAAAAAAGTTTCATGGGTTTACAACCTCTTTAAGGACCAGGCCTATTTCTGACATTTGTTGTTCACAAGTTAAAATCAGGATTTTTTTGCTAGAAAATTACTTTGAACCCCCAAACATTGTATATATATATTTTTTTTTTTACCAAAGACTCTGGAGAATAAAATGGCAGTCGTTACAATATTTTTTGTCACGCGGTATTTGCGCAATGGTCTTTCAAACGCAATTTTTTTGGGGAAAAAATACATTTCACTACATTTAAAAAAAAAAAAAAAAAAAAGGGCTCTTTCGCATGGAGCGGACCGCTCCGGTGCTTTTTTTTTCTCTCTCACGGAGCGGATGACACTTGTGTCATCCGCTCCGTATGTCCGCATATCATCCCATCCGTTTGCGGATGATATACGGACATAATGTATGTCTATGGGGATTGCGGATGTCAGCGGATGACACCGCTGACATCCGATTTTGCTTCCTTTCCGTTTTTTCAACGGAACAAAAATAGGGTTCTGTTCTGTTCCAAAAAAACGGAACAGAACTGAAAGGAAGAACATCGGATGTCAGCGGATGGTCATCCGCTGACATCCGTAATGCCATTGACATACATTATGTCCGTATATCATCCGCAAAAAAATAGGATGATTTGCGGACATACCGGAGCGCCTGTGTGAAAGGGCCCTAAAACAGTAAAGTTAGCCCAATTTTTTTCTATTATTCTATTATATGTGAAATTTAATGTTACACTGAGTAAATCGATACCAAACATGTAATGCTTCAAAATTGCGCACACACTCGTGGAATGACGACAAACATTGGTATCTACAAATCTCCATAGGTGACGCTTTAAAAATTTCTACAGGTTACCAGTTTAGAGTTACAGAGGAGGTCTAGGACTAGAATTATTGCTCTCTCTCAAAAAGACCTCAGATCTCACATCTACACTAAAAAGAAAAAAAAAAAAAAAGTAATTAATTTTTCCCCCATCAAGAGAAAAATGGGCCCTTTAAGGCCGTTGGGAGGAAGCGATGTATGATGTCGCTCCGGTCCTCCAAAGCCATAGAAAGTGGCAAAGCCAGCTTGCCCTCACTCGACTTCCTGCCTAGGAGGGGAAAGGACTGGATTCCTTTTCCTCACCACCGATGGCTCCGGTAAGCAGGGAAAACTACCAGGAAGCAGTGGGGGGGTGTCACCTCTCTTGCCGCCCATAAAAGTGATCCCACGGTGAATCCGTCGCTGGTACCACTTTTATGTGAAAGAGGACCGCACACTTAGTAAAAAAATACCGGGGTTATAGCAGCTATCTGGGTTGCTTTGGACTTTATAAAACACAGTGGACCTACAACAGCAGATGACACGGCTCCCAAAATGATCACTGACTGTGGAAACCTCACATTGAATCTCATGCAACTTGAATTCAGTGTCTCTCCACTCTTCCTCTAGTCCAGGACCTTGATTTCCAAATGTAAGGCAACATTTTCCACAGTCCATGATGCTTTGGGGGGCCAGGTCATCTTCTGTTGGTCCACTGTGTTTTATCAAGTTCAAAGTCAGTATGCTTCTCTCTGCTGACCAGCTTTATGGAGATGCGGATGTCATTTTCCAACAGGACATGGCACCGGGTCTTATGTATTATTCAAATATATTATTCTAATTTTCTGAGATACTGAATTTTGGGTTTTCACCAGCTGTAAGCCACAATCATCAAAATTAAAATAAAAATAAATGTTTGAAATATAACACAATGTGTGTAACACATCTATATAAAATATATAAAAGTTTCACTTTAATAGAATTACTGAAATAAATTAAACTTTTTGATGATATACTACATCTATGAGATTCACCTGTACATTCACTAACCTAGAAATAGGAATTTCCTCAAAATGCCTATTTGGTCAAGGAAGGATTGAGAGAGAGTTTGCGTCACGCACACGTGCGCGCGCACACACACTCCCCCTCAATCAGCTAACACTCCTTCCTGCTATGTTAAAATCATTCAGCACATTCACAATAAAGGAAGGGAAGCTTGTGAACCAATTACAGCTATCACAATGAACACAAGGTACAGAATCACTCTGATTGACTCTGTACATAGTGACTGTGTGTGATTTGAGTCATACTCGTACGCTTTAGCCATCCAAGTGTGTTGCCTGAAGTACCATTTTAAAAACAGCACTTCAAAAAATACACATCCTGTTCCCATTTTTTTTCCCCACAAACCTGGGTGGTACAACACTTCCCATAGCTGTTGCCCAGGGTCTGAGAATGGAATACTGATGCACACCTCCATGTTTCGAGCAATAACTACAGCAGTTCATTCCATGCCTGTTAATGGTTCTGTCATTTTTCAGCACTAATATATATATATATATATATATATATATATATATATATATATATATATATATATATATATACACATACATACATACATACATACAGTACTTAACCGTGACCCTTGAAGCTTCAACTGAAACCAAAGATGCAACACATAAAGTAGACAGTATTATACAGTACACATGGTGCGGACTTACCTCCAGAGACCGGTGCATCCATGAAAACAGCTCCCATTTTTTCCACTGCCTTTGCCAGTTCTTTTGACACTGCTGGGTCAATGGTACTTGAGTCAATCAACAAAGAGCCTTTCTTCACTTTTCTGTAAAAAAAAAAAGAAGAAGAAGAATTCTCTTTAACAGTCTAACTTTCCAGAAGCACAACCTCCATTTAACAAGCACCGGTATCTTTGCTGTACTGTGCTCTGTACTTTTGTTATCAGTGTTTTCATAAAGTTTCCAAAGATTGGAAATGGAGATGAGCATTGCCATTAAGGTGTTCAGCAAATTTAAAGGCAAAATGTTTACATACACATATGTAATGCCCTCCAAAAGCTACATTGGGCTCACACGCCACTGATTGATGACTGTTGTTATATGGTAACAATTAGGTTATTTTTATTCAATACTCTATGCTTCTTGTACAGCACGTTCTAAAGTCAATAAAGACAAAAAATGACTGAGGCACAACTTTTTTAACATTTCCTATGACTGTTGACTTAAGTATATCTAAAAAAGTAAACAACTTAAAAAGGAAAAATATGGGCAAATCTTTTGGCCCTAGTTCTTCTTTGGATCACAGGAACTTCTGTGACCAGTTTTCAGCCGATCGTGGGCTAAAGTGCACTGTCGGCTAACGTTATTCAGCCGGTCCAGGCTCTGGATTGATCCTGACTTTACAGTTGGGACCCACCGAGATGCCTGGACCGCCAGCTGGCTCAGCCTTTTAACGAGCTGTTGGTAGACTGAGCCAGCTGCTCCGGGCCCTTCCACAACCCACCCCTCTAGTGAGCGCTGGAGGGGCAGAGCAGAGAACAGACTGACAATCACCGCTCTCTGAGTGGAGGGGAGAATCCAGCAATCAGCAGGGTTTGATTGCTTAGCTCTCAGTGCAGAGGCAGCGGGAGACAGATGCAGCATAGGATAGATGCTGCATCCACCTAGGCGAGTATAATTTTTTGATTTCTGGAAATCCATACTTCTCTTTTAAAATCCCCAAAAAAAAAAAAAAAAAAACGTGAAGATGTTACATTTTTCCAGTCCTTCGATGTAGTGGCTGCTTATTTTTTCTCTATGTTCACCTGGTCATCTGGCCAGTAACACACTTCCTTTCCAAAAGTGACACTCACTTACTGTATTGTAGCTTTAGAAAAGTGGAGTTACCGGTCTAGGACAGACAGAATATTAGCACTACAGAACACCTCCCTCTGTACTCCTTGCCATACCTTGCTATGACTGCTTAACAAAATATGGCAGGGTGCACAGGGCAGCATTGAATTTCTAGTACCCATTCTTCATCCCACTTCCTGTAGGTTCAAGGGGACTGCCCCCTGCTCTACAGAAGAATGCTGCAAAAAGTAGGATTCTCCATAAAACCAATAGAATGAAAAAGACTTACCCTAAAATTGCTTAATACCCAAAAAAATAAAAATTCTGGGTTTCCCATTTCCAGCCCTGACGCACTGTTTCCTATGACATAGCATGAAACATAAGAGCTAAGCAGCTGACATTTGCATAGTTAGTCAGACGTATTTGAATGGCTCAGCCAACATTGGAGCAGTGTCAATATTTTGCACATACAAATGGCTTAGTCAAATCAGCCGCATAAATACCTACTTCAAAATTCCATTTGGACCTGTGTAGGCATCAATGGCATTCAAACTTGATGGCAACATAGTGATAATTCTGTCAGCCTTATCAGCAACGTCAGATGGCGATTCTACAATCTAGAGGGAAAAATAAATAAATAAATGTAAATCTATAATTTCTTTCTTCTGGTTTCACAAATGTATAATAATATGCAGGGCTGTCTTTAATACTGATTGGACCCTGGGCAAACATTTTAATGGGCCCTCCCGAATCCACTTATCAACTATTTGCAGGAAGTGCAATCTCAAGGGGAAGCTGCCTTGGGCCACACAACAATGACTGGGCCCGGGGCAGCTGCCCCTTTTGTCCTGTCTTAAAGACGGCCCTGATAATATGTAAAATGAATTGGGAGTAGAATGATGCATGGTCAAATGGATAAACGTACTTTTTCATGCTCACACTGCAGACATACACACATTGATAATCTCATATGAAATAGAAAAATGCACTGCCTTGTGAATAAATGTACACGTCCACAATCAATCATGTAAGTAAAGGAAGGATAAAGCTTTCAGTATGTAGAAAATGCAGTTACCAGGAGCAGCCAATACGATTTCATACTTCTGTACTAAGACTCTATTCACACTTGTGCAACTCCACAGTAGTGCTATTTCAATTGCAACTTTGAATAGGTGCGACTTGGGCCTTGACTGTAGCACAACGGTAAGGCGTCATTTTTATGCAACTTCTGAGAGTTTACATTGCAGTCTATGGCATTCAATTTTAATATTGCTGCAGCTTTAAGTTACAAAGATTTGAACGGCTTCTATTAAAATACATGGGCTGTGGCTTGTCATGCCACTTTGGGTGTGAATGGAGCCTTTGTTCATATAAAGCTGAACTCCAGGCAAACAGATGAATACACCGTTTAAATAGATTTATGGAAGTTATTGTACCCAATTTTAAAATTTTTAATATTTTCCCAAGGTTTCCATTTCTCTGTGATTTAGCACAGCTATTTTCTTCACCCTTCAAGTTTCCATTTCATTCCTAGGGTTTTCAAAAAACGGACAACAATATAAATCCACAGTAGCTTCTTTTACTTTTAAAGCTAAGGTAAACAACCTGGAGCAAGACGTTGATTGGTTGCTATGCACAGCAGCTCTACATTCTGTATGCTTCGATTTTAGTAAATTCCCCCCAATTTATTTTTGCTCATGCTATGAACATAAAAACTGCTCAACACTGGAGTGCGTTAAAAAATGCTTATCAAAAAATGCTTATGCAAAAAAAAAAAAAAAAAAAAAAAAACACACCACATACACAAACACACCATACATCACCTGAAGTGCATTTAATGCACACTATTGCAAGCTACATGCAATGGATATGGTGTGAATCCAGCCTCAAGCGTGCGTAATAAGGCTTTGTTTACACCCAATATGTTAAAGTGGAATTTCACCCAGTTCCTCTAATTTTTGGCACTTGATTTTTTTTTGGAGGGGTGGTGGGTATACTTGGTTTTGGCAGGTACCTGCTCCCACTTCCAGTCAGATTGCCACAGCGATTTGAGTGGAAATGAATCCCCCTCCCCTGCAGTCTTCTGGGACAGGTCACAGGTCCCAGAAAGCTGCAGGACTATCCACAAAGCATAGAGCGACTTGCGTTTGCGCAGTGGGAAGCTAGCTGTAAAGCTGCAGTCACAGCCGACTTCCCAAAGTAAACATGCTGGCACCTGAACCTGAAGATATGCGAAGTGCGGACTCTGGTAAGGACTGTGCATCCGGAAAGTATTCACATTGCTTCACTTTTTCCACACTTTTTATGTTACAGCCTTATTTCAAAATAGATTTAGTCCCTTATTTTCTTCAAAACTCTACAAACATGAATGAAGTTTGTTTAACCACTTAAAGCGGAGTTCCACCCAAAAGTGGAACTTCCGCTTTAGGGAGTCCTGACCCCCCGACATGCCACATTTGGCATGTCATTTTTTGGGGGGGGGGGGGGGGGGAGCGGGTACCTAGTTTTGACAGGTACCCGCTCCCACTTCCGCTCGGAGCGCCGCGGCGCCCTGAGCGGAAGTTCTCCTCTCCCCCTCCCTCCCTGCAATCTTCTGGGACATGTCAGAGGTCCCAGAAGATTGCCGGCCAATCACGGCGCGCAGCGCGACTCGCGCATGCGCAGTGGGCACCCGGCTGTGAAGCCGCAAACTGTAACAGCCGGGTGCCCACAGCAGTGATGCCGGCGCCGTGGGAGAGGATCGAGGCTTCCGGCGGCCGCATCGCTGGACCGTTGGACAGGTGAGTAAATGGCTGGAACTCCGCTTTAAGCCCCGGAGGATTTTCCTGCTAAAAGACCAGGGGGTATTTTGCGATTCGGCACTGCGTGACTTTAACGGACAATTGCGCGGTCGTGCGACGCTGTACCTAAACGAATTTGACGTCCTTTTTTTCCCACAAACAGAGCTTTCTTTTGGTGGTATTTGATCACCTGTGCGATTTTTTGATCACGCGCTATAAACAAAAAAAGAGCGACAATTTTGCAAAAATAGCAATATTTTTCACATTTTTTTATATGAAATTCCCCAAAAAAAAATGTAAAAATCAAAATTTTTTAACATTTTTGGCCAATTTGTTTTATCCTACCTATGTTTGGTAAAAAAAAAAAAAAAAAAAAAAAATCGCAAAAAGCGTATTTTGATTGGTTTGCGCAAAAGTTATCGCGTTTACTAACAAAGGGAAAGATTTTTGTCATTTTTGTTGTTTTTTTTTTTTAACGCGTAATGACGGCGATCTGCGATTTTTTTTGCGGTACTGCGACATTGCGGCGGACAGATCGGACCCTTGACTGACATTTTTGACACTTTTGGGGTTACCAGTGACATTTCTACAGTAATCAGTGCTATACATATGCACTGTTACTGTAAAAATACACTGGCAGTGAAGGGGTTAACTTTATTTGGGAGGGAGGGGCTGTGTGTGTCCCTAGGGGCGTGATTCTTACTGTGATTGGCTGTGGCTCTAGCTGTAAGGACACTGATCAACGGATCTACATACTAGATCCGTGTAATCAGTGTCTTTACAGCGAGGATAATGACAGGCAGCTTGTTTACACAAGCTGCCTGACATTCTCCCTCTTCCCCCGACGATCGCCGAGTGGCCGGCGGACATCGGGTCCGCTGGTCACACGCGCGGGGGGGTGCGGGAGCGCGCCTCCGCGGGCGCGCGCTCGCTCCCCAGACCCTCCCAGGCTAGTGACGTTAATTAACGTCACTCTGCCTGGCAGGGGCTGACCGCCGCAGTAAATCTACTTGCGGCGGTCGGCAAGCAGTTAAGATCCATGCAAAATGTATAAAAAAAAAAAAACCCACGTGAAAAAAAAATAAATAAATAAAAAAAAATAAAAAATATCACATGTACATATGTATTCACAGCCTTTGCCATGACACTCAAAATTGAGCTCAGGTGCGTCCGGTTTCCACTGATCATCCTTGAGATGTTTCTACAACTTGAATGGAGTCCACCTGTGGTATATTCATTAGACTTGACATGATTTGGAAAGGTACGCTTCTGTCTATATAAGGTCTCACAGTTAACAGTGCATATCAGAGCACAAAACAAACCATGAAGTTCAAGGAATTGTCTGTAGACCTCCGATACAGGATTGTATTGATGCACAGATCTGGGGAAGGGTACAGAAAAGTTCTGCAGCATTGAAGGTCCCAATGAGCACAGCAGCCTCCATCATCTAAAAATGGAATAAATTTGGAACCACCAGGACTCTTCCTAGAATGAGCCACCTGGCCAAACTGAGCGATCGGAGGGGGAAGGGTCTTAGACAGGGAGGTGACCAAGAACCCGATGGTCACTCTGACAAAGCTCCAGCTTTTCTAGAAAGAGAGGAGAACCTTCCAGCACTGCACCAATTAGGCCTGACAGAAGCCACTCCTCAGTAAAAAGGCACATGACAGCCTGCCTGGAGTTTGCCAAAAGGCACCTGAAGGACTCTCAGACCATAAGAACAAATTTCTCTGGTCTGATGAAACGAAGATTGAACTCTTTGGCCTAAATGGTAAGGGTCATGTCTGGAGGAAATCAGACACCGCTCATCACCTGGCCAATACCATCCCTACAGTGAAGAATGGTGGTGGCAGCATCATGCTGTGGGGATGTTTTTCAGCGGCAGGAACTGGGAGACTAGTCAGGGTGAAGGAAAAGATGAATGCAGCAATGTACAGAGACATCCTTGATGAAAACCTGCTCCAGAGCGTTCTGGACCTCAGACTGGGGCGTAGGTTCATATCCTAACAGGACGATTAAGCACACAGCCAAGATAAAGGAGTGGCTACGGGACAACTCTGTAAAATGTCCTTAAGTGGCCCAGCAAGAGCCCAGAATAACTTGACTAAATATCTCTGGAGAGATCTGAAAATGGCTGTGCACTGACGCTCCCCATCCAACCTGATGGAGCTTGAGAGTTCCTGCAAAGAAGAAGAATGGGAGAAACTGCCCAAAAAAAAGTGTTTGCCAAGCTTGTAGCATCATTCTCCAAAAGATTTGAGGCTGTAATTGGTGCCAAAGGTGCTGCAACAAAGTATTGACCACAGGCTGTGAATACTTCTGTACATGGGATTTTTTTCGTTTTTTTACATTTGAAAAGATTTCAAACAAACTTCTTTCACATTGTCAATATGGGGTATTGTTTGTAGAATTTTGAAGAAAATACTGAATTTAATCAATTTTGAAATAAGGCTCCTTTCACACGGGCTTTCCAGTCAGGTTCGCCTGTCAGTTTTTCAGGCAGACCTGATTGGATGCTCCATGTACCTCTATGGGGGCAGCGGATGTCAGCGGTGACATCTCCGCTGACACCAGCTGCTCTCTGATCCGATGTGGTCCGTGAATTCCAAGACGGATGAAAACCCTATTTTCCATCTGTCCGGAGGATCAGATCTGATGAAAACGGACAGGTGGCAATCTTTTATCCGATCTCCCATAGAGGAAAGCGGAGATCTGACAGCTCCGTCTCAGCAAAGTAAGCAGAGATAGAGCCGTCATTCATCTGCTCAGCGGGGATCGATTCGCCGAGCAAAAAACGGAGTCCACCGGGCAGAACGCCCATGTGAAAGGACTCTAAGGCTGTAAAACTTTTTTTTTTTTTTAAACTTACCTGGGTGGATGCAGCATCAGTCCGATTCTGCATCTGTCCCCCAGCGCCTCTACCGTGAGAACCAAGCAATCAAACACCGCCGATCGCTCGGTTCTCACAGCTCCTGGAGAAGCCGCTTTCTGCTCTGCCCCCTCCTTGAGTGCTGGGCTGTGGAAGGGCTGGGAACGGCCGGCTCAGGTTCTCAGCGGCTCGCTGAGAGGCTGAGCCAGATGTCGGTCCAGGCACCTGGTGGATCTCGACTTCCATTGTCGCAATGACGCAGTGCCTCTGCTGATGTCACAGAAGTCAGTAGACAGTGGACTTCAGCCTACTCTCTGCTGAAAGTGGGTCAAAGAAGTGCAGAAGAAACTGCACTCCTTTGATCCATATGAGATGTACAGCTAAACATATGAGATGTACAGCTAAACAAAAACAAGCTATGGCTGTACATCTCCTTAAACAAAATTTGTAAAAAGTGAAGCGTTGAAGACTTTCCGGATGTACTGCAAGTGTCCTATTAACCACTTGCCGACCGCCGCACGACTATCTACATCGGCGGTCAGCCCCTCACAGGCAAACTAACGTAGGGCTACGTTGCTTGCTTGTGAGGGTCTAGGGAGCGAGCGCGCGCCGCCGGAGGCGCGCTCCTGCTCCCGCGTGGTCACGGACCCCCCCCCCCCGCGCGTGTGACCAGCGGACCCGATGTCCGCCGGCCACTCGGCGATCGGCGGGGGAGAGGGAGCATGTCAGGCAGCTTGTGTAAACAAGCGACCTGTCATTCTCCTCGCTGTAAAGACACTGATCACATGGATCTACTATGTAGATCCGTTGATCAGTGTCCTTACAGCTCAAGCCACAGCCAATCACAGTAGAAAGCACGCCCCTAGGGACACACACAGCCCCTCCCTCCCAAATAAAGTTAACCCCTTCACTACCAGTGTATTTTTACAGTAACAGTGCATATATATAGCACTGATTACTGTAGAAATGTCACTGGTAACCCCAAAAGTGTCAAAAATGTCAGTCAAGGGTCCGATCTGTCCGCCGCAATGTCGCAGTACCGCAAAAAAAAAAAAAAAAAAAAAAAAAAAAAAAAAAATCGCAGATCGCCGCCATTACGCGTTAAAAAAAAAACAACAAAAATGACAAAAATCTTTTCCTTTGTTAGTAAACGCGATAACTTTTGCGCAAACCAAAATACGCTTTTTGCGATTTTTTTACCAAACATAGGTAGCATAAAACAAATTGGCCGAAAATGTTAAATTTTGATTTTTACATTTTTTTGGGGGAATTTCATATAAAAAAAAATGTGAAAAATATTGCTATTTTTGCAAAATTGACGCTCTTTTTTTGTTTATAGCGCGTGATCAAAAAAAATCGCACAGGTGATCAAATACCACCAAAAGAAAGCTCTGTTTATGAGAAAAAAAGGACGCCAAATTCGTTTAGGTACAGCGTCGCACGACCGCGCAATTGTCCGTTAAAGTCACGCAGTGCCGAATCGCAAAATACCCCCTGGTCGGAATGGGGGTAAAATCTTCCGGGGCTTAAGTGGTTAAAAGCCAGCAGCTACAGTATTTTTGTTCAGACTAAGGAACTGCTTTAAGCTACATTAAACGCAGCACAAGAACACAACAAATACAACTGCTGTCTATGTGGGCAGTTCACACCAAAGCACTGCCAAACCTGTACACTGGGAAAACATGTCCACAATCATTCTGAACAGAAAAAAAAAATGACATTCTGAAATGACAATTCCTCTCTTAACGGATCACTAATCTAAAACCTACATAAAGTGGAACTTTAACATAAAGTGGAACTTTAGTCAGAAAATTAAGTCCTGCTAGATCACTTTAGGCTGGCCCCTTTTGTAAGTATAGCTATGTAAAAGAACACCTACAAGTGTCTATGTGGTTTTAAAATCCAGTAATACATGGTCTCACCCTGTTCTGCACATGCTCGGTTGCTCTCTATTTTTAGACACTGCTCAGTTTGTAGAGGCCGACCTGCTAACAGCATTAGTGTCCTTTCACATGGGCTTTTTGCCCGGCGGACTCAGTTTTGCTCACCGAGGATCGGTCCGCCGATCCCCGCAGAGCAGGCGGGTGACAGGTCCGTCTCCGCTCTCTGTGCTGAGACAGACTTGTCAGATCCCGACTCTGCTCTATGGGGACATCAGATGAAAACGGACCGCCTGTCCGTTTTCATCTAATCCTATCTGATCCTCCAGACAGATGGAAAATAGTGTTTCCATCCATCTGGATTTCATGGACAGGATAGGATCGGATAGCAACGGGTGTTAGTGGACATGTCACCGCTGATATCCACTGCTCCATAGAGGTACATGGAGCCTCCTATCAGGTCCGCCTAAAAAACTGACAGATGGACCCGATTGGAAAGCCCGTGTGAAAGGGCCCTTAAAGCAGAATTAAACCCTCCTATCCTTTACAGCCAAGGAAGCTGTTTCTGTCTGATCTGCAACTGCCATGGTGCTGCACATGTGATCAGTTATGACATGAGCCATTTGATGGCTTGAAAGTTTGGTTGAGGACACAAGCAAATGTGACAGTTAGCAGTTCCAGCGTTCAGGAAAGTTTTTTTAAACCTATAAAATCAATAGGTTTTAGTTCCACTTTATCATTTTCAGGGGCTCTGGGCTTCAGTAAAATGGCAACCTCCAGCAAGAAACAGGAGCAATGCTGAAGACAATTTACAGCACACACTAATTTTGGTAGCATAATTATTAAATGTGGAATGTATGGTCCTTGCTAAAGAACATTTTTTTATCAAGTTGGTTATGGGAAAAAAGTTCCGCTTTAATGTCCAGTAGACCTAATACAACAACACATCACAAGCAGATGTCAAGAGTAGCGCAAGCCCTGCGGCAAACACCAGTCACAGCTAGAGAGCTATGGGAAACCGATACGTGCAGTAAAAGAAAACATGCATGTACAATGTTATTTTACAAGGCCGCACAGACAATCAAATATTTCACATTCTTGTAATCTATGCAACCTATACACATTTTAGGTTAGTGGGGGAAAATACACCTTCATGTTGTGGAAACTCATAGTTATTAAAAATCTAAATAAATACATTTAAAAAAAAAAAAAAACAACCAACTCACAGCAAAAGGGAATATATATTTATAAAAATGCACCCGATGAGTTCACTATTAATGATCAGATTCCCTTGTTGCCAACACTATACAAGCCAGACATATAAAACGTGCCTGAAAAGAAAGGTGTTGGTTTCTGTTGACAGAATGAACGTTAATGTAATTTTGTACTATGCCCTAGAAAACGATAGTTGGGATCTGACTGGTTTCTAAGAAACAAACATTTTATCTTTATTATAGGTTTAGCTTTTTCGCAAAGGAACAGTCTTAGTAAATCATTACTAAGATTTTTCATACATTTTCCTTATGTTGTGATTATTGGTGTGTGCAGCCTATTGCATTAGGGTGTGCACCCCTAGGCTAGAGAGCCAAGAGTATATTTTGACCAAATCATTGTTTTATGCATATTGTCCAACTCCAAGCTATATAAACTTAAATGCTTATTGGATTTAAGCATATCAGGTGATGTGTACTTGTGTAATGAGGGAGGGTGTGGCCTAAGAAGGTCAAACACCCTATATCAAGGAGTGCATAATTAGGCAGGTTCTTCTCCGCAACAAAAGGAGCTAAAAAAGAGATTTAACTGACTTTCAGATTGATGCAGCACTCTTGAATTTGCTAAGATATTGGGTCATGAGCACAGAACCAAAAGGTTTTGTTGAAAATAGTTAACAGGGTCACCAGAAACATGTTGAGAAAAAAAAAAAAAAAAAAGATGCAAATTACCTGCCAAAGATTTAAGAAGAACCAAATGTGAAGCTACCAGGAAACCATTATCCTCCAGTGCTGTCATATTCCAGAACTGCAACCTACCTGTTGTTCCCAGAAGTACAAGGAGTTCAGTGCTCAGACACGCGCCAAGGTAAGGCGGCTGAAACCTGACCACCACTGAACAAGACACATAAGATGAAACGTCAAGACTGGGCCAAGAAATATCTGAAGACAGATTTCTCAAAGGTTTTATGAACGATGAGATGAGAGAGACTCTTGACAGACCAGATGGATGGATGGGCCTGTGGCTGGATCAGTAATGGACACAGAGCTCCACTTCCCCTCAGACGACAGAAAGGTGAAGATGGGGTACTAGTATGGGCTGGTATTATTAAAGATGAGCTAGTTGGACCTTTTCGGATAGAAGATGGACTCAAAATCAACTCCCAAACCTACTGCCAGTTTTTAGAAGACACTTTCTTCAAGCCGTGGTACAGGAAAAAGTCTGCATCTTTCAAGAAGACCATGAAATTTATGCAGCACAATGCTCCATCCCATGCATTGAAGTACTCCACTGTGTGGCTAGCCAGTAAAGGCCTTAAACATGAAAGAATATTGACATGGCCACCTTCCTCACCTGACCTAAACCCTATTGAGAACTTATGGGCCCTTCCTAAAAGGGAGAGTTACAGTGAAAGAAAACCATACACCTCTCTGAACAGTGTCTGGGAAGCTGTGGTTGCTGCTGCACAAAAAGTTGATCGTCATCAGATCAAGAAACTGACAGACTCAATGAATGGAAGGCTTATGACTGTTATTGTAAAGAAGGGTGATCATATTGGCCACTGATTTTTTTTTTTGTCAGAAATGTTTATTTGTAAATTTTGAGGAGTTTGTTTATAATAAAGTGATTGTAAACCCACTCTGATAACTTTTACCTATAGGTAAGCCTTTAATAAAGGCTTACCTATAGGTACTGTAAATATCTCCTAAAAACGTGCACCGTTTAGGAGATATTTACATTTCATGCCGCCAATGACGTCATCAGCGCATGCGCTCTGAAGAAACGGCCGCCCGTGCCGTTTCTTCAGAGCCCTGTGCCGTGATCGGCGGCTCACGCGCGGGAGTGACGTCACATGGCTCCCGGCCAGTAACATAGCCGGAGTCCGCAGACCAGGAAGGAAGACGGCAGAAGATGGATGCAGCCGGCAACGGGGACGACAAGGGCTTCATTTGGAGGTAAGCGTCACATAATTTTGCAGGGAAGAAAACAAAAGGGGGAAGAGTTTACTTCCTCTTTAACAGATGAAAACAAACAAGTTTCCATGGGAACATTTTCGTTTTTCATTTAGGTGCATAATAATTATGCACACTAATAGTTGCCCGATAATTGTGCACACGTAAATATTCTCCTAAAAACTAAAGCCAAAACCTCACTTTTACTTTAAATATTCAGGTTTGAGGTTTATTACCATTTTGGATTGACCGAGGGCACTGTAGTTATTCAATAATAAAATGAATCCTCAAAAATACAACTTGTCTAATAATTTTGCACAGTGCATAAACACACACACACACACACACACACACTTTTATGAATATATGTAAACAAACATTTAAAAATGTACTAAATATTTTAATAAATAGGCACTTATCAATGTAAAAAACACTTTATTTTTTGAACATCAAAATGTCGGCAAGTCCAGCCAGCCAGGGGCAGCGTGCCGGGAGGGCAGCCAGCCAGGGGGGCAGCCAGCCAGGGGGGGCAGCGTGCCGGGAGGATAGCCCGTCGGGGAGGGGGCCGCCGGGGGGGGGGGGGGCAGCGTGCCGGGAGGATAGCCCGCCAGGGGGGGGCAGCGTGCCGGGAGGACAGCGTGACGGGAGGATAGCCCGCCGAGGTGGGCAGCGTGCGGGGAGGGCAGCCAGCCGGGGGGGCAGCGTGTCGGGAGGACAGCGTGCCGGGGGGGCAGCGTGCCGGGGGGACAGCCCGCCGAGGTGGGCAGCGTGCCGGGGGGACAGCCAGCCGGGGGGGGGGGGGCAGCGTGTCGGGAGGACAGCCAGCCGGGGGGGGGGGGGCAGCATGCCGGGAGGACAGCCAGCCGGGGGGGGGGGGCAGTATACAGTGAGAGCAGTTCTACAGTTGTGTGAAGTGTAAGGGTTGAAGCAGCACACATTGAGTATGGATGGACGACTCCCAAGCTGCAATTTCTGCTCCACCTCCTTCCCAGTTTCAGCTGCTTGATCAGCCAGAGCAGGCACATGTGAGTGTGTAGGAGGGAGAGTTCAGCCACACCCCCGCCCATCAGTTAGGGGAGATACTGCACAGCTGTGAGTCCCTGCCAGCTGCAAGCCTCAGTGTGCTGTGTGATGGGCACTGCAAACTGAAACACTTCAAAATTGAGGGGGGGGGGGGAGGCAGACCCGGTGAAAGATGGGGGTGAACCCTTTTTTCAAAGTGCTAGAGTCACTTCAGATTGTTAGTTGACTTCAAACAAATATTGTACTTATGGCTGGACATTAGTAGAGCGAACAGCTCATGGTTTCCTTGCATCTTCTATTTCCTATAGAAGGAAGAGCTTCTCCCTGCAGCCAAACACTAAATGCACTTAGCAACTCAAGTAAGCTTTGCCCAGGGAGGGGCATCTTGAAATAAAAGTGGTCATCAGTCTGCTGCAGCCAGGAGGAAAGCATTTCCTCAGTCTCCCCTACCTCAGTAACCACTTACTGGGACTGTTTGACTGATTTAATAGTATGACTTTCTGGCTGCTCACAGGGTGTGAGGCAGTAGCAAGGAATGTACCTCCTGAAGAGAACACATGTAAGATTTAATTAAAAAGAACAATCAAATTTGTTTATTTCAGATAGAGTAGAAAAAGGCTCTTTCAATTTTTTTTCCCACCCATTTATTTTTCCTACTGACCACCATCTCTGAGAAGAGAGGGGAAACATGAAGCCACTATCAGACCTATTCCATATGGAGGTACATTGCATAGAGATGACCAATATCGGGAAATCATTTGGTATTTATAGAACACATATAGAACACATAACTGGACTAAATTTTCTTTCCTATCATTGCCAAGTTCAGCTTAAAAGATATTCTAAAATATTAAAATAAAATTCTTTTATTTTTTATTTTTTAATATAGCAATACTGAAAAATTATTTGGGGGAAAAAAAAAAAAAAAAAAAAAGGATGTCGCGTTATAATACATCATGAGTTTAAAGTAGACAGTTTATAAATACTGATGATCTAACATGAAATTACAGGAAATTATACGGCTTTAAATCCTTGCAACGTGCAAAGAAAAAAAGAAAAAGCATAGGCACTCCATCATAAAATAGGTATGCACTTGTAAAAAGAGAGTCCTGGAAAGCACTTTATTGTGGGGAAAGGATGGCAATGCCTTCACACTTTTATGCCAAGTAAGTAACTGAGTAGAAGTCACGGTCCACAGTAACAAGAATGCCTAGTACCCTTCAAAAGCTCAGCAGGGAGTTCCTTTCTGCCTGGACTGAAAAGGAACATTGCTGTCTACCACCACAACGCCCAGTGAAAGAGAGATCTTTACTTGCTAATTAGGTCTGTTGGAATACATCCACCGTGTTCCAGACTTATGGGGCAGATGGCCCCAATAAGCAGGTGGAGACCTGCAATAAAATTTCCAGGACCTATTTTTGAGATGGGTTACATCATAAGCAAATAACACTTTTTTTTTTTTTTTAAAGACAGGTGTCAGTAAAGCACAATAGGGTTATCATATATATTTATTTATTATATTTAAAATATTTCTTTTTTTAAAAGAAAATTATATTTATTAAAATTTATATTTTTAAGCCATATCATTTCTTTTAACACTGGCATTTGAAAAACCTTTTTTTCCCCACTCTATTCTGCCTCATCTCAGCATAGCTTAAAATAAAGCATTTCCTGGAACACTATCCATTCTAAACCTTGGGGCAAAAGAAATCTCATGCCATTGATTTTATTGGAAAGCTCTGTGGTTCTATCACAAAGAACAAGAAAATCACTACACACTTCAATATGGCAGGAGCTCTTTTTAGGGTAATGCTTCTAGAAAAACTTTAAAGTTGAATACAGGCAGAAAAATGAGATAGATATATATTTTTTTTTATCTATCTATATTATATTTAAAAAAAAATTATTATTTTTTTTTTTTTTAACTGATAAACATATACAGTAAACCCCCGTTAGATTGCGGTTCAGTTTTTGAGGTCCCAGTAGATTGCGTTTTTTTACTGTAAGACCTATAATTATTTTACCTAATTAAATCATTGTTAATTAAATATTTTTGTGTTTTCCATTGCTCTCTGTCTCAGTATCTTTTATGTGTTTAAAAAGTGTGTTTAAAGACCTTAAAATTCTTTAAAAAGTACAGTGAAAGTTATAAAAACATGCCTAGGGTGTATTTAAATAGGGTCTTTCTATTTTGCGGATTTTCACTTTTCGCGGGTGGGTCCGGCACGTAACCCCCCCCGATGGAGGGGGGTTTACTGTATTTACTTCAGACTTGGTACTAGGAGAAAAGCGAGCAGAGGAATGGGCTCATTAGGGTCCAGCTGGTTCTTCACTGTCTAATTACAGGCTGGAGGTAAGGATGCCGGAATTAGATCTTTACCAACAGTCTGCTTATTTTTTCATTTTTAGCCTGGCCAGGTTTTTAGGAAATATTGCCCTCCTTATTAGAGTGCCTTATATAATGGAGGTTTCCACCAGCTGGTGGAGGGGAGGAGTGGGTTTGTTAGGGGAGTTTAGGAGATAGGGCACCATTTGGGATATTGGAGTGGGGAGCAGGTCCTCTAGGTGGGAGTGTTGCTTGGGTGAGATCCAGACAGGGGCTGTTTGGGGTCCCCCTCTCTGTGGTGGCTGACTTATCTGGTCTTTCGTATTTTTGATGTCCAATAAAAATTGTATTTTTGACTTACCATAAAATCCATTTCTCTAAAGTTTGACCGACAAAGCTCCTGATTCTTCTTAACCATTGGGTTATACTGCCCCCTACAGGAGTAGGACACTAGGCAGGAAAAAATGCATATGCATATGGGCAGTCCCAGGGGGTATACACCCAAACTCCGCTATATGCACTCAGTTTTGTTACAAGCAGTTTTAGAAGAAAGCCAACTCCACAGAGGGGTGGGTGCTGTGCTGTGTCCGTCAATGAACGTCAGAAAAATGAATTTTAAGGCAAGTCAAAAATCACGTTTTCCCCTTTCGTTCACTGACGGGCACAGCTCCTAATTGTTCTTTACCATTGGGACATCCTAAAGCAGTGTTAAACATAATGGGGGTGGGAAGACAGCAGAAAAAATTCCCAAGGCTAACCATAGCCCACCAGGTAACATGGAGCTCACCTGAAAAAACAATACACCCTCAAAAGAGGACCAGGTCCTCTAAACAGAAGCCTGCAAAAACGTGTGGCCAAAAGAAGCATCCGCAGATGCCAACACATCCACTTTATAAAACTTTGTAAAAGTGTGCACAGACGACCAGATGGCCGCCTTGCAAACCTACATCACTGATGCCTGATGACGGAAGCCCCAGGAGGCACTAAGCGCCTCAGTAGAGTGTGCATTAACAGGGAAAGGAGGAACCTGACCCCTAACTGAACAGGCCTGAATCACTGTCTGATACATCTAGAAATGGTCGCAGCAGAAACGGCCAACCCTTTTCCAGGTCCAACTGAGTACAAATAGTGAGTCTGACTTCCTAAAAGACTCCGTAGCTGCCAGGAACACCCCGATTGGCCGAACCACATCAAGGGTAGCTGCCAGGTACCCCGATTGCCCGAACCACATCCAGGGAATGCAGAGCAATTGGGGGGGGGTTGTTCCCTGTCGAAGTACCGGAGAAAGAAGCCACCGCTAGAGACTGTGGATTCTTGTCCATTTCACCAGAATCTCTATTTGTAGTGATCTGGTGTGGAACTGTGCAAAACGGAACCGCCTCAAAAAAAGGTAGACACCATCAGGCCCAGCACCCGCATGCAAGCCCAGAGGGATGACCATCTGCTGGACAACAGAAGCTGAATTGCCTCTTGCAATTTCTGGAGTTTTTCCACAGGAAGCAACTGAGGCTGAATCCACCCAGATAGTCTAGTTTTGTGGACGGAACCAGAGCAGACTTCTGAAGGTTCAGAATCCAACCAAATGCCCTCAGAGATCGCAGAGTAATCTCCAAAGGTGTCCATCAGAGCAGTGGAAGACCTCAGTACCCGTGATCCCCCGCTGACGCAACATTGTTAGCACAGGAGCCAACACTTTGTGAAGACCTGAGGAGCGAAGGAAAGACCAAAAAAAAGGTAAAAAAAAAAAAAAAACGCCACAAACTGATAATGCTCCTCGCCCACGGCAAAGTGGAGGAAGCGCTGGTGACCGGCGCATATTGGAATGTGAAGGTAGGCGTCCTTGATGTCGACAGAAGCTAGAAAATCCCCAGATGTAGGGATGCCACTACCGTGCGAATGGACTCCATTCAGAACTTATGTACCAGCACAAAGCAGTTTAGCGCCTTAAGGTCCAGAATTGCACATGCCTTGCCTTCCTTCCAGGGAACTGTACACAGGTTTGATTAAAACCCCTGAAAACATTCCGAAACCGTAACCAGGACAATCACCCCATGAAGTAACAAGTCTTGCACTGCTGCCCCAAAGTGACCCCGTAAGCGATCTGGGGACAAGTGCAGGTTTGAAGGGAAGAACCTTTCCGAAGGAAAAGACAAACTCGATCTTGTAGCCGGACCGAATGACTTTGTGGACCCACTTGACCTGTACCAGAGAGGTCCACGGATCCGGAAATCACAGAAGACGTTCTCCCCCACCCCAGATACAGGTGGGAGCACCCCTTCATGCAGAGAAAGCCTTGCCCGCAGGTCTGAAGAGCCCCTTGTGGCTTGCCAGACCAGGTCCTCTTGGAACCTCCGGGGGAGGCCCTGAAGGACTTTTATCCCTTGAGGGACGAAAAAAGGCCTCTTCTGAGCTGAGAAGAATGGCCCACGTCTATGACGGGGCTCCTTGCCCTCTGTAGCCTGGGGCAGAATACTCCACCCCCCCCCCCCCCTACCCATGAGACCCTTAAAGATGTCATCAAAAGGAAGCTCCAAACAGGCGATCCCCCCACAAAGGGGAGATCAGATAAGGCCTTCTTAGAAGTCTGGTCCGCAGACCAGCATTGTCAGCCAAAGAAGACGCCGAAGGACCAGTGTAGCCCCTGGATCAACTGATCCGCCAGCTCCGCAAAGGCAGGGGGAAGCGATTTCCCCTCCAGGTCCCAGCATAAAAGCTTAGCCACACGTCAGAGTTTGCGACACTAGGGCAATAGTAAAATACCGGCTGAAGCCTAACCAGCCATAGTGAAACATATGGCGGGCCAGAGCCTCCACTCTATCAGCAGGATCTTTAAAGGCCAAAGACTCAACTGGAATTAAAGGTAGTGCATAGTCATTTAACGTGGAAACCAGCGAGTTCACTACAGGTCAGACCATCCACTTTTTAAGCAGGGAATCTTAAGGATACCACATAGGAAAATGCTTAGGGACCACAAGAGTGGGTTTTGGACAACCCCACTGTTATGTGACAATGCTGTCCAAGTTAAGTGGGAAAGGGGAACACCCCCGCCACAGTGGAGGACCTGTGGTGCCAAAGGGACCGGTGCTTCCGACGCAGCATCTCCGCCATGGTTAAAATTTCACGCTCTAATACAATCAGTGCATCCACCAGTGCCTTTTCAAGCATGGCTAGAGGATCAGAGGAAACATCTTCACTGTCTGAGCACACAGGGTGCGTGGACGTAGAACCAGTAGGGTAACTCGCATCTGCAACAGATTCAGGATCTGACAGATGAGGCTGTGGAGGTCACCCGGAAAAAAATAGAACAATCAGGGGAGGGCCGCCGACTGCAATCCCACAAAGGGGACACCATCCCAGGGTCCATGAATGAACCACCTACTGGACACCGCAAAAAACAAAGGGCATCGCCCTCCCAAGCCCCTCCATAGAGGGCCGCACAATAGGAAATAGCCCTCTTAAAGGGGGGCCGTCCGCCGTGACGCGGACACACAGGTAGGGTATCCTGATGGTCCTGCAGCGCTAAAAGGGGCAGGTGCCCCCCACAATAATGGCGGCATGGTTGCCATCAAAAATTAAACCGCCCCCCACAGCACCCCTTCCAAGGGAGGTGCCAAGCTGGCTGCATGGCCTAGTAGGCCGCAAGGAGCGGCCTCAATTTGTGTGGAGGCCGAGCCACAAGCACACTCATCCCAGCCAGGCTCCCTGGGGCCGCCTCCCCAACGGAGGTTGACTCGGCCGCAAGCCACGGCCTAAATTTTTGTGGCTGCCCAGTGGAGCCGACCGCCCAGGGCAGCGGAGGGGAGGGAGGATGCCCAAAGGAAGGGTAGTGGCTTCAGCCATCCTCACTGGGGCCACTCCACATACAGTGCCTTGCGAAAAGTATTCTGCCCCCTTGAACTTTGCAACCTTTTGCCACATTTCAGGCTTCAAACAAAGATATAAAACTGTAATTTTTTGTGAAGAATCAACAACAAGTGGGACACAATCATAAAGTGGAACGAAATTTATTGAATATTTCAAACTTTAACAAATAAAAAAACTGAAAAATTGGGCGTGCAAAATTATTCAGCCCCCTTAAGTTAATACTTTGTAGCGCCACCTTTTGCTGCAATTACAGCTGTAAGTCGCTTGGGGTATGTCTCTATCAGTTTTGCACATCAAGAAACTGAAATTTTTGCCCATTCCTCCTTGCAAAACAGCTTGAGCTCAGTGAAGTTGGATGGAGAGCGTTTGTGAACAGCAGTTTTCAGTTCTTTCCACAGATTCTCGATTGGATTCAGGTCTGGACTTTGACTTGGCCATTCTAACACCTGGATATGTTTATTTGTGAACCATTCCATTGTAGATTTTGCTTTATGTTTTGGATCATTGTCTTGTTGGAAGACAAATCTCCGTCCCAGTCTCAGGTCTTTTGCAGACTCCATCAGGTTTTCGTCCAGAATGGTCCTGTATTTGGCTCCATCCATCTTCCCATCAATTTTACCATCTTCCCTGTCCCTGTTGAAACAAAGCAGGCCCAAACCATGATGCTGCCACCACCATGTTTGACAGTGGGGATGGTGTGTTCAGGGTGATGAGCTGTGTTGCTTTTACGCCAAAACATAACGTTTTGCATTGTTGCCAAAAAGTTAGATTTTGGTTTCATCTGACCAGAGCACCTTCTTCCACATGTTTGATGTGTCTCCCAGGTGGCTTGTGGCAAACGTTAAAACAACACTTTTTATGGATATCTTTAAGAAATGGCTTTCTTCTTGCCACTCTTCCATAAAGGCTAGATTTGTGCAGTATATGACTGATTGTTGTCCTATGGACAGAGTCTCCCACCCCAGCTGTAGATCTCTGCAGTTCATCCAGAGTGATCATGGGCCTCTTGGCTGCATCTCTGATCAGTCTTCTCCTTGTAAGAGCTGAAAGTTTAGAGGGACAGCCAGGTCTTCATAGATTTGCAGTGGTCTGATACTCCTTCCATTTCAATATTATCGCTTACACAGTGCTCCTTGGGATGTTTACAGCTTGGGAAATCTTTTTGTATCCAAATCCGGCTTTAAACTTCTCCACAACAGTATCTCGGACCTGCCTGGTGTGATCCTTGTTCTTCATGATGCTCTCTGCGCTTTAAACGGACCTCAGACTATCACAGTGCAGGTGCATTTATACGGAGACTTGATTACACACAGGTGGATTCTATTTATCATCATTAGTCATTTAGGTCAACATTGGATCATTCAGAGATCCTCACTGAACTTCTGGAGAGAGTTTGCTGCACTGAAAGTAAAGGGGCTGAATAAATTTTGCACGCTTAATTTTTCAGTTTTTTATTTGTTAACAACGTTTGAAATATCCAATAAATTTCATTCCACTTCATGTTTGTATCCCACTTGTTAATTCTTCACAAAAAATTACAGTTTTATATATTTAGGTTTGAAGCCTGAAATGTGGCAAAAGGTCGCAAAGTTCAAGGGGGCCGAATACTTTCGCAAGGCACTGTAGCTCCTGACCAGTAGGCCGCAAAGCCGCAGCCTAAATTTGGGGCCGGATCAGGCCGCGTGAGGTGCGGATGCCAAACCATCTGGTCCCCCAGCCCAACAACTGCAGCAAGGAGCCCAGAGGACATCCCTGCCCTAGTCACCAACCCCCAGGGTAGCAGGGGAACCCTGCTTATCCCCCCCATTGTGCACCAGGAAAAACATGGTCAGCAGCAACTCCAACAAGCACCCCTTAAAGGTCTGTGGCAAAAGCCAGCTCAGAACCTCACCCGAGGGGGGGGGGTTCCTGGAGACCCCACAGTGGCCACCACATTTTTAGAGGAGGGGGGGGGGATCTTGGGGTCCCACCATCCCAGGGAAGGGCCCACATCCACCCCAAAAACCCTCCACGGGTAGAGGGGGGGCAGCTACTTACCATACCAGGAACAGGGTGGGCACCACTCCTGACAGACCACTGCTCCATCGGGATGCGGGTGGCTGTCGGCCAGGAGGGACGCTGCGGCTCAGGCCGAGGCCAGGTCGTATGCGCCCTCACGAGACATTTAACTCGCAGGCCAGCTCCCGTCCAGTGGGGCCATGTTGCGGCTGAGCCCTGCGTGCGCTCGTTAGCTAGACTGGGGGGACCCTCTGGATCTAGATTATCCAGTCCAACCCCCTGTCTGGCAGTGGTTTGTTGTTTTGTTCCTATGAGAATCTACTAAGAAAAGGAAAAAATCCATTTAAAAAGGAAAAAAAATTGCCACGATCAGAGATCCCATCAAGGAACTAGGTCCTTACTCCTGACTATGCAGAAAAAAAAAACTGAGCGCCTATAGTTGGGTGTATACCCCCCCCCCAGGACTGCCCATAAGCGTAATCAAGCTTTTTGCTGTCTAGTGTCCTACTCCTGTAGGGGGCAGTATAACCCAATGGTTAAGAAAAATCAGGAGCTGTGTCCGTCAATGAACGAAAGAAAAAAATATTTTATACCTCAAGTAGTAGCCTTTAAGGGGCTTTATACTGGTGGGGTCTTTTTCTTTACGATTGGTTTCTTGGATGCAATTCCCTGTATTAGGTGTGGCACTAAGCGGGTATTTTCCCTCCCAGAACGCTTTCTCGGTTTGAGTTTTTGTAAAAGGATGATGACCTAGCTGGATTGCTCAAATGAAGTGGAGAAAAATCTGGTCCATGACCTGGCGGTGTGGTCTACAAAATCCTGTGGCAGAAAAGACAGCTCTCATTTAAACCGAGTATTTCGTTTTCCCGAAGTTCAGCTTTAAAAAAGCAATACTGTGAAAAACATGGTATAGAAAACACCAATAAATAAGTTATTGTTTGCTTTCACTACTCTGCTATCCTTTAGAATTCCTTCAGCCACAGAGCAGTGAATAGAAAATATGGTGAGACGTGGAAATCAAAATGTCTTGTTGGTCCACCAAAATGAAGATTACTAATTGCAGTAAATACTGGTGGTTTTCGATCACCAATTAGCCTCCTACATTTTTCAAATACTCCCAGCAACTAGAACATAGTGCTCAAATTCCTTTAACTCTCTTTCCGCGACCATTATGGTGGCTCTTCTACCCCATGAAAATGTATTTTGAGTAGAAAATGCAAATAAATATAGTCTCCCAGCCTAGTAAAGAAATGTAGGCTGACTGAATGACAGCAGACAAAGGCCAAGCAATTTGACAAACTAGGTATACCCAGGGCTTTTTTCCTCTCAGGGAATAGGTGCAGAACTCCCCCCTTTTGAGTCCTCCCTTGTCTCCGCCCCCTACCCGCCTCTTAGCACTGTCCCTTGGTCCCCCTCTTAGCCACCTTCCAGTACTGCCCCAGTATCGTTTTGTGGTGCTAAAAATTTGTTTGGAATTTTTTCTTGTCACAAGAAAAGCAGTAAAATAGATCCCCTGGAGCCAGCAACTATAGATCCCCCCAGCAACAATTGTTCCCCCACACAACAATAGACCCCCCACGCAGCAACAACGGACCACCCACAACAAAATAGCACCCCCAGCAAAAAAATGATACACCCCAGCAACATTAGACTCCCAGCAGCAACAACAAATCTCCAAGCAGCCAGCATCTATAGACCCTCCAGCAGCAACAACTGGCTTTCAAGCAGCCAGCAACAACAGACCTCTCCCTCAACAATAGATCCCTACCAGCAACATAAAAACCCCAGCACCAATTTACCTCACCACCAGCAACAATAGATCTTACAAAAAAAAAAAAAAAAAATAGATCCCCCAGCAGTCAGCATTAATGGACCCTCCAGCACACCCCTTGCTATTATAGACCCTCCAGCACACCTCTTCCTATTACATACATTTGGTGCTGGAGGTGCCGGAACTGCGTTCCCGCTGAAAAATAGCTCTGGGTATACCTACCATCAAAAAACCTATTGGGACCTTATTGGTGGTATAGGTCTAACAAATGAATCAACCATTACAGCATTGTTAGTAAAAATGACACATTTTATTCCATAATTAAAATGTTAAAACCATACTTAAAAATGCACCATACAAAGTGCACAATATATCCCCCTAAGAAAAAAAAAAAAACACACACACCATTAGCATACCACCCTATGGTATGTTGGTGGTCTGTATTAGCTAATCATAATGGAAGTCATAAAGAGCTCAAACAACAAAAACATGAAGAAAGTGCTACAAATACAAATAATAGGGCTTTTTATGTTGGAAATGACCAATCATAAGTCTTTGGTGAGGCTCCGAGTCAGTTCAGTCACAGCTTGCATGAGGACTAAATCTCCCCACTCCTCTGACAGTAATGGGCCAATCGTCAATGTAATCACATGATCCTTCATACCTAGAAGTACTAGGCATGTTTTTTTTCCCCCATTCCTGGCTGCTAAAAAAAAAAAAAAAAAAAAAAAAAAAAAGCAAGTATATATTGCTAATAGAGAAAAAGGGGGTATAGTGGCATTTAAGCAAACCTTTTACTTTGTCCAACACGGGCACATCACAGCTTTTTTTTTTTAACAGTTGTACAGCAGAAAGACTGACTATCAATCTCTACTCTTATAAGCAGATTAGGGATAGACCGATATGGTTTTTTCAGGGCCGATACCGATACTGGTATTTTGGTCACAACGTAATGGTATCGGCCAATATTTTGTATGGTATCGGCCAATATTTTGTACATTTAAAGTTTTGAAAAACAAAGACAAATTTTTACACAAACCTGGTACTATAGATTAATGCTTAATGGCTGGCTTGCTGGCATCCTGTGGTGGGTGGGTGGCTGGCTGGCTGGCAACGGGGCCTGTGGGTGGTTGGCTGGTACAGTGCCTGTGGGTGGGTGGCTGGTACCTGGCTGCTGTGGGTGGGTTTATGGCTGTGGTACACTCCCGCGTGACTAGTCCTGACTCCAGACGAGGCTGTCCAAGGCCTAAGAAGGCAGAATGACGTCACAAAAATATCGGCAATATCGGCCAGTTCCGGGGCCAATACCGATATATCGGGGAAAGTGCATATCGACCTCCCAATATATCAGCCTTGCCGATAATTGGTCTATCCCTAGAACAGATACAGTATACTATAAGAATTACAGAATAATCTAGGATCACCCAAAATTGTACCAACCCTATACCTCCTTTTTAACATTTCACTATGCACAAAATGTACTTTTAAATATAAATAAATAGTAAAATGGGATACAATGACATTTTGTAAATAAAAAGGATGGCAATATATATATTCCAATCTCTTTCAAATGGTATCGCTCAAGGAGACTTGCAAGGCCGCACCACCTCTAATCTTTGTGGCTAGTGTTTCATAAAATTTTGATACCACATTTTTCATCCCCTGACATGAGGCGAGGACAGCCAGGGTAATGATACAAGAATGGCCATACGATGGCGTCAGTTAATAAAGTTTATAAATACTGAAGGGAAAAAAAAAAAACTGGTGTGCTGCCTGGACTTGTTTGTGGTTGCCGGGAGGAGGCAAATGCCGTAGCTAGTGAGTGCATGCAAGTCTCTTTGACCTATACCATAGGTCCGCAACCCGCGGCTCTTTTCAAACTTTGCCGCAGCTCCGGGGGGGAAGCTAGCGAGGGGAGGAGGTGCACTGTGCTCCCCGACACTCCCCACTGTGGCGATGTACTGGCTGTGACGTTGCATGGGGGGCGGTGCGTGCGACTCAACGTCACCTTCCCCTCCCGCTGTCAGAGGAGGGCAGCGCCGCGCATGCAGGTCTAGTCGAGGAGGAAGAAGACGTCCGTCCAGACTCCAGTCAGCAGCAGTCCGCCAGGCACCAGTGTGAGGCAAGTGAAGTAATGCCTCGGGGGGGGGGGGCACACACTGTATTGAAGGGGGCACGCACGCACGCTGGTCACTGTATTGAAGGGGGCACGCACGCACGCTGGTCTCTGCATTGTAAGGGGGCACGCACGCACGCTGGTCTCTGCATTGTAAGGGGGCATGTACGCTGGTCACTACATTGTAAGGGGGCATGTACGCTGGTCACTACATTGTAAGGGGGCATGTACGCTGGACACTACATTGTAAGGGGGCATGTACGCTGGACACTACATTGTAAGGGGGCATGTACGCTGGACACTACATTGTAAGGGGGCATGTACGCTGGACACTACCATTGTAAGGGGGCATGTACGCTGGACACTACATTGTAAGGGGGCATGTACGCTGGTCACTACATTGTAAGGGGGCATGTATGCTGGTCACTACATTGTAAGGGGGCATATATGCAGTGTTAGATTTGTTTTAAATGTCGCAATGGTTTTGCGGCTCCCAGTTTTTTTTTTCCTTCGGAAACGGGTCCTATACCAATGCCATAGACAGAAGCTGCCATTCTCAGACTCCCAGGCTGCACACAGCTATAAAAGACAGGACTGTTCACAGTGAGGTGGCAAACCTAGAACTGATATCATGCTTGTGAATTATACAATGGCAGTTTCCATCATAGGCTTCCCATATATTTAATGCAATGAGAGAGTCTCTAAGGGTACAGCGCATACGCGGGCACAATGCTCTGCTTGGCATTATAGGTGCTGTATTCAGCTTGTCAAATGCAGACTGTTGTGTTTGGAGCATCGCATAGGTCCCTGTCCACAATTACCGCGTTAATGTGTGTATATGGGCATATAGTCACTGCATATTTTAGCCTGTCATTAACATGCTGCTGATAGCAGGCTGTATGCTGAACCTATGACTCCCAGACAGAAAATTACTCATACATGCAAGCTAAATGGCATTCATGTGCAAGAGCCAAGTCATTTTATGGTATTGCTCCAGATGCCACTTTTGAGCTCTGAATGACTGATCTAATTGAACCCAATTAATATTAAAGGCTAAGCTCACCTTTTGGAGCATGTTACAGCTATATTCAGGGTGTAATGTGTAACATGCTCTAGTAGTGCCCACCTTTGTACCCTTCACTCCCATGACAAGCAGTCAGGGGTTCCTCTCCCCGCACCGGCTTTCAGTTTTCACAAACTGTGCAGCTGTGTGGGGCTTCGTCTGCATAGATGCATCATTCATTCACAGTGATATGAGAATGAGAGAACTACAAGTCCCATCTACCTCTTCGGTAGACAAATTGTAGTTATCAATGAACTGGTGAGCGTGCTCATAATTTATTCACAAGTCCTGCAGTTTTCAAATTGACAGCCCATAAAGAGGTATGGGCTGAAAGCCGCAGGACTTGTCTGCAGAAGTCCCACATTGCACGGGTGCCATGTTTTTAAGGCTCCTGCAGGAAAACATAAATGCCCATTTTTGTTCCGCAAAAAAAAAAAAATATATACATTACCTTCTCCTAAAAGGTGAGCATCATGGTCTTATTCTTACCGTACAACATGTGACCGTAAAATAAGACACTGTTCCAGCACAGTATTGCACGGATTACGTTACTCCCGATCATTAAAAAGGTTTATCAAGTTCTCCTGAGAGGTTTTATTTTATCCAAAAGTAGTCCCATAGATCAGTCAGCCTTTGCCAACAATCCTCAAATATATACACATACTTCTCTTTGTTTTACAAACACTAACAATATACAGTATTTACTGCAGTGTGTATTAAGGATGCACTGATAAAAATCGGCCGAAAATAGGGTGGTCAGTGTTTTGCAGCGCCGATAATATCCCCCGAAAAGCGCATGCAATTTTGCCGCGTTTAAGGTGCATTTTCATAGCTCGTGTGATTCAAAACCGCAACACTGGTGCATTTTTTATTCTTTTTCACACTAGGTTAACATCAATGTAGCTGTGGTTATACCAGCAATTTCCGCACCTGCAACCACCTGCAGTGAAATTGCGCTGCTATCAGAAAACGCACGGGGTTGCCATTCATTGTGAATGGCACCACCACATGTGAAAAATTGCAGTGCGTCTGCTGGAACCGCAGGAAATCGCATGGTCAAAATTAGATTTCCCTGTGGGTTGAGTTTTGAAAAAGGTGCATGCTCCTTTTTTTGCAGAAAGCGCAGGCACGGTAGCCCATTGAAATGAATGGGCTGCCATGTCCACGCAAACGCGCGCCATGAGAAATGCACCCTTAATATATTGTATATATATATATATATATATATATATATATATATATATATATATATATATATATATATATATATATATATATATATATATATATATATATGTTTTTTTTTTTTTTTTATTTATAATACACACACTGCTCAAAAAAAAAAAAAAAATAATTAAAAGGAACACTTTTTAATTAGAGTACAGCATCAAGTCAATAAAGCTCCTGGGGTATTGATCTGGTCAGTTAAGTAGCAGAGGGGGTTGTTAATCAGTTTCAGCTGCTTTGGTGTTAATGAAAATAACAGGTGCACTAGATGGGCAACATTGAGACAACCCCTAAAAACAGGAATGGTTTTACAGCTGGAGGCCACTGACATTTATTTTCCTACTAATTTTTTAACTGTTTTTCACTAGTTTTGCATTTGGCTAGGGTTAGTGTCCCTCCTGATAGCAGGAGGCGATACCTGGACCCTATAGAGGTTGCACAGACCGTCCAACTACTCCAGGATGGCACATCAATACGTGCCATTGTCAGAAGGTTTGCTGTGTCTCCCAGCACAGTCTCAAGAGCATGGAGGAGATTCCAGGAGACAGGCAGTTACTCTAAGAGTGTTTCTCAACTCCGGTCCTCAGGGCACACTAACAGGCCAGGTTTGCAAGAAAGCTGAAATACATCACAGGTGATATAATTTGCTGCTCAGTGACTGCAGTATTCTAGTCTGCATTTCCCCAAGGTCATACTTAAAATCTGGCCTGTTACTGTGCCCTGAGGACCAGAGTTGAGAAACACTGCTCTAAGAGAGCTTGTTCGGGACGTAGAAGGTCCTTAACCCAACAGTAGGACAGAGGAACAGGATGAGCACTGCCAGACCCCTACAAAATGACATCAAGCAGGCCACTGGTTTGAATGCCTCTGACCAAACAATCAGAAACCGACTTAATGAGAGTGGCCTGAGGGCCCGACGTCCTCTAATGGGCTCTGTGCTCACTGCCTGGCACCATGGAGCTCGATTGGCATTTGCCACTGAACACCAGAATTGGCAGGGCCCCCCCTGGCTCCCTGTGCTTTTCACAGATGAGAGCAGGTTCACCCTGAGCACATGTGACAGACGTGAAAGGGTCTGGAGAAGCCGTGGAGAACATTATGCTGCCTAGAACATCATTCAGTGATGGTCTGGGGAGGCATATCCGTGGGGGAACGCACAGACCTGCCATTAGAAATATGGATGAAATCCTTGGAGCCATTGTCAAACCCTACGCTGGTGCAGCGAGTCCTGGGTTCCTCCTGGTGCATGACAATGCCCAGCCTTATGTGGAGAATGTATGTAGCCAGTTCATGGAGAATGAAGGAATGGATACCATTGAATAGCCTCCACGCTCGCCTAACCTAAATACATTAGAACACCTCTGGGACATTATGTTTCGGTCCATCCGATGCTACCAGGTTGCACCTCAGTCTGTTTAGGAGCTCAGTGATGCCCTGGTCCAGATATGGAAGGAAATACCCCTAGGACGCCATCCATCATCTCATTAGGAGCAAGCCCGACGTTGTCAGGCATGCATACAAGCACGTGGGGGCCATACGAACTACCAAGTACCATTTTGAGTTGCTGCAAAGAAATTTCAGCAAAATGGACTAGTCTGCTGCCTCATTTTTTCACTTTAATTTTGGGGGTCTTTAAATTCAGGTTGATAATTTTCATTTAAGGATGTGGCAACCTTTCGTTCCTAACACATTACCCAGTCCATAAAAGTATAGATATCCAGCATGATATTTTTCCCCACTGAGGTGTTTTCAAAGTGTTCCTTTCATTTTTTTTGAGCAATATATCATTTTTTTTTTTTTTAAATAAACTGTTAGATTTCGGTCTTTCAGTCAAGTGCATCCTGAATTTTCGGTCCATAATTTTCAGTTTGGTGCACCACTAGTGTGTATATATTACATATTTTCCTAATCTGGATAATATTTTATGTTAAAGAAAATAATAGCATGCGAGATGCATACCTGGGCCCCAGTATCTTGAAATTCTTTACAGGCCTCCGGAAAAACATCATATGCAATAACAGGATACCCATGTTTCACAAGATTTTTTGCCATTGGATTTCCCATGTTTCCAAGTCCTATGAACCCAATAGGTGTTTTGGAGGCCATTGATCTGCAAACTAAAAGAAAGGAAAAATAAATAAAAACGCAATCAATCAACTGTACACAAATGAAAACCTCATACCTCGCAAATGGTTTGATATCTTAATCACGAAAGACATGCTTTAGCAAAAAACGTGTTTGTCGAATGGAGGAGGGGAGGAAATGTGGACATTTATTATATACCTGGCTTAAATTGCTTTAGTTATGTTTAGCCCATCTTCCAGTTAGGTGGATCATTAATTTTGAAGTTATTATAATCTCAATTAGGCTCCTTTCACACTTGTGCAACATTAAAATCCACTTCCATTGTGACTTCGCCATGCGATTTGACAGGACGACTTTGGATGAGTGCAACTTGTGCAAAAATGAGAAATTCGCTACAAAATAAAAAACCTAACAAATTCCAAATTTTCAGAACAATCAGAATTCGAATTGGCTCAAAAATGATCAACCGACTCAAATTCTGTGTGAAGAATAGCTGCTTGTTAAGCAGCGGTTCGGGAACCTGGCCACCGCGTCATTAACAACCGATGACTTATCAGCTGTCAGTGAGTTTCCCCACTAATAGCTGAAGGTAAAAAAAATTTTAAAAAATGCCGGCAATTAAAAAGCAGACGTAAAATAAAAATAAAAAAGTGTAGGGTCCCCCCTCCCATGCATAACAAGCCCTTTAGGTCTAGTATTAATTTGGAGGGGAACCCACAAAATCCATACCAGACCCTTCTATCCGAACATACAGCCTGGCAGGTCAGAAAAAAAAGGGGGGGCGTACCCTCAACATAGGGGGGAAGGGGGTGCTCTGCCCCCCACCCCAAAGCATATTGTTCCCATGTTGATGGGGCCAAGGCCCTCAACCCCACAACTCTGGACACAGTAAACAGGTTTGTGACAAGGTCTTTGTTTTTTGAATTATGTCCCCTAAAGTAGATCTATCATCAATCACGCCGCCCGGTGCATCTAAAAAATAAACAAAAATAAATAAACCTCCGGCCTCGACAAATGCTCCTACGGACTGCCTGCTCCTTGGTCTGACAGCTCTTAGATATCTAAAGGGCGGGGGCCACCCAGTGACGTCACTCCATTGTAACATCGTTGATGCATGCTGGGTCGGTGACAACACAAGGTGGCGTTGCCACTCGACGTCACTGGGTGGCACCGCCCTTTAGGTATTTAAGAGCTGTCAGACGGAGGAGCAGGCAGCGCGCGATCATCGGGCCGAAGGGTTTTTTTTTTTGCTGGTGCGGCGTGATTGACAATAGATCTACTTCGGGGGACATTGTTTTCTGTATTTTTTTTTTTTTTTTAAAGGAATTGTCAAAAACCTGTGTACTGCTTATTCACTTTTTACACATTTTTGGTGAATGGGTAGGGGTACTATGTACCCCCATACTCATTCACATGGGGGGTGGGATCTGGTGGCCCCCTTGTTAAAAGGGGACTTCCAGATTCTGATAAGACCCCCGCCTGCAGACCCCCGCAATCACTGTCCAGGGTTGTGGGGATGCAGCCCTTGTCCCCATCAACTTAGGGACAAGGTGCTTTTAGGTGGGGGGGGGGGGACTTGCATCTTAGAGCAGACTTCTGGGAAAATTGGTGAGCCAATCACACAAGCAGGAAATTAGGTTTCTGAGGTGTGGTCAGTACACATCACATTCTGTGTACAGAAAAACTCCAGGTAGCCATATAGCATTTTCAGAAAAGTTACACCGGCTGCAGATTGAAAAGGAAAGGTAATTTTTAATACCATCCATTTACAATATGACGTCTGTCACGATTGTACATGCTATATTATTTTTTCTTTTTATTTGCCATTTTATTTCCGCACGAAAGAGAAAAATAAGGAAGAAAAATAAAAGGAAGAATCTTTCCCCTAGTTCGTAGACGTGATAACTTATGCGCAAACCAATCAAAATACACTTATTGGGATTTTTTACCAAAAATATGTAGCAGAATAAAAAAAAAATATTAGATTTTTTAATTTTTTATTTTTTTTGGGAATGTTATATGCCAGGAAGTGAAAAAAAAATAGTTTTTTTTTTCCCAGAATGGTCGCTCTTTTTTTGTTTATAGCGCAATAAATAAAAATTGCACAGGTGATCAAATACCACCAAAATAAAAGCTCTATTTGTGGGGGGGGGGGGGGGGAAGGACATCAATTAGGGTACAGCATTGCATGACCACGCACTTGTCAGTTTAAGTAATGCAGTGCCGAATTGTGGAAAAAATGGCCTGGTCATCAAGGGGGCAAATCCTTCCGGTCCTTAAGTGGTTAAGCAAAAGGCTTCAGTAAAAATGACCTTCAGTCCACGTTTTTCTATGTGCCTAAAGTGAAGGAATTCAAAATGCCACAAACACAAATATGAACAACTGTCACATTGAATCACATTTCACACATCAAAAGAGATGAGAAAAGAATGTGTGACTGTAAAAGGCAAATGTCTTCAGGGCTACGTGTCTTGTTCAGCATTTGTGTACAAAGGTGAGACATGAACATGCAAAAACCTAAAACGTTTCCATAAAGATTAGAACAGAAACAAATGGACACGCATAATATACACCACAAAGAGCGGCTGCCTCTAACGTGTATGTAAATCCTAATAACAAACATCTCTTATTTGCTTCCTAGTCTGTTGAATAGGCAATTAAAAACATATTGTTTTGTCTGTTCGATTAGCACACCAAGTTGTTGATCCTGCCAGAAATCTTGAGTGTAAGGATGAGCTGTGCCAAAACCGTGGGAAACTGATATAGCAGGAGGCTGCTGGCCAATCAGCTGCGGCCGTGGAATGTCCCTCTCCGCTGCTCTGCCCCACATCACAAAGAGGTGGGAATACTTGTGATGAAACTGACATAATATGCCCACATAGAGAAGGTAGAAGGGCACTGGACACGGGTTTTCACAGGTTATCAAAATGTGGACAAAGTCATTAGTTGAGCCCAATTGGCCTGCATTAGGCAGCTCCCCACAAAGACGAGGATCCACCCGGAGAAGACATTCAACCAAGTTAACCTGCCTAGCGGTATCCCTGAGCGTGACTCGGGGTGGATTTTTTATGCTGTTATCGGTATCCCCGAGTCACGCTCGGGGTGGATGTGCAGAGCGCGAGGCGGTGTCTTACCTTCTCCTGGCAATCCAGCGATGATCTCCCATTTCTGTGATCGCCAGCCATCTGAGAACCCCGCCGCTCGTCCATCCTTCGTCGGTGTGATGACTTCCTGGTTCCGTTCCCTGCAGCAGCAATGCTGCATGGGAGCGGAACTGGGGAGGGAAATTCAAACGTTGAACAAAACACAAACACACATACATATATATATATATATATATATATATATATATATATATATATATATATACACACATATACATATACACACACATACATACAACGCATGAATTATAATCGAATAATATAATTTTATTATATAATATACATACATATATTATATAATAAAATTATATTATTGATTCAATTATAATTCATGCGTTTGTGTTTCAAATTTATCACATCTGGGATGTCTACTAGAGTCTTGTTTTGGTCAAGTTTAAGTCAGTAATTACTAAGAATTGTAGACCTCTAATACATAACGCCAAATTTCCATGAAAAAAATTGTACCGCTTTTGGTACATAATTCCTGACATAATCATACCGCCAGGGAGGTTAAGAAATCCAAGTCTAATAGGTCACATGAGAAACTCCTTAGGCGTTCAGTCTATATTGTTCAACTGGTTACAACAAACAGGGCAATAAGAAAGCCAACTTGTTTCAGGAGCCACATGATCCCCCTTCTCCTAGGCTGGGTGAAATGGCAGAATGCTAAATGGATTCCAAAGTATTCCCAAGACTGATCTGAAGGCAGAGGATATTAGAAGCAGTCAGTGTTGATGTTCACAGTAAAAAAAGCCATTTCCCCCAACTGTAAACAATCACTCTGAATAAAAGTCCATAAATGGAGTCATACACAAAGCAATAGCAGCGCTGATATTGAGTAACAATCAAAGCATGCAAGGAATTGCTAAAGTACACTAGTCCTTTCTCATTAAATGTCCATCATTATATCCAGCTTTTTCACCAATTTGGGGTCACCAGTGAATTTTTATGGGGTCACCCGACATTCAATCCTCCACCGTTGTGATACAGGTACAAGATGGCAACTCACCAGACCAACTGGCCTTCCTATTCTCATAGAGAAGGCAAACAAGCATGAACTCTGTGGTCTTTACTCGATCGGCTGCAGCTGTTAGAAACACACCTCTCTCCACAGAAAACTGCGTTCCCTTTGCTCACGAGTCACTCACCGACCGGTTAAGGAAAACATGAAAGAAAGGACCGCACTAGTGTGATATTGTAAAACATCACTCCATACTTTATTAACCAATCCCCAATAAATGCACTCACAAACGCAATCAAATAGTAAGCCTTCTAATGAATCATATAAGGAAGTCACAGGGATGCATCGGTAGGCGATGTTGGCCGGCTCACCCTCTCCACGCTGATGTTCCTAGCCTCCAGTGCCTCCGAATGTGTCACCCGAGAACTTCCGGTCGCCGCGAGGTTCACGCCCTGACGCGTTTCGTCATTTCCGACTTCTTCTAAGGGCGTGGACCTCACGGCGCGGCGTCAAGATATACACACAGGAATGTTGACAATTCTGACGTCACATAGTAGGCGCGCCAATCAATGCAAATATCCCGGCTCTCCGATAGGAGGGAACCCTTCCGCCCTTACTCTATCACACCGCGGTTCACGATACTTCCGCCCACACATCGTATTCCCGATGGACAGCCAATCGGTGACTTAATCTCTTGTATGTATACCAAAAAGGAGAAACACCCTTTATGGCTAATTCTCTTTTCTATGTCAACATTCCTCAGTTACAAGCAATCCCAGCGAGTGATAAATACATACATATAAATCATGGCAATACAATGCTTAAAAGTCATGACAATACAATGATAAAAAGCTAAAAAAAGATGCCAAGCGGGATAAACACTCCCAGTTACTGGAAAGAGTTTTAAAAGATTGCATATGGTATATATAAATATATCAGAGCATTCTAAATTTAAAAATTTAAGATTCAAAGCTCATATCCTAATGTTATATATAGACTCAGTAAACACTAAGCTCACTGGAGTAAAAGATAAAATCAAGGATATCATTCATAAATAACAGAGTAAATTTAAATTAAAATGGGTTTAGATTAAAATACCTCAGACAATATTCAGAAAAAGTAAATTTAAAAACAATCAAAAATTGAATCAAATTTAAATTAATTAATATAAAACGATTAAAAATCACTAATAAAACAATTGAGATCCAGCTCAATGTTTAAACCTTTGGGGTCAAGGGCCTGGGTGAGGAAAATCCATTTAGTCTCGCATTTGGATAATTCTCTCACCCAGTTTGCTCCCCTCCAAGGGGGGGTAACCCTTTCTATTCCCCAAAAATGCAGACCACGGGGATCACAATTATGGTGTCTCCTAAAATGTTCCGAGACGCTATGGTCCTAAAAACCTGGTCAAAATGTTTGAAATGTGTTCTCCCACCCTTTTCTTTACAGTCCGTTTTGTTCGACCGATGTAGATCTTGTTACATGGACACATAAGGGCGTAGACCACATGTGTCGTGTCGCAGGTGATCAAATTTTGGACCTTAAATTGCTTGCCTATTGCTGGAACAGAGAATTCAATTCTCTTTCTTAAATTAGTTCTTGCAAAGAAACAGGCCCGACAGCGACCACAGGTATGGAAACCCTTTCTTTCGGGAAAGAAAGTTACATTTGGGGGGTTTTGAACTTTCTTAACAACCCTGTCCCCAAAATTGGGAGCCTTTCGATATATAAAAGATGGATAGGCCGGTATTACAGGGCCCAGAACTCTATCCTTCAACAATAAAGGCCAATGTTTTTTTAAAAATAGATTCTACATTTTTGTAGTCATTGGAGAAATCCGATAGGAAGCTCCGCTCCTTCGTCTTGTCCGTGGTTTTACTTTTATTCTGTAAACAGTCTGCCCTAGGTATATCTACAATTTTCTTTATCTCCTGGTCCAAAAACTCCTCTTTGTAGCCTTTCTGAAGAAAGCGGTCCTTAATTATTTTAGATTGTGACATAAAGTCATGGTCAAACGTACAATTACGTCTGACCCTCATGAATTGGCCTCTAGCTATATTTTTTAACCATGTAGGATGGTGGTCACTCATGATGGACAGGTAACTGTTGCGATCAGTCTTTTTAAAATACAATTTCGTGGCAAACCCATTTGAATGTCTGAAAATGGTGACATCCAAAAACTGGATGCTAGTAGTATCCCAATGGAATTCAAGCTTAATATTATTGGGGTTCCTATTCAAATGGCTCATAAACGAAAGGAGGGATTCTTCAGTCCCGTCCCAAATAAATAAAATATCATCTATAAACCTTTTATAAAAACGTAACTCAGGTCTAGACTGATTAAAAACAAATTTGTCTTCCCACTCGGCCATAAAAATATTCGCCAAACTGGGGGCAAATTTGGCCCCCATGGCGACGCCGGTCTTTTGGCTATAAAAACAACTATTAAACCAAAAGTAGTTGTGGGATAGACAAAAATCGAGAGACTGTTGAATAAATCTTTTCTGGGCAAAAGGAATTTCGTCTCTCTTACTCAGTGCCCAATTCAGGGCTAAAAGAGCATCATCATGTTGGATGATGGTGTAAAGTGAGGACACGTCAGCCGTCACCAAGAAGGCCGACGAGTCCTCACTCAACAACACATCACCCAACGATACCAATAGATCTTTAGTATCCTTCAAAAAAGCTTTAGTGGTAATGACACTCGGCTGTAAAAATTTATCCAGGTATTGGCCTAACCTTGCAGTTACAGAGCCAATCCCATTCACTATAGGACGTGCTGGGGGGCAATTCTCATCCTTATGTATCTTAGGAAGCGTGTATATTGTAGGGATTCTACAAACACTTGGAGTCAGATACCTTTTTTCTTTCTTAGTCAGGGCATAAGTGTGATAGCCCTGATCCACCAGACTTCTAAGTTCTTGGTCGAACTTCGACGTTGGGTCCAATGGTAGCTTCATATACGTGTTTGTATCATTTAGCATACTGGAAAGTTGTTGATAAAAATGGATTTTTGTAAAATCTTACCGTAAAATCCTTTTCTCTTAGCTCATTGACAGACGTAGTCCTCGGTGATACACCACCTTCGGGTTATGTTGCCTCCACAGGAGCAGGACTAGACAGGAAATTAAAAAGCTCTGGCCACACCCCAGGGGCAGTCCCAGAGGGTATATCCTCTCTCTCTCTGCCTCAGCAAATCAGTTATGTGAAAAAGCAGTCTTTAGAGATTTTAACCCAACTCAAAAAAACAGAGGGGCGGGGACTACGTCTGTCAATGAGCTAAGAGAAAAGGATTTTACGGTAAGATTTTACAAAAATCCATTTTTCTCTAGCGCTCATTGACAGACGTAGTCCTCGGTGATACACCACCTTCGGGACGTCCCAGAGCAGTATCACAACTGAGGGGTGGGAAAATGGAAATCAAATCCCAATCTAGAAGGCCCAACCGGTGCCAACTAGAAGTTTACAATGCTCATCCTTAATGATGAGACTCAACAAAAAAAGAGAAAACAATTTTTTTTTTTTTTTTTCAAACAGAAAAAAACCCTCGAGGTAGACCACCGGTCTCCTCAAATTGCGGCCTGCAAAACCTTGCGGCCAAATGAGGCATCCGCCGATGCCGTCACATCAATTTTATAGAATTTTGTAAAGGTATGTACTGACGACCAGGTGGCCGCCTTACATACCTGGACCACTGACGCCTGATGGCGAAAGGCCCAGGAAGTACTGAGCGCTCGAGTGGAGTGCGCCCTAACAGGGAACGGAGGACTCTGACCCTTAATAGAATAAGCCTGTACCACCGTTTGTCTAATCCATTTGGCAATGGTCGCGGCAGATGCAGGCAAACCCTTTCTGGGGCCATCCGTGATCACAAAAAGTGAATCCGTCTTACGGAATGATTCCGTAGCTTTCAGGTATACCCTGATTGCCCGAACCACATCTAAGGAATGCAACGCATGTTCCCGATGATGCTTGGGCTGAGGACACAAGGAAGGTAGTACAATATCTTCATTCAGATGAAAATCTGAAACCACCTTGGGAAGAAAAGATGGCTTAGGATGAAGTACTACCTTATCCCTATGAATCACTAGGTATGGGGACTGGCATGATAATGCAGCCAGTTCTGACACCCTGCGAGCAGAAGTAATAGCCACCAAGAAGGCCACTTTCTGGGATAAAGTAAGCAAGGGAATCTCCCTGATGTTTTCAAAAGGAGGTTTCTGTAGAACCGACAAAACCAAATTAAGATCCCAAGGCGGTAAGGGCGCGCGGACTGGAGGAGCCAGGTGCCGCACCCCCTGGATGAAATTCCGCACCAAGGATTTGGTAGCTAAAGGCTTCTGAAAGAAGATTGCTAATGCTGAAATTTGACCCTTGATGGTGCTCAAGGCTAGCTTCTGCTCAACCCCTTGTTGCAAAAAGGCCAATATTCGAGACACCGAATAGGTACGTGGAGGAAATCCTAAAGATTCGCACCACGCAATATAAGTTTTCCATGTGTGATAATAGACTTTGCTGGAAGTCGCTTTCCTTGCTTTAATAAGGGTAGGAATGACTGAAGCTGACAAACCTCTGTCCTTCAGTACTTGGGTCTCAATGGCCAGGCCATTAAACCCAGCGACTGTAAAGCATGATGGTAAATTGGTCCTTGAGACCACAGACACTCCCTGAGACGAAGTTCCCACGGAACGTCTACGACTAACATGTCCAAGTCGGCCAGGCCGGCTTGAGGAGGCCAGCCTAGAATTTCTAGGACCACTGGCGCCGATTGGATCTGAACCAGGCGTCCCTAGAGGTATCTGGCCCCGACCATCCGAGAAAGTCTGGTCGTTTTCTGTTCCCACACATTTATCAGATACCTGATAGTTATCAGGAAAGGTGATCTTTTCTGGTTGAACCTCAGGGACCGAAGTCACCCGACTAGAGGCTACTTGGCCTATCTGGTCAACCAGATCCGATTCCTGTGAGGTATCGGGACTAATCTTAGGAAAAGGTAAAGGAAAAGATCTATTCAGGGAACGGTAATTACCGCTTCCTGTAGTACTTAAATGTTGGAAGGGAAGAATCGCACCGGTAGTAGTGGTTGATGCTCGATCTAATGTCCTGAATACCGGTGAAAACGTCCCCCCACCCTGAAACCGGGTGGGGGCGCACCTTCAGGCTGTGTACTCCTTTGCTTCGGGTTTGGCTGGGTTGGTCCTTTGCTTGTCCGACCAGCCCTTCTTGAACCCTCCTGGAGGAGTCTTGCCTTTCCCGCTTGTACCAGCCGGGCGCCCTTTATGGGCGGTAAAGAAAGGTCCTCGCTTGTTGCGAGGTCCCTTAGCTTTAGCAGCCTGTGGCAAAAAAGTGCTCTTGCCCCCAGTGGCATCCTTAATGATTTCATCTAGGTTGGCCCCAAATAGACGATTCCCCTGAAAGGGGAGATTTGTCAAGGTCTTCTTGGAACCTAGGTCAGCTGACCAGCATTTTAACCACAGCACACGTCTGAGGATCACCGCTGTCTTAGATGCATGCCCTAATAAGGGAGTAGTGTCCAAGGCTGCGTCACAGATAAACTGTAGCCCTTGTATAATCTGTTCCATCAAATCAGATGTCTCCTGGGGAATATCTTTTCCCCTAAGATCTTGGCGTACCATTTTCGCCCATTCCGTAAGTGTCTGGGAAACTAGACCAATAACAATTACTGGTCTAAAAGCTGACCCTATCAGAGAGAAGATGGTGCGGGACTCTGCTTCCATCTTTCGATCCACCGGATCCTTAAAGGACGAAGTGTCCTCCACTGGAATAACCATGGCTTTATTTAGCCTGGAAATAGGCGGATCCACGACTGGTGGTACCGTCCATTTCTTAATGATGGATTCCTCAAACGGATAGCGTCTAGCAATACGCTTGGAAATAGTAAAGGTACGTTTAGAATGCTCCCATTCTCCTTTAATCTGATTACCGAAACATTTAGGTACAGGAAAAGCCTTCATCGTCTTGATGGGCTTATTAGTACCAAAAGGAATCTCTGTTTCAGTTGCCTCTGCCGGTAAAGCCTCAAGTTTTAAGGTTTCCTGCACTGCCACAACTAGTGCGTCCACCAATGCTTCTTCCTGAATAATAGCAGGAGAAGAAGCGTCCTCCTCACTGTCTGAGGGGGCTTTACCTGGGATAACAGCCCTTGCAGAGGAACCTGCAACTGCCGTGACCACCTCTGAATCTGAGTCAGAGGTGTCAGATGGTATAGGGGTAGGCGGGGGTCGCTTCCTTGACCCCCGTCCCTGACAGGCCGCCTCCACCCGAGCCACCATAGACTCCAAAATTGCTGTAAATGACTCTGTGCACCGGCGGGTCCCGTGGCCCCCTCGAGGGAAACAGGTGGGGGAATATGTGTGGCAGGGTCCATGATAACTCCAGTTACTTCCTGGATAATATAATTCAAAAATAAAATTTTTTTTTTTTTTTTTCCGACCCCCAGCGCCACAAAAGCCCCTTAGTGTTACCTGCTAGGGATCCCTATCGATCGAGAGAGAGAGAGAGAGATAGACCCCCAGGCTCACCACTTGATGCTCAGAGTTTAACTGCAACAGGTTACAGCGCTGTCTTAACAAACAGGAAGTCTTTTGGCTGGCTGCCCAGGAAGAAAGGAGGCGGCTCCGCCCCTCTGTACGCCTTCCGGCGCCTCCCCCAAGCTCCACGAGGTGTTTGGATCACCTCAAACATGGCCGCCCCCATGCTGGAGACACGAGGCTACGCCAAAATGGCGGCTCGTGCGATCCAGCAAAAAAAATGGCGGCGGCCCGTACTGAATAGCGGTGTGCTGCAGGGCACACAACACTCTCACTGCATGGGGATCTGGCGTGGTTGGCGGTACCGGCCCTGGCGGACCGCATGGCCGTTCAGGAGGCCTGCTAATAGCTGGAGATCTGATTAGGAAGGCAGTCTACATGTCCGTGGCTTCTGACTGGTAGGTAGCTTATTCTTAACCCATAAGATTCCCAGAATGCCACAGATTACATCTTTAAAACATGTATACAATTAGATTGTTAGCTCCCAAACCAAGCCTCCTGGCTTTTTGCACACATAAAATCACACAAAGTAGGAGGATCTGTGTCATGTTGTAGGATAGAAAGGGACTCTATCTTACCATACAGAGAGGGGCCCGCGTTCACCACAAAACCCGTCAGGGGGAAAGGGGGAACATACTACTCACCATACCGGAACCAGGCGGGCACCAACTCCTGACAGTACCCCTCTCCACCGGGGCGGGAGGGCTGTCGACCGATACGGACGCCGTGACTCATGGTCTTTGGCGTTTCAGCGAGACGTTTAACTTGCGTGGACAGTCCTTTAATGGGACTTTGTCACGGCCGACCCAGCGCGGAGCTATGGCCTGCACGCGCTCGTAGGCTGAACTGGGGTGACCACCGGATCTCAACATCCAGCCCGTCGCCCAGTTCAGCTTTCTTGCTTGAAGATCTCACAGGAACACTGGAGAAAAAAGCTGTCTAAAAAAATCCTTTAAGAAAAAATTCTTGCCAGGACCTAAGATCCCAGCAAGGTATCTAGGTTTTTACTCCTAACTAGACAGAAAATAACTGATTTGCTGAGGCAGAGACAGAGAGGATATACCCTCTGGGACTGCCCCTGGGGTGTGGCCAGAGCTTTTTAATTTCCTGTCTAGTCCTGCTCCTGTGGAGGCAACATAACCCGAAGGTGGTGTATCACCGAGGACTACGTCTGTCAATGAGCGCTAGAGAAAAACTCTTATCCATTATAACCACTCCACCCCCTTTGTCGGCTGGCCTGATTATAATTTCTTTCTTTTTCTCCAAGGAGTCTAAGCCTTCGATAATATGCCTACAATTATTTTGAGCCTTTCTATTCGGAGTCAGCTCTTGTAAATCCTCCAATACCGCATTCTTAAACACCTCAACGTAATGGTTATTATTTGGTTTGGGGTTCATAGTTGATTTGTTTTTTAGACCACTATTCAACATGCCCCCTCCATTTATGTTACTAATCGAGGTAATTGGGTTGTTCAGGAAATGCTTTTTAAGGTTTAATTTCCTAATAAACTTATGGGTATCGATGTAAACATCGAATTTATTTAGGGCACGTTTAGGTGCGCACTTTAGCCCTTGGTCCAAAATATGTAGTTCTTTCTGGGTCAGTTCTACCTGGCTCAGATTAAAAATCCCTTGATTCACCGTTCTCTTCTCCTTTTTTTTGTATTGGACCCTTCGTCCTGCTCTGACACCTCTTCTCGTACGTACTCCTCTTCTGGCCTTCCCATTCTCTCTTGATGGGTGTTTTGGTAGGGGCGACGTCTCCCCCGCCCCCTTCCTCTCCCTAAAAAAGGACCTCCTCTTGGGTATTGGCCAGAAGATGTTCCATATTCCACCAGAGGTTGGTAGTAATTATTATGTACAAAGTTGGGGTTGGGGTATCCGCTACCGACAAAGGGGGTGGAGTGGTTATAATGGATAAGAGTTTTTATCATCAACAACTTTCCAGTATGCTAAATGATACAAACACGTATATGAAGCTACCATTGGACCCAACGTCGAAGTTCGACCAAGAACTTAGAAGTCTGGTGGATCAGGGCTATCACACTTATGCCCTGACTAAGAAAGAAAAAAGGTATCTGACTCCAAGTGTTTGTAGAATCCCTACAATATACACGCTTCCTAAGATACATAAGGATGAGAATTGCCCCCCAGCACGTCCTATAGTGAATGGGATTGGCTCTGTAACTGCAAGGTTAGGCCAATACCTGGATAAATTTTTACAGCCGAGTGTCATTACCACTAAAGCTTTTTTGAAGGATACTAAAGATCTATTGGTATCGTTGGGTGATGTGTTGTTGAGTGAGGACTCGTCGGCCTTCTTGGTGACGGCTGACGTGTCCTCACTTTACACCATCATCCAACATGATGATGCTCTTTTAGCCCTGAATTGGGCACTGAGTAAGAGAGACGAAATTCCTTTTGCCCAGAAAAGATTTATTCAACAGTCTCTCGATTTTTGTCTATCCCACAACTACTTTTGGTTTAATAGTTGTTTTTATAGCCAAAAGACCGGCGTCGCCATGGGGGCCAAATTTGCCCCCAGTTTGGCGAATATTTTTATGGCCGAGTGGGAAGACAAATTTGTTTTTAATCAGTCTAGACCTGAGTTACGTTTTTATAAAAGGTTTATAGACGTTATTTTATTTATTTGGGACGGGACTGAAGAATCCCTCCTTTCGTTTATGAGCCATTTGAATAGGAACCCCAATAATATTAAGCTTGAATTCCATTGGGATACTACTAGCATCCAGTTTTTGGATGTCACCATTTTCAGACATTCAAATGGGTTTGCCACGAAAGTGTATTTTAAAAAGACTGATCGCAACAGTTACCTGTCCATCATGAGTGGCCACCATCCTACATGGTTAAAAAATATACCTAGAGGCCAATTCATGAGGGTCAGACGTAATTGTACGTTTGACCATGACTTTATGTCACAATCTAAAATAATTAAGGACCGCTTTCTTCAGAAAGGCTACAAAGAGGAGTTTTTGGACCAGGAGATAAAGAAAATTGTAGATATACCTAGGGCAGACTGTTTACAGAATAAAAGTAAAACCACGGACAAGACGAAGGAGCGGAGCTTCCTATCGGATTTCTCCAATGACTACAAAAATGTAGAAGCTATTTTTAAAAAACATTGGCCTTTACTGTTGAAGGATAGAGTTCTGGGCCCTGTAATACCGGCCTATCCATCTTTTATATATCGAAAGGCTCCCAATTTTGGGGACAGGGTTGTTAAGAAAGTTCAAAACCCCCCAAATGTAACTTTCTTTCCCGAAAGAAAGGGTTTCCATACCTGTGGTCGCTGTCGGGCCTGTTTCTTTGCAAGAACTAATTTAAGAAAGAGAATTGAATTCTCTGTTCCAGCAATAGGCAAGCAATTTAAGGTCCAAAATTTGATCACCTGCGACACGACACATGTGGTCTACGCCCTTATGTGTCCATGTAACAAGATCTACATAGGTCGAACAAAACGGACTGTAAAGAAAAGGGTGGGAGAACACATTTCAAACATTTTGACCGGTTTTAAAGCGGAGTTCCACCCAAAAGTGGAACTTCCGCTTTAGGGAGTCCTGACCCCCCGACATGCCACATTTGGCATGTCATTTTTTGGGGGGGGGGAGCGGGTACCTAGTTTTGACAGGTACCCGCTCCCACTTCCGCTCGGAGCGCCGCGGCGCCCTGAGCGGAAGTTCTCCTCTCCCCCTCCCTCCCTGCAATCTTCTGGGACACGTCAGAGGTCCCAGAAGATTGCCGGCCAATCACGGCGCGCAGCGCGACTCGCGCATGCGCAGTGGGTACCCGGCTGTGAAGCCGCAAACTGTAACAGCCAGGTGCCCACAGCAGTGATGCCGGCGCCGAGGGAGAGGATCGAGGCTTTCGGCGGCCGCATCGCTGGACCGTTGGACAGGTGAGTAAATGGCTGGAACTCCGCTTTAAGGACCATAGTGTCTCGGAACATTTTAGGAGACACCATAATTGTGATCCCCGTGGTCTGCATTTTTGGGGAATAGAAAGGGTTACCCCCCCTTGGAGGGGAGCAAACTGGGTGAGAGAATTATCCAAATGCGAGACTAAATGGATTTTCCTCACCCAGGCCCTTGACCCCAAAGGTTTAAACATTGAGCTGGATCTCAATTGTTTTATTAGTGATTTTTAATCGTTTTATATTAATTAATTTAAATTTGATTCAATTTTTGATTGTTTTTAAATTTACTTTTTCTGAATATTGTCTGAGGTATTTTAATCTAAACCCATTTTAATTTAAATTTACTCTATGTTATTTATGAATGATATTCTTGATTTTATCTTTTACTCCAGTGAGCTTAGTGTTTACTGAGTCTATATATAACATTAGGATATGAGCTTTGAATCTTAAATTTTTAAATTTAGAATGCTCTGATATATTTATATATACCATATGCAATCTTTTAAAACTCTTTCCAGTAACTGGGAGTGTTTATCCCGCTTGGCATCTTTTTTTAGCTTTTTATCATTGTATTGTCATGACTTTTAAGCATTGTATTGCCATGATTTATATGTATGTATTTATCACTCGCTGGGATTGCTTGTAACTGAGGAATGTTGACATAGAAAAGAGAATTAGCCATAAAGGGTGTTTCTCCTTTTTGGTATACATACAAGAGATTAAGTCACCGATTGGCTGTCCATCGGGAATACGATGTGTGGGCGGAAGTATCGTGAACCGCGGTGTGATAGAGTAAGGGCGGAAGGGTTCCCTCCTATCGGAGAGCCGGGATATTTGCATTGATTGGCGCGCCTACTATGTGACGTCAGAATTGTCAACATTCCTGTGTGTATATCTTGACGCCGCGCCGTGAGGTCCACGCCCTTCGAAGAAGTCGGAAATGACGAAACGCGTCAGGGCGTGAACCTCGCGGCGACCGGAAGTTCTCGGGTGACACATTCGGAGGCACTGGAGGCTAGGAACATCAGCGTGGAGAGGGTGAGCCGGCCAACATCGCCTACCGATGCATCCCTGTGACTTCCTTATATGATTCATTAGAAGGCTTACTATTTGATTGCGTTTGTGAGTGCATTTATTGGGGATTGGTTAATAAAGTATGGAGTGATGTTTTACAATATCACACTAATGCGGTCCTTTCTTTCATGTTTTCCTTAACCGGTCGGTGAGTGACTCGTGAGCAAAGGGAACGCAGTTTTCTGTGGAGAGAGGTGTGTTTCTAACAGCTGCAGCCGATCTAGTAAAGACCACAGAGTTCATGCTTGTTTGCCTTCTCTATGAGAATAGGAAGGCCAGTTGGTCTGGTGAGTTGCCATCTTGTACCTGTATCACAACGGTGGAGGATTGAATGTCGGGTGACCACATAAAAATTCACTGGTGACCCCAAATTGGTGAAAAAGCTGGATATAATGATGGACATTTAATGAGAAAGGACTAGTGTACTTTAGCAATTCCTTGCATGCTTTGATTGTTACTCAATATCAGCGCTGCTATTGCTTTGTGTATGACTCCATTTATGGACTTTTATTCAGAGTGATTGTTTACATTTTTATCTTCGAAGTAGCTGCGATATTTCTCTGAACGAGATATATTTATTTATTTATTTGTGCGCAGAGGATATAGTATATTAGCACCGTCTGGTTTTATTTATATTATATATTGATTGACATTTCCCCCAACTGTGGTTGCAATAATAACCCCCCTCCATTGGTATCTGCAGTAATAACCCCTACATCACTGTCAGTGGCAGTGCTATTTAACTTCTCCAACATCTCTCCCCCCCACTCATTGGTTGCCAGTATCTGTGTTTCTTCACCCCACTCCTTTCCCTGCATTGCTAATCAGTAGTAGTGTATGCAGAGTGTCCCAGCACCTGGCATTCTGCTGCCCAAGAGGTAGTGGGTGGACTGCGTGTTGGGCACCACTAGAGTATTGCCCTTTGTTCCTCGCCGTCTGCTACAAAAAGGTTATGTGGGGAGCTGTGGGAAGGAGCAAATGAACAGGGCCTTCACAGATAGCATTTAAAAACACTCCTAGAAGAGTCAAGGGCTACGAGGAGTGAGGAGGCTCTGCTAGGGAACCTGCTCTTATGGAGTAGTCACATTTTCTAGCACGTTCAAAGGCACATTGCAGCGAGAGAATAAAAAATTCATTAGGCTGGGTTTACACTGCTGTGCAGAGCGGCTCACAGCAGGGGGTCCGGTGCGTCCCTGTTCTCCGTTTCAGGCCCAAATTTTTGGCTGGATTCAGACCTGACACTGACCAGAAGACGCACAGGTCTCTTCTGCAAACAGCTCCGAAGCCATCCCGGAGCTGTGTGAATCAGCTCCATTGAGAGATGGGCATACTCTCCTGACATGCAAACCCAGCCTTAGTGCCGGTTCACACTACTGCGGCACGACTTCGGGGGCGACCTGTGAAGTCGCGTGCACTGCGACTTTGGCGCGACTTGCAAGGACTTCATATAATGAATGTCAATGCAAGTCGCTCCGATGTCGCCCTGAAGTAGTACAGGAACTATTTTCTAAGTCGGAGTGACTTGAGTCGCTCCTATTAGAATGGTTCCCGTAGCACTGCATGGACCGCGACTTGTCAGGCTGACCAGTCGCCTGACAAGTTGCGGTAGTGTGAATGAGCACTTAAAGAATAAAAAAAATAAATAAATTTTTTTTAAAGTTGGTGGCACAATAGGGTTGATTTACCAAAACTGGAGAGAGCAAAATCTGGTGCAGCTGAGCACGGTAGCAAATCAGCTTCTAACTTCAGCTTGTTCAATTAAGCTTTGACAAAAAGAAGCCGATTGGATTCTATGCAGAGGTGCACCAGATTTTGCATTCTCCAGTTTTAGTAAATCAACACCAATCTATTTAAGTAAAAGACCAAAAAAATGCAAACAATTAAAAAGATAAAAAAAAAAAAATCCAGAGCAGACCCCTGTAATTCTTCTCTGCAACTACATGGTGCTTCTAAATTCGCTAGCATCCAGCCAACCCATGCAGCGGACCAGGGGGAAAGTTGAGGTAAAAAACTGCCGTGTCCTGTAAATGAAAAGACTGAAAGATAAAACCACAGCTTGCTGTGCATAACACCTCTTCTTTTGCAGAGAACTGTTTGTAGGATAGGTCTGGCCTATGACAGTGTTATTTTAATCCATTTTTTCATATTTATCGATTAAATAAAGACGATCTATTAAGGTCTAGATGAGGTTAGAGCACATTTGAAAAGCCATATATTCAAAAAGTAGGTAATTTCACATCTTTAACAGTTTAATGCCACCGTACAGCGAACTGGCAGCAGGGCTGGTGCTACCACTAGGCGAACTAGGCAGCCGCCTAGGGCGCACTGCCACCTAGGGTGCAGCCATGGCCAGTGCCACATTCCTCTCCTGTCACCTCCTCATCCCCAGTGGACGTCACCACTAGAGAGGGGGTGTATACAGGAAGGGGGGGTGTAGGGTTAAAGGGGGGCAGTGTGTATAGGAAGGAGGGTGTAGGGTTAAATTGGAGCAGTGTGTATAGGAAGGGGGGGTGTAGGGTTAAAGGGGGCACGATGTATAGAAAGGGGGTGTAGGGTTAAATAGGAGCAGTGTGTAAAGGAAGGGGGGGAAGTTAAAGGGGTTTTAGGGTTAAAGGGGGGGGGGGGGGAGAGTGTGTGCAGGAAGGGGAGTACAGCATTAAAGGGGAGCAGTGTGTGCAGGACAGGGGGTGTAGCATTAATGGGGGCCAGTTTGCGCAGGAAGGGGGTGTAGCATTAAAGGAGGGCAGAGTGTGCAGGACGGGGGTGCAGCATTAAAGGGGTATAGGGTCGGGGGGCATAATGTGCAGGAAGGGGGGCAACGTGTTTTTTTTTTTTTTTTTTTGGGGGGGGGGGTGCAATTGGCTGGTCTTGCCTAGGGCGCAAAATTGTCTAGCACCGGCCCTGACTGGCAGAATACATGTTTAGTGGTATCACTAATGCATTTTAGAATGCTTCATCTGAAAGCTTCTGTAAGTGGCTTTTTGAACTATTTTTTCAGCAGGAAAAATATGGTATTGCATTAAAGATAATCTGTCATTGGATAAATAGGTTTCCTGCCAATACCGACCTCCATCTGAAAATGCTAGCTACTCAGTATTTTAAGAGAGGTCATAAATGACAGCTCACAGATCTCTTTGTAGATAAATTCCTTCAAAATCAATTACTTCTTACCTGCAACCCCATGATGGAAGTGCAATATATCAGTTTGCATTTTTACCATGAATAGCTGTCACATGCACTCTCTATTGTTTCTAAATTCCCTGCATACTTCTCTCTGCTTGGGTCACCTCCCTGCTCACTGGACAGGGGTTACATTATTGATTAGTTGCGTAGTAAGTAGGTGACTTAGGAAGCTGAGAAGTTTAAAGCAGAAGTAAACGCACCTCAATAAAAGTTCATTTCCCTTTAGATACACTCTTAGGTCCCATTCACACGAGGTGCAGTGGCATAGGGCTGGGCAATCCTACCAAGCACAGTCCAACCTCAAGATGAAGCAAAATGCCTTGTAACCCATCAGGCCAGTTCACCTCACCTTGTGCAGCACTTTTTTTCGGGGCGAAGTGATCCATCGCGTGGCTATGCTGGGTCTTTACGGAGACCCCGTATAGCAATGTAGCCACACTATAAAGAAGGAAGCTTCCCTTACTAAATCTCAAATTTGATCTTCTGGTGGATAAATCACCCTCAAAAGAAAGATGTGTAGCAATTATTTTTTTACATAATCACCTCATTATTACCTGCTCTGTGCAATGCTTTTGCACAGAGCAGCCCCGATCCTTCTATTCTCGGGTCCCCCACTGGCCCTCTGGGCTCCTCCTCCCTCCAAGTGCCCCCATAGCAAGCTTCTTACTATGGGGACACTAATACGTGCTAGCTCCCATGCCCTGCTCCATGTGTCGATTAAGCTACAGAATGGGGCTCAGCCCCGCCCCCACTCCCTCCTCATTGGCTGCTGTGCCTGAGCCAATGAGGAGGGAGAGGGCCAGAAAAGCAGCTGTTCTAGTGCACATCGCTGGATTGAGATTGGGCACAGTTAAATATTAAGGGGGGGGGGGGTTGGGGGGGCTTCTTCATATAGAAGGTTTTTTTTTTTTTGTTTTTTTTTACCTAGAACCACTAAGTGTGACCTATAGATTACTAATTTTGCATAATGGGTTCAGTAACACTTCTTTAACCGCTTCCCCACTGCTCACTGTCCTGCTACTGTGGCACAGTGGCTCGTTATCATCTGGCGACGTAGGTCTACGTCACCAGACACTCCCCTCTCTCGGCGGCGCTCTTACGCCGCTGGAGGCTCGCTCCCGCTGTTTTCAGTCACAGCGGGAGTCGGGCCAGGGGAGGAGCGGCGGCGATCGCCGCTGCTCTTCCCCGATCGTCGGGGAATCTAGTTTGGAGATCCGCCCGCTTGTGTAAACAGAGCGGGCGGATCTCCTAAGTGACAGACAGGGTCAGATTGCAGTGTTCAGCATAGCTGAACCCTCGATCTGTCCTTGTGTCACTCAGTCACCTCCCCCCCCCCACACGTTAGTAAGCACCAGGCATACATTAACCCCTCCCTCTCCAATAAAATTAACCCCTTCCCTGCCAGTGTAATTTTTACAGTAACAGTGCATATATATAGCACTGATTACTGCAGTAATGTCACTGGTCCCCCCAAAAGTGTCAAAAATGTCAGTCAAGGGTCCGATCTGTCCGCCGCAATGTCGCAGTCCCGCAAAAAAAAAAAAAAAAAAAAAAATAATCACAGATCGCCGCCATTACGCGTTAAAAAAAAAAAAAAAAACCACCAAAAAAGACAGAAATCTTTTCCTTTGTTAGTAAACGCAATAACTTTTGCACAAACCAATCAAAATACGCTTATTCAGATTTTTTTAACCAAACATAGGTAGCAGAAAACAAATTGGCCAAAAAATGTAAAAAAAAAAAAATTGTTTACATTTTTTTGGGGGGAATTTCATTTAAAAAAAAAAAAAATGTTAAAAATATTGTTATTTTTTCAAAATAAATGCTCTTTTTTTGTTTATAGCGCAAAAAGTAAAAATCGCACAGGTGATCAAATACCACCAAAAGAAAGCTCTGTTTGTGGGGAAAAAAGGACGTAAATTTCATTTGGGTACGGCGTCGCACGACCGCTCAATTGTCAGTTAAAGTCGCACAGCGCCGAATCGCAAAAAGTGGCCCAGACGTAAGACAGCAAAATCCTCCAGTGGTAAAGTGGTTAAAGAGACCCTTTCATTGGTAAAGCCCCGTACACACGTACCAATTGTCGGCCGTAAATATTCGGCCGCCGACCGATCGGCCTATTGTAGGCTTGTTAGTATGATGCTTCCGACAGCCGACAGCGCATTTTCGGCCGAACAGAATCTGTCGTGCAGACTTTAAAATATTTGTTGGCTGTCACCAGAACGGCCGATTGTTTGCCAGTCAGTACAGATTTCGACCGACAGACAGCAGATTAGCAAGACTGGGCATGCTCAGAAAAGAAAAAAGACAAGGAAAGTTAACCATCACATGACATCACTTCTGCAGTCGGCTGTTGTTGGCCGACAAAATTCGTGTGCAGTCTTTTGCAGTTTTCAACAGACACGACAGCCCTGGACAAAAGACGGCCGATCGTTCGGCCGACGATCAGTACGTGTATACGGGGCTTTATGCTCCGTTTCTGGCTTCAATATTTCTAAATTACTGCTCAGAGCAGGCATGTATTCAAGTAAGGTTAGAACACCTGACCTGCATAGGTTTTCTAGGCCAGGGATACAGAAAGCATATAGGACACTGGATCAGAAAAACCAATGCTAGCCAATCAGCTAGCAATTTTGGAATAAAAAAAAAAAAAGGTCAACAATGGTAGCCTACATCTTTTTTTTAAATGTTCTAACACACACACACAAAGAACTCATACTCAATAGACGACACCCGTAATGTCATTAAATCTCATATTAAGATGGTCCCAGTATGGGAGGTTTAATACAAAGATAACTTTAGGCTACCTCACTCAGTAAGCACCAAGTTCCATTCATTATACTTTGAATGGAGAAAGGTGATGGAGGAAAACAAACCTCATCACAGCCAAAAGGGCAAAAAAACAAAACACATTCTTGAGTACAAGTGGGGAGTCTGAATTATTACTCCTGTAAGAAAGGTTAGCCGGCAAATTAGCCAAATGAAACTTTTTAATTTGTTTAGTGGTCCATTTCCCCTTTGATTTGTTGATGTTGTTAATCTGGTTTATACCGTGCTACATTAAATTTAACAGACAAAAAAAAGGTTGAGAACAAATGTTCTGCCAAGTGTCTGAATGTAACTAAAAGCGTTAAAAAGGTTTAAGAAAAGGAAAAACCAATTCAACATAATAAAAGATCAATTTGACTACAAATATATATTACGGCTGTCCAGATTGCTTGGCTGCTGTTTTTTTATACCATTTGAATTTGCACTTCTAGTCCATTTTCAGGACATGCTTTGAGAGATCTGCCACCTCCGAAAGCTGTACAGCCAAGACCAATACAAACTCAGTAGACCTCCAAATACTTGTCTTTAAAAATGAACTCTAGTATCACGTGCAATTCTTGTGTTACAAATGCACTAATCTGGTCACACTCACCTTTCCAATGCCCTTGAAATACTTTCTAGAAAGGCAGACAGGGAGCAGTGATCATATATTAAATACAATGGAAAGAATCTGCAGAATCTACCAGGTAAAGTTGACTTTCCATCAAGTTATAGAATTCCATCATTGTTAGAGAAATCAAATAGCATTTAAAGAGAACATGTCAGATATTTTAAATGGCTAATGTTACAGCAGGCACCATGTGCCAGTTAAACAACCTGTATGCCCCTTTTATCCTGAAATTTCTGGGGTTGATTATTTGTTGTTTTTTTTCCTCAAAACTGGAGTTAGGGCTCTTTCACACGGTCCGTTCCGTAGGCGGATCCGTGTTGCTCAGCGGGGATCGATCCGCCGATCCCCACTGAGTCGGGCAGGTGACAGCTCCGTCTCCGCTTGCGGAGCGGAGAGGGAGGTGTCTCAGTCCCCGCTGCCCTCTATGGGGGATCAGATGAGAGCGGACCGCTTGTCCGCTCTCATCAGATCCGATCCGATTACTGAACGGATGGAAAAATAGGGTTTCCATCCGTCCAGATTTCAAGCACAGGATCGGATGCGGATGGCAGCGGGTGTCAGCGGAGGCGTCTCCGCTGACACCCGCTGCCCCATAGAGCTGCATGGAGGATCCGATCAGATCCGCCTAAAAAACTGATAGGCGGATCTGATCGGATCGCCCGTGTGAAAGAGCCCTTACTCTTTAACCACTAAGACCGGAAGGATTTGCCCCCTTAAAGAGGAAGTAAACCCTCCTCTGCAAGTTGTACCTATAGGTAAGCCTATGATAATGCTTACCTATAGGTACTGTAAATATCTCCTAAACATGTACCGTTTAGGAGATAGTTACCTTACATGCTGCCAGTGACGTCACTGGCGCATGCGCTCTGAAGGAATGGCCGCTCATGCCTTTCCGTCAGAGCCCCGTGCCGTGACCGTCGGCTCCCGCGCGATCCCGGAAGACGGGCGACTGAACATGTCGCCTGTCATAGAGGTAAGCGGGCGGCACGGCAGGGGCTTGTTCTAAGGTAAGTATTTCATAATGAGCTAGTATGCGATGCATACTAGCTCATAATGGGTTTCTCTTGCAGGTTGAAAAAAAAAAAAAACATTTGGGGTTTACAACCTCTTTAATGACCAGACCCTATTTTGCGATTCGGCACTGCGTTATTACTTTAATGGACAATTGCCTGGTCGTGCGATGCTGTACCCAAATAAAATTGACGTCCTTATTTTTCCCACAAATAGAGCTTTCTTTTGGTGGTATTGGATTACCTGTGCGATTTTTATTTTTTGCGCTATAAACAAAAAAAGAGCGACAATTTTGAAAAAAAAAAAAACAATATTTTTCACATTCTGTTATGACATTCTCAAAAAAAAAAAATTATTAAAAAACAAAAACGCAATAAGCGCATTTTGATTGGTTTGCGCAAAAGTGATCGCGTCTACTAACTACGGGGAAGATTTATGTTATTTTTTTTTACTAGTAATGGCGGAGATCTGCGTTTTTGCAGGACTGCGACATTGCGGCGGACAGATCGGACACCTAACTGACATTTGACACTTGTACCAGTGATATTACTACAGTAATCAGTGCTAAAATATGCCCTGCTATTGTAATAATGACACTGGCAGGGAAGGGGTTAACCCTGTGGGTGATCAAGGGGTTAAATGTGAGCCTAGGGGAGTGATTCTAACTGTGGGGGGGCGTGGCTTCTGAACTGACCATTGAGACCTATGATCCTATATAGAAGGATCACATTGGCTCAATGACCATTCCAGGGAGAAGAACGGTCGGCTGTGTTTACAACGGTCGACCTTCCTTCTCAACGGGGAGCGATCGCAGGTGTCAGGCGATAAGCAGAGCCGCCTGACCCCGTGCATCGGCTTACCCGCTGACGATCGGGGACGGGAGTGCGCCTGTGGCGGCGCGCGCGCGCCTCCAAGCTGCTACCAAGCAAAAAAACTTACCCATACGTCGGTTTGCCTGGGAGAGCCACCCTGCCGCAGTATATATGCGGTAAGCGGACAGCAAGTGGTTAACAAGTTGTTAAATATCGATAAAGGATCATAGCCCTTAAATTTTCACCAAGAAAAACAGATGATTTGCGGGAGCCCTAAGATTTGCCTTGACCTATCTTATTATACTATAATAATTTACTATTTAAAGCAATTTGTTAGTAAAGTTTAAACTTTTAGAAGGTAAAGTCCTGCTTAATCGCTGTCCTAAATAGATGCCTGCTACTACTTTTATTAGCCTATCCATTTGGCCTACCCTGTGATCATGGTTTTGTTTCTGACTTTGGTGCAATGCCCCACCCACCTGTCAACCCCCTATCCATTGAAAGAGCCCCTACTGGCCATCAAGGGTCTCTTTGGACAGGGGGACTGTGTGTGGGGCTCATCTCCGAGGACAGCACTTAGTCCCAAATCAGGAAAGTTATTACCTAAAGCTGTGCATAAACGTTAGATTAATATTATTATACAGGATAACAATTGCCTGATCCAGCCATTTTTCCCAGATTGAGTCACAGTCTACGTGCTGCTCATAATTATCAGCTGATCAACTACTTTTGGAAGAAAAATGATTGGGTAGGCTAAAAAAAAAATCTCATCACCCTCTGTATGGACTTCCTTAGCAACACATTGGAGTTCATTCACTAAAACCGGGGAATGCAAAATCTGGTGCAGCAGTGCATAATAGCCAATTAAACATTGACAAACAATATTGGAAGCCAATTGGTTTCTACGCAGAGCTGAAAATTATGGAAAATTCCCTATGGGTGGGACTTTAAACTGGCACCAAAAAAGTAGTAGATGGTATATAGGTAAAAACAATTTTTATGAATATAAATCTATAAAAGCACTAATACATGAAAATGTATAGCAGCATATACAAATATGATACAAACCGGAAGACATGGAGAAACCAAGTACATAGCACCATGAGCTACAACGGGTTGACATCACCCAACGCGTTTTGGGGCTGAAAAGCTCCTTTATCAGGGCTATGACTGAAGTTGACAACCTATATCAAAAAGGTGATATATAAGCAAAATCCATTTCGTAATAGAAGCAATACATATACTCCTCAGGGACCTTGGTTTTTGTCTATCAGTACATCCTGCCCATCGAATATAATGATGTTATGTAAAAATACTGAAGTGTACCAATAAGCTGCAAGGTCACCAACAGAATCGTCTTGGATGATGGGTGTCAAAAGGGAGCGCAAACCCAATCCAACATCAAGGAGAGGTGTGTCTCCATGGATGTACTAATATACTCCTCTAGGGCCTTGGTTTTTGTCTATATATTGCTTCTATTATGACATGGATTTTGCTTATACATCACCTTTTGATATAGGTTGTCAACTTCAGTAATACCCGTGATGAAGGAGCTTTTCAGCCCCGAAACGCGTTGGGTGATTGATATCAACCCGTTGTAGCTCATGGTGCTATATACTTGGTTTCTCCATGTCTTCCTGTTTGTATCATTTGTATATCCTGCTATACATTTTCATGTATTAATAAAAATTGTTTTTACCTATATACCATCTACTACTTTTTTGGTGCCATTAAAGTCCCAGCCATAGGGGATTTTCCATAATTTTCATATTTTAGGGACATGGCACTATTTTGAGGTTAACACTGACTATATTCCATATATTCTATGCAGAGCTGCACCAGATTTTGCATTCTCCAGTTTTAGCAAATCAACTCCCATGAGTTACTAAGGAAGTCCATATGGGGGGGGGGGGGGGTGACAAGATGTTACAGCCTAGTAATTTTATTATCAATCAGCTGCTGTACTTGCAGGTTTCTAATGAGGAAAGTGGCAGAGTCTGTATCCCTCTAGACCTAATTTCCCTTTCAGGAGTATCTCACCAAAATGTTTTTTGTTGCAGGGGATGCCCAAAAATCAGACATATTTTAGTGCAGACTTCTTGGAAAATCAGTGAGCCAATCACACAAGCAGGAAATTACATTTCTGGGAGGCGTTCTGAATACCATCTGTGTACGAAATGCCTCCAGGTTGCAAGATTATATTACATTTTACAGAAAGTTACAGCGCTGCAGATTGAAAAGGAAAAGTAATGTCTAATGACACTCAATTACAATATGACTTGTGCATGCTATATTAATGTTTTTGTCTCCATGAAAGTGGAGTTACCCTTTAAGTTACCGACCTGCACAAGTATTAGCTTATCGGGGGACAGGGTCTTCTAATGGGACTCATTGAATAGAGAAGATAACAGATGACAACCTTTGTGCTTGCACTTTAAAAAAACAAATCACCAATGGCAGCTCAAAAATTTCTATCTTAACCAGTTTCATGCAAAATGGCTGTGGACCAGTAGACATTTCCCCAAGAACGATGGCAGAAAAGGTAATTTGACATCCCTGAAAAACTCATACAGAGATGATGATTTGCAATCTAATTTAACCAGAGGCCAGAAACAGAAACCGCTCAGACTGCAAATGCTTTTTTTCCCCCCCTTTATTCAATGAAAATGGGAGCAGCTAGCTATCAATCACAAAGTTCCCAGTCTGCTGGAAAATGTATAGCCAATAATGATTGCCTCCAAGATCCGAAATTCTTTCAATCCTGACTATCACGGTCCTAAAACCATTGCATATCGTACTTTTGTCTGACCATGTATGATCAGCTTTACCGAGTGTCTGAAGAGCAAATACACAGTCCACCTTTCTAAAACGGGGGACAATGGATCGTTCAAGGGGTGGCATTTTAGATTTAAAGCGGAGTTCCGGCCTCGGGGGTGAAATTTAGCTAAAAGTACCCCCGGGACAGTCAGGACTAGTACATTCCACAATGGATAGCCTCTGAAATGTCCCGGGTCGCACTTACCTTTTAGAAGAAATACTTACCTTGAAAATTTCTTCACCAGCGCTGCCATCTCAGATGTGGGCAGCTGAAGCCAGCGCGTCCTCTTCCGTGTCCCCTTCTCCCAGAATGCGCCTGCACAGGCCCCGCTCGTCACTTCCGGTGCGGGCACGTCATCCCTCCACAGTTTCTGGGTATGCCCAGAAGCTGTTTAGCAGGGAATGACGCGCCTGCACCAAAACTGATGAGGCGCATTGATTCCTGGGAGCGATGACGTTCAGCTCCCAGGAATCAATGCAAGGAGGAAGTGACGGCGCAGGTCGCGGCCACAGAGGGAGGAAGTTGAAGAAAGGGGAGTATATTTTCTTCAATAACAAGGTAAGTAAACAAAAAAAAAAAAATCGTAATTATCCATTTGTTTTTCAGGTGACCTAGAGAAAGCGGATGGCACGAAATCGATTGTCGATTTTGAGGCCGGAACTCCGATTTAAAAAAAAAAAAAAATCAGAAAAGTGGTACCTCAGCCAAAGATTGTAGAACAAGGGGAGGACCTTTCTAGTGGTTTATGTCCCTCATGGGAAGAAGCATCACCACATCCTATTATGGTCACCAGCATAGAAAGGGAAAAGGATATCTCTGCCAAGGTGATAAAGAAAAATAAAACCTAAAAGTGGTTTTAAACATACTCCACATATGGCACTTTTCCACTGCAAGTACCGGCTCGGCTCTACTCGGCCCTGCTTGGCCCTGTTTGCTTTTCCACTGCGGTACCGCATGGTACGGTGTCAGAACGGTTCGGTACGGTACGGTATAGGTTTGCTTTTCCACTAAAGTAGTACTAAAGTTAAGTGGGTGGGATAACAACGGGGTGGGTGGGATTCTCTGACCAATCAGTGGCTAGTAGTGACTGCATGCAAAGGATTGTGGGATATGGTACCAGTTTGGTACCTGTTGGAACCACAATCGAGTAGGTACTGTTTTTTCAGAGCCGTACCGTACCGTACCGTTCGGTTCTATGCAGTGGAAAAGCAAACCTATACCGTACCGTACCGTTCCGACCCTATACCATGCGGTACCGCAGTGGAAAAGCACAAAAGCGTGCCGAGCCGGTACGGTTCTATGCAGTGGAAAAGCGCCATTGACCCATTTAAAAAGGGAAACATTCTGTGCCAAGGTGCAGGTAGGGACCGCCATTATTCTCAGTGCGGTTCCTACTATCACCAATTGCACACAACAGACTACATGTTTGAAAATTTGCAGAAACATTGGCTGCTGCTGAAAGTCTGAAACCTCAACACAGAATTAAAGGCTCCTGGAAGGATTTGGAGTTTAAGGAGGAGCTCCAGTCTGGGCAGAAAAAGCAAAAAAAAAAAAAACAAATACTGCAGCTGCTGACTTTTAATATAAGGAAACTTATCTGTCCAGGGATACATTGATTTCAGCACCGGGGCCGATTCATCAATCGGCATCTTCACTAAGAAAAACCGGCAATGAAGCCTTCAGGGGGCTGTAAATACATGGAGATCGCCGCAGCACTCTTAGCCGGAAGTGGGGACCTGTCAAAGTCAGGTACTCGGTGCCCCCTCCTCCCCACAAAGTGCCAAATGTGACTTTTAAATAGAGCTCTGCTTTGAGCTAGACCCGCTTGGGTAGGCAAACATCCACACTCCAGATGCTGCATAACTACATGATGCATTGCTAGACTGACAGCCACAAATGACCCCCACAGGCGCGACGGGACTTGTAGTTTTGCAACAGGTGAAGTTTTCCTACCTTTGCAAAGGGAACGCATTTGTGGAGGGCTTATAAAAAGTAAAAGTAAATTTACATTTACAGCGCACATTTCCACCTTTTTCCTAAATTTAAACTTCAGCATGCATATCTGAAATCATTTAATGCTAATAAAAATGAAACAAAACAAAAAAAAGTTTTTGATTTAGCCCTCGTTCACACCGGTGCAATTTGTCATGCAATTTCACAGTTACAAATAGCATGACAAGTTGCACCCAATTGCCGGCAATGGAACCGTTCAAACTGCCACGACTCATGTCACAGAGACTTTGAAAAAGGTTCCTGCACTTCTTTTTTCTGATTTCATTGTGACTGGACTACTGTTAAACAAAGTAGCAATTAAACTGGGAGGTGCAAATTGCACTCATCTGCAGCTTTCAAATCGTGCTGAAGTAGCGCCATTTCAAAGCCACACTGGTGTGAACCAGGGCTGACCTACCTTTTGTGCCCACTTCCTGGTTCTCTTGGTGCCTTCAGCCTCTTTTTTTTTTTTTTTTTTTTTGTAAAAAAAAAAAAAAACACAAACATGGTATACTACTTACCTGTTCTGTGCAACGATTTTGCACAGAGCAGCCCCATCGGCTTCTGTGTTTTCCTGTTGGCACTCTAGGCCCCTCCTCCTCTGTGGGTGCCCCATGCAAACTGCTCCACAGCTGTGTTAACCCGGCTCCATTGACAGCCAGTCACAGTCTCCTGACATGGAAACCCCGCATCAGTGTGAACACAGCCAAAAAAAAAAAACCCACACAACACTTGCAAGTGCTCAAAAGGTGAACAAATTTTTCATATCTAACAGGGCCCCTTGACTGCATAGGCGAATTCTGAAAAAGGGAGAGCCATCCTATTTGTCACATTTACCATTATTCCAAAAGTAAAAGAAAATCCCACATTTTGGGTTGTCCCCAGGAACTGGGACAGTAGTTCAAGTGACAACCAGGAATTGCTGCACTTCAGAGAGATTTTCTCTCACTTACTGGTTTGACTATGGGACAGGAAGTGAAGGAAAATCTCCCCAATGGGACACAAATGACAAAAATAAACCTTAGAGGGCTTACAACCCCCTCCTTACTCTATCAAAAAATAAAAAGTTGCCTTTAGTTCTACTTTAAATGTTCATTTAGGTCTAGTGGGTGCATAAAAGTGGTTTTACTTACCCCATCCTCCTCCCCCTACATGCCAGGTCCTTTAGCATCCAATGTAGGGCTACAGACTCAGCATTGGACATGATGATGTCACAGAACCTGCAGCTTCCAGAACATGGGGAAGGAGAAGAAGCTGTGGGGACGGGTCATACCGCCCAAGCCGAGGATCAGGTAAGTAATTGTCCTTTCACACGGGCGGTACACGTATGACCGTTTTTTGTCCCATTTTTTTGCGGATGAAAAACGGACATAATGCATGTCAATGGGATTGCGGATGTCAGAGGATGATGGCATCCGATTTGCGTCCTTTCCTATCAGTTCCTTTTTTTTGGAACGGAAGACGCAAAATCGGATGTCCCGCTGACATCCGCAATCCCATTGACATACATTATCTCCGTTTATCATCCGCAAACAGATGGGATGATAAACAGACATACGGACCGGATGACACAAGTCCGTAAAAAAAAAAAAAAGTGCCGGAGCGGATCAAAAAGACGGTCCGCCCCGTGTGAAAGGACCCTTAAAGTGCTTTTTTGAGGCTCCCCCAGACATAAATGAACATTTAACCCTTGCTGGGTGGGGGCAGCCCTACGTGTTTTTTTTTCCCAGGGTTCAGCTTTAATTTCTTAATGAATGATGATGGATAACAATGTATCCTATCTCACTGCACATAATCCACTGACTACATGATGTCACAGTCCTCTCCATTGTGTCACTTCCAGTATGAAAACTTTATGAATAATAACAAAGCTCACAATGATAACACATATAATAATAAACCTCACCCTGCCAGCTGGGTATAGTAGGCAGTAAAAGAATGGCAGGTGAGGGAGTGTGGAGACACACTAGGCATGTTACTGCTCATACATCTCATTGTTTTCTCTCCAATAAACCTTCAGTGTCACCATTCCTTCATCTGTACATTGAGGGGCATCAGGTGACACCCGTAACAATACAATGCTCCCTGCACAGGCTGAGGCTTACCCACTGCAAAGCGTGCATGCCTGCTGACAGAGCTGTGCAAAGCACTGCAAGACTTCCTTAACAGGGCTGCCATGCTTCCTCCCTGCTGACCTCCACTTCTAGGATCCTTGCTTTGACGCCCTCCGTGACGTACAGGTGTCAGCCGACTGACAGCTCATGTAGCCAATAGCTGCCAAGGTTTTCGGTAGCGCGGCCAATGAACGGAGCGGAGAAAGCATCACGCCCCCCACACGCCCCCCACACGCCTCTGGCTGCAGAATGACTGAGGATCTTCCCAGCTGCTTGCTGCGCTCTATTGGCTGAGACGGGAAGAAGAGATGCTGTGATTGGCTGCTGAAGCGGTTCTGCCAGTCTATAGTTATATAAATATATACTACATTGATTATAGTAAAAGAGACAGTGAATGAGAAATCCCGGCATTCCATTCAGAAGTCTCCCTCTGATTCCAGGTTCTGATAAGGATTGATGGCTTTCATGTTCTGCTGCAGCTGGAGAAAATTCCCTTAGATGTGTGACATCTGTCACATACAGGTCCTGCTTCATCACTGAAGGTCACACCACACACATTACAATCTCACTGTACAATCTACCAACATCTATGTAGTGCAAGAGCCTGCCTGATTGGATATATTAGGTAGGTCTTCATATTACATAATGGGGGTGATTTACTGAAACAGGAGAGTAAATCTGGTGCAGCTCTGCATAGAAAACAATCAGCTTCCAGGGTTTTTGTCAAAGCTCACTAGCTCCTTCCTGCCTGCTGCACATATATATGTGGCCTCACGGAAGTGGGCTTTTTTTCAATGGGGCGTATCTCCCTTTGTGCTGGGAGCGCACCTCAAAGCGTGCTTACAGCACAGAGACCGGGGTCTCATCTAGAGCCCCGTGTATCGTACTAACAGGGCCGGCGCTACCTGTAAGGCGACCTAGGCAGCCGCCTAGGGCGCTACTTATCAGGGGGCGCCGGCGGAAGCCTGACTCAGCGCCGAGGTAAGTCACTAGTGGCGGCCCATCCATTAGGGGCGCCGCCCCCTCTATCCATGTGTCCGGCCCCCTAATCTACATGCAGAGCGCCGGATGCATGGATTCCAATGAGGGTTTTTTTTTTTTTTTTTTTTTGAAGCAGAGGCTCTAATAACGTAAAAATGTTGAAAGTGCTTGATATTAAATAAATAGATATAATTTATAAAGTGCACATGTGACTCATAGTTTTCAGAGACTATTTATAGTGAAGAAACACACATACCCTGTGCCTTTAAAAAGTGCGATAATAAAGTGCATAAGTGCTAGTGCAAAACAAAAGACACAAAACTGAAATAGGGCAGTGGTTTTTTATTTTTCATTAAACATACCATGTGTGATGTGTTTCACACATCACACATGGTATGTTTAATGAAAAATAAAAAACCACTGCCCTATTTCAGTTTTGTGTCTTTTGTTTTGCACTAGCACTTATGCACTTTATTATCGCACTTTTTAAAGGCACAGGGTATGTGTGTTTCTTCACTATAAATAGTCTCTGAAAACTATGAGTCACATGTGCACTTTATAAATTATATCTATTTATTTAATATCAAGCACTTTCAACATTTTTACGTTATTTATTCACCAAGTGTATTTTTTAACACGGTAGCGCCGTTCACAACCCCACTAGCACATATTTCACTCTTTAACCCTTTTGGGTTTGGTTGTTGGCAGCTTACACCGTACCTACTCTCACTGTATATTCCATAGCGCTGGTCACCTTAGTTTCAATTAGAGGCTCTAATAGGCTTCAAAAAAGGGTGGGCCCGGGGCGCAGAGCACTGCGCTCTGAGTCCACCCAGTTATGTGACAATAGTGAATGAATATTTGCTATTGCCACACTGATTCTCCTCCCAGCCAATCAGTAAGCGGGTCCTGAGACCTGTTTCCTAATTGACCAAAGGAGAAGTCATCCTATTGGCGGAGGAGGAGGAGGGAGGAGACGGCCTCCGAGAGGGGACATGGAGGAGACTGTCTGTCAGTCCGGAGGAACAAGGTAAGTGAACTGGTACTGGGGGGGATATGGTGTGGACTGGACTCTGGAGTGACGGGGGGAGGTCCATGGCCAGGTCCATCTCCCGCCCCCCCGACCGATGGAGCACCAGCCGCCACTGGTTTTCACCCCTTCAGCAACTTGGGATGGGGGGGTGGGAGAGCATATGGGAGGCGGCAATTTTTATTTTGCCTAGGGCGGCAAAAATCCTTGCACCGGCCCTGCGTACTAACCATCGGGACCCGGGACTGTCAGTTGTGGATCACCTGATTGCTGTGTAGCACACTCTAGTGCAGGGATCCTCAAACTACGGCCCTTTAGCTGTTGTGGAATTACACGCCCCATGAGGCATTGGAAAACTCTGACATTCACAGACATGACTGGGCATGATGGGAATTGTAGTTCCTGAACAACTGGAGGGCCATAGTTTGAAGACTCCTGCTCTAGTGTGTGCTAGTGGTAGTGTAGGTTAAATTAGAGTAGGTAAATTTAGTTAGCCGTGAATCTGGGTCAGCGTTCAGTGAGTCTGGGCTGGATGACTCATCCTGACAGTTCCTCTGGTGCCTTCCCTTGTTTCTGGAAAACTGGAGAATGTTCTAGAGCTAGGGGGCAGGATATTAGGAGGGGCTGCTTGGAATATTAATGAGGTCTCAGCCAATCCCCAGGAGTGGACTGGCAGGGGGCAGAGAATATCTCATTAATAGACATTGACCATGCCAGCAGGGGCAGTCGGATGGAAGATGGAGATACAATGCTGAGGAGGCTGTCAGTGGCCCTCAGGGGCGCCCCCTAGTCTGGGGGGAGGGGGGGAGACCTTGGGCCGGGGGTCAGGGGTTGGAAGGATCCTGCAACAACATATGGGTGGAAGCCCTTCCTGGAGGCACAGGACAAGAGAGGACAGCTTGAGTAGATCAGCACTGCTGGGGACTGACGGGGGGAGACAGTGGTGTGCTGAAGTCTTCATGCTTCCCTGAGAGATCTCCCTTTGAGTCAGCCTGGTGAGCTGGTGTGAGTCAGCCAGATGGAGCTGGTGAAGAGTCAGTCTGGAGGACTGGTGTGGAGAAGTCAGTCTGGAGAACTGGTGTGGAGAAGTCAGTCTGGAGGACTGGTGTGGAGAAGTCAGTCTGGAGGACTGGTGTGGAGAAGTCAGTCTGGAGAACTGGTGTGGAGAAGTCAGTCTGGAGAACTGGTGTGGAGAAGTCAGTCTGGAGGACTGGTGTGGAGAAGTTAGCCTGGAGGGCTACTGAAATGAACTGCTGTAGCCAGGTGGGTTGGCAGTGCCTGAAGAGGTGGTGCTAGGACCAGTGGCCACAGGGAGGAAGTGATGTGAAAATATAAGCTGTGTCACTCTACTGTTCTACACTCGTAGGGGCTGCGAGCTCCTGCCTGTAATGGGCTGCTGCTACATCTGACTGGAGCCTGTCAGATCATCACAGAGTGGCGTAACTGGAACAAGCAAGTGTGTGCCAGAGGAATAAGTTTACACTGTATATAGACTGTATGATGGAAAATATCCCTGAAGTTGTCTCTAAAGTTTTCTTGCTAAAGTCAAGTGGGCATCCCATAATCTTCCATCCCCATCCAAATTATTAACCCTCAATAAATAACAAAAACAAAGTCACAGTTCCTTGACTCTGGAGTGCCTGTGAAAATTCAGCGTGCCTGGCTGTACAGGAGTGGGGAATCCGGTTTACTTGTGGCTCCTTAGGGGGTGCACTATAGCAGTGATAGCCTCTGATTGGCTATTACAGTGATCAGTCAACTGTGAGCCAGCCCCTATGCTAACTTCCAAAATGAAGACAAAGATATATTGTATCTTCCTCTTCTTACAGGAAAGGAAATGTAAACAAACCAAAGTGCATAAAAAAAAAATTGAGTTTAAGGTTTGCCAGGGTTAGTGTTAGGGTTAAGGTCTGCATCAAAGGTCACGGTCAGCATATTTTGGGTAGAATTAAAAATATATATTTTTTTTAAATTTGTATCATTGTCAGTTAGTGTCAGTGTCAGGCAAGAAAAAAAAAATTGCAAAATGCGCACCATTGTTTCTGGGGTGTACTAAGGGTACAAAAATACCACAGGGATGTGGTATTGCTGAAATTGTCAAGAGTAGGAGAATTTATTTTGGGTTGTTCTTTAGAGCCGGTTCACACTGAGGCGATCCGACTTCGAGGGGCGACCTGTGAAGTCGCGGTGCACAGCGGCCTGCAGGGACTTCACATAATGGAAGTCTATGCAAGTCGCTCCCAGGTCGCCCCAAAGTAGTACAGGACCCTTTTTCTAAGTCGGAGCGACTTGTGTCGCTCCTATTAGAACGGGTCCTGTACTATTCAATGGCGAGCGACCGACCGCGACTTGTCAGGCGACTTGGTCGCCTGACAAGTCGCGCTAGTCTGAATGGGCTCTTAGTGGTAAATTATGATAATAGCAAAAAATATACAGCTAAATTTAAATAAATATATATTTAGGTATATAAATATTTTGGGCCAGATTTCTTTGATAATAAAAACAAAAATCAGGAGATATCCGTTACCATTTACCCTTAAAAGGAAGCCCAATTTGTCCTGAAAAAAAAAAAAAAAGGTATAGACTACCTGGATACACTAAGTAGTTGTGACCAGTGGCGGCCCGTGCATAGGGGGCGCCAGGGCGCCGCCCCCTACCCCTAAAAAAAAGAAAAAAAAAAAAGAAAAAAAAAATGACAAAGCGAACAAATAAAGTTGTAAAAAAAAAAAAATTGGGTTCGCCGGCCTCTGTGATGGAACTGGTGGCTAGGGGAGGGTGGGGTTTACGTCCCAGAAGAGGCACCGATTGGCTGCCTTCTGGGGGCATAACCCGGGCGCAAGTCTTTGCGATTGGACACCCCCACTTTCTGATATCCTGGCTGTGATTGGTCCAGTCTCCAGCCTGGACCAATCATCATCCAGGACATCCGATCCCTGAAGTCACAATGGGGGCGGTGCCGGTGCGTGAGTCAGTCACTCACCGTCACCGCCGCTTGGAGGACGAGGGAGAAGCTGCTCACCTCCCCGCCGCCGCCGCCGCCGCCGCCGCAGAGAGAACGAACTGGATCGAGGAAGGAAGAACCCGCCGCCGCCGCCAGGTAAGTGCATTAAATTGAAGGGAGCATGCACACTGGTCTCTGCATTGATTGGGGGACAATGCTGTGGGCACTCTGCATTTATTGGGGTACAATGCTGTGGGCACTCTGCATTTATTGGGGTACAATTCTGTGGGCACTCTGCATTTATTGGGGTACAATGCTGTGGGCATTCTGCATTTATTGGGGTACCATGCTGTGGGCACTCTGCATTTATTGGGGTACAATGCTGTGGCACTCTGCATTTATTGGGGTACAATGCTGTGGGCACTCTGCATTTATTGGGGTACAATGCTGTGGCACGCTGCAATCATTGGGGTACAATGCTGTGGCACTCTGCATTTATTGGGGTACAATGCTGTGGGCACTCTGCATTTATTGGGGTACAATGCTGTGTCACTCTGCAATCATTGGGGTACAATGCTGTGTCACTCTGCAATCATTGGGGTACAATTCTGTGGCACTCTGCAATCATTGGGGTACAATGCTGTGGGCACTCTGCAATCATTGGGGTACAATGCTGTGGGCACTCTGCAATCATTGGGGTACAATGCTGTGGCACTCTGCAATCATTGGGGTACAATTCTGTGGCACTCTGCAATCATTGGGGTACAATGCTGTGGCACTCTGCAATCATTGGGGTACAATTCTGTGGCACTCTGCAATCATTGGGGGACAATGCTGTGGGCACTCTGCAATCATTGGGGACAATGCTGCGGCGCTCTGCATTGAAGGGGGCATGCACGCTGAACTCTGCATTGTGGGGGCACAGCACAGTGTTCATTGCATTGAAGGGGGCACAGCACAGTGTTTATTGCATTGAAGGGGGCACAGCACAGTGTTTATTGCATTGAAGGGGGCACAGCACAGTGTTTATTGCATTGAAGGGGGCACAGCACAGTGTTTATTGCATTGAAGGGGTCACAGCACAGTGTTTATTGCATTGAAGGGGGCACAGCACAGTGTTTATTGCATTGAAGGGGGCACAGCACAGTGTTTATTGCATTGAAGGGGGCACAGCACAGTGTTTATTGCATTGAAGGGGGCACAGCACGGTGTTTATTGCATTGAAGGGGGCACAGCATGGTGTTTATTGCATTGAAGGGGGCACAGCACAGTGTTTATTGCATTGAAGGGGGCACAGCACATTGTTCATTGCATTGAAGGGGTCACAGCACATTGTTCATTGCATTGAAGGGGTCACAGCACAGTGTTTATTGCATTGAAGGGGGCACAGCACAGTGTTTATTGCATTGAAGGGGGCACAGCACAGTGTTTATTGCATTGAAGGGGGCAGAGCACAGTGTTCATTGCATTGAAGGGGGCACAGCACAGTGTTCATTGCATTGAAGTGGGGACAGCACAGTGTTTATTGCATTGAAGGGGGCACAGCACAGTGTTTATTGCATTGAAGGGGGCACAGCACAGTGTTTATTGCATTGAAGGGGGCACAGCACAATGTTTATTGCATTGAAGGGGGCACAGCACAGTGCTTATTGCATTGAAGGGGGCACAGCACAGTATTTATTGCATTGAAGGGGGCACAGCACAGTGTTTATTGCATTGAAGGGGGCATAGCACAGTGTTTATTGCATTGAAGGGGGCACAGCACAGTGTTTATTGCATTGAAGGGGGCACGCACGCTGGTCTCTGCATTGAAAGGGGGCATAGCACAGTGTTCATTGCATTGAAGGGGGCACAGCACAGTGTTTATTGCATTGAAGGGGGCACGCACGCTGGTCTCTGCATTGAAAGGGTGCACAGCACAGTGTTCATTGCATTGAAGGGGGCACAGCACAGTGTTCATTGCATTGAAGGGGCACGCACGCTGGTCTCTGCATTGAAAGGGGGCATGTACCATCTCCTGTACCATGACCTGTGCCATGCCTATACCATATCTGTGCCATGCCTATACCATCTCCTGTACCATCACCTATGCCATGCCTATACCATCACCTGTGCCATGCCTGTACCATGACTTCAAAGTCACGCAATTTTTTTACTGCGTTTTTTGGCGCGAAGCAATACCTATTACATTTTTCTTTTTGCGCCCCCCCCCCCCAAAAAATTTTGAGCACCAGCCGCCACTGGTTGTGACGATATGTACAGTTTTACTAACACATGTCAAAGTTGCAAAATTGTGCTTGTGCATTCAGATTACCTTATTTTTTGCTCCATAAGACGCACCTAGGTTTTAGAGGAGGAAAACAAGAAAAAAAATATTCTGAACCAAATGGTGTACTAAAATATTTATTAAAATATAACAGAATAATATTTCAACCATGTGAAGTAAATGTAATGTAAATGCTGTGTGGGTATATATGGTACACCCCAGTATATAGTGGTGGGTATAATGCTGTGTGAGTATTTATGGTACACCACAGTATATAGTGGTGGGTATAATGCTGTGTGGGTATTTATGGTACACCCCAGTATATAGTGGTGGGTATAATGCTGTGTGGGTATTTATGGTACACCCCAGTATATAGTGGTGGGTATAATGCTGTGTGGGTATTTATGGTACACCCCAGTATATAGTGGTGTGTATAATGCTGTGTGGGTATTTATGGTACACCCCAGTATATAGTGGTGGGTATAATGCTGTGTGGGTATTTATGGTACACCCCAGTATATAGTGGTGGGTATAATGCTGTGTGGGTATTTATGGTACACCACAGTATATAGTGGTGGGTATAATGCTGTGTGAGTATTTATGGTACACCACAGTATATAGTGGTGGGTATAATGCTGTGTGGGTATTTATGGTACACCCCAGTATATAGTGGTGGGTATAATGCTGTGTGGGTATTTATGGTACACCCCAGTATATAGTGGTGGGTATAATGCTGTGTGGGTATTTATGGTACACCCCAGTATATAGTGGTGGGTATAATGCTGTGTGGGAATTTATGGTACACCACAGTATATAGTGGTGAGTATAATGCTGTGCAGGTATTTATGGTACACCACAGTATATGTGGTGGGTATAATGCTGTGTGGGAATTTATGGTACACCACAGTATATAGTGGTGAGTATAATGCTGTGCAGGTATTTATGGTTGGTACACAGTAGTAGATTTGCTTGTAGATCTGTGCTGTGGTGTGGCTACGGAAACATGTGGCTGCAGTATAGAGCAAAGCCGCTGCTTCCTGTATATGGCTCCTCCTGTCACTGGCGGAGTGCATCTGATGTCACTCCGCCTGTGAGCCGGGACTATACAGGGAGGAGCGGCTTAGTTCTAGACTGACTACTGAGCCGGGAGTCGGGACGCCGCACCACAGGGAGACCGCAGCGTGGGGAGACTCAGGGACACAGCGAAGAGTCTCACGGATACTGGCCGGTATGTAGGGATTTAGTCAGTATTCGCTCCATAAGACGCACATACATTTCCCCCCATTTTTTTTTGGAGGGGGAGTGTGTCTTATGGAGCGAAAAATACAGTAGTTTTACCCTTAGGTGTGAAGGGGTTAGACTAGCTGAAGTTAGAAGCTGATTGGCTACCATGCACAGCTGCACCAGATTTTGTGGTAAATCAACCCCAATGCAGCCCTCTTTTGGGAAGGGGAGGGTTATGAGAAACTGTACTCCTGAAATAGGATATTGTGCTCAAGCCTCTTACAAACAAGCAGATTATCAGACAAATTTTTGTCCCTTTTTTTCTTGCATGGTAGTCTCATATCGAAAGTGAAGAGGTTACTTTCATACAAAAATTCTCGTAAGACAGAATTTAACTTCAGAAGTGATGTCATGTGTTGAATTGTTTTGTACCGTATGTATTCTTTCGTTTCCCAGCATGCCTAGTCTTGCTCTTATGATTTTTTTGGACGAAAACTGTACTAATTAGATGAAAATTGGACATTGTGTTCACTTACGATAAAAATTTATAGCCTGCACATCCAGTTTTTGTTGTCCAAAAATTCATATACAGCTGTCGAAAGCACTAAACTAATGATCCGAAAATCAGCAGATTGTTCCTCAGGCTAAATTTTACTTCCACTTTTCTTATCGTGTGTACGGGCCTTTAACCTGTAGGTAAATAAGAGAATCAGAACCTTCACTAAGTGGAAAAGGTTTGATAATAATGTTGGCAGTGCCTCCACCCAGGACAGGGTCTCTTTGAACAGAGGAGATTCCCTTCATGGGAAATCAACCATTTGATCTAATGAAAGTAACTAGAAGTATAGAAACTACTGAAACCAGCAAATAACATTAACCATAAGCAGGGCTGTCTTTAACACAGGGCAAAAGGGGCAGCTGCCCTGGGCCCAGTCGTTGGTGTGGGACCCAAAGAAGCTGCCCCTTGAGCCCACACTGCCTACAAATAGTTGATAAGTGGATTCGGGAGGGCCCAAGAAAATGTTTGCCCAGGGTCCAATAAATTTTAAAGACAGCCCTGACCATAAGCATACAGATGCATACTCGTATAGAAATAAATCAAGCTTTATATAAGAATACATTAAACACTTCAATACCGGGCACTTTCATTTTCCCTTCCTGCCCAGGCCAATATTCAGCTTTCAGCGGTGTCACACTTTGAATGACAATTGCGCAGTCATGCTACACTGTACCCATATGAAATTTATTTAGCATTTTTTTCACACAAATAGAGCTTTCTTTTGGCGGTATTTAATCACCACTGGGTTTTTTATTTTTTGCTAAATAAATGAAAAAAGACTGAAAAAAATGTTTTTCAAATATATAATCTTACTTCATAAGTTTAGGACAAATGAAAATATATGAAAATTGGTCAGTCCTGATGTACTGACGGCCTATCTCATTTCTTGAGGCCCTAAAATGCCAAGACAGTACAAATACCCACAAATGACCCCTTTTTGGAAAGTAGACAGTCCAAGGTATTTAGTACTACTCTGGGGACCAAGTGATCAGGATTTTTTATATATACATTATATTATTGTTTATACCGATGAATTTTATTTCATAAGCAACCATTTTTACTAAATTAAACTGGTTTATTCAGTATCTTTTGTTGTGATTAGCTTTGATTGGCCAAAGCTAATTACATGGAACAGGTGGGCTGTGATTGGCCCTGTCTGTGCAATGAGATCACTGTGACCAATCACACCAAGCAACACAATTGTAAACAATGGATGGCATAAAAGAAAGCTACCCATTCTTTACAACTGTCATGTGATCTGCTGTGGTTGGTCAAAGTGATCACATGATACTGGCAGTGGGCCATTGCCAGTATCATGTGCTGATGCCTCTGCGTGAGAGGCATGTTTGGAAGGATGTCATATGACGTCCTTTCAGAACAACAGTGCTCCTGCCCAGCCGTTATTGTACTATAGGCTGGGCGGGAAGGTGTTATAAACAGTAATTACATTCGATAGGCATTGTAAACATATTCTCGGGTATATATAGTTATTTAAAGAGATACCTCCAAATGAATGTTGCCGCAAAGTCCAGTTTCAGGGACCCCTGGGAATGATGCAGCGTCTGTCTGTGTATCAGAGACCTGAACACAAGATCAGTGGTGATGAAGAGACCCAACCAGCCTGGATCGCAGTCATTGTTATCTGGCAATAATTGTCTCTTCTGATCTGGTATTAGTAGCATGGACAGGAGATGTGGCTGAGACCTTCACTCTCTCCACTTCCTTCTTCCAACAACCCCAGAGACAGGAAGTGACATACATAATTATACATTACAGTGTAATACAAGCAGCTGACAATGAAGGGCAGCAGACTTCTACAATAGTTTTGTTATGGTAGATCTATGGGTGAGTGTACAGAAATTGTATGGTCAGTTTGTAATATGTATGTTAAGCCCTAAAACAAACCTTGAACCTAAACCAAACTAACTAATTTTGCCTTGCCTCTCTCAAATATGGAAATTCATTTTACAATTTTTTTTTATTTTATAGGTTTTTTTTCGTGCTTGCTTAGGTGAGAATGACATACGTAAAACCCAGCTTTGCCATACACCAACAAAAGTCCGCTTTTATGAAAGTTACAAAACTGTGGTGTGTATGCACAGGAAATCTCCTGCGTAGATTTCGCAAAGGGCTTTGCCAGGACTCAAAGGCACATCTGGGTAAATTGGATAACAATGAAAATGTAGATGCTGGAGGTTGGGGGATGGAGCCAAACACAAGAGGACAGAAGTTGCTCTTAAAAAGTGGTATTAAACAGTCAAATTACGCAAACCACTGAGAGGAAGCGTTTTTATAAGAGACCCTAGTGGTCTCTTCTATTATAAATGCTTCTTCCGGCAGTAATATAATATGAGCAATGCAAGCACAGCTCAGACCACATTTACAGCACCCACTGTGTGCTGTGGTGAAGTGACTCCAGCAGCCATGCGTGTGAGTAATGCCATTGTGGCCTGATCATTCAAGCGGCTAGAGTTAGAACCCGAAAGGAAGACCAGGCAAAGATGGAAGCATCTGGGATCTGCAGCACAGTTCTAGAGGGCTGCGTTTGACAGGTAAGTCTGCCATATTGTTTTAATATGTGGTACATACTAGCACATTATGGTATAAACCTGTAGGGTCCCATTTTTACCACGTGCCAAACTGCCGCAGTACATATTCTGCAGCGGGGTGGTTTGTACAGGGACTGTAACGTACCTGTACATCCGGGCTTTCTTCTAGGTCCACTCCCGCATGCGTGCACGCACCCGGAAACCCGAGCTGTCATTTGCTGCAGCACAAGCCAACCAGCGGGTCCTGGGCAATGGTTTATGGAGAGAGGATCTTAGGGAAAGGAGTGAAGGACCACTTTAAGGTTAAAAAAAAATAAAAAGCCAGAAAAGCGGAATAGGGAGAATGTTGCCTTCAAGCAAGATATTGCTGGGCTCCATGGACCAGTGAGCATGTGTTTATTATTTTGTATACAGGGACAAGGGATTTCAGTTTTCATTTTTGATAGACAAGGTGGAGCTTCTCCTAAATACATCCACAGCATTAAGGCCCTTTTACACAGGGGGAACTCTGCTTAACTCCAATTTGCTCAGCAGGGGATATGTCCACTGATTCGCGGCTGAGCGGATGGAAGACAGGTCTATCTCTGCTCAGTTTATGCAGAGCAGACACCGACATAGCCCACTCTGTTCTATGGGCAGCCGGATGTAAACAGACCGGCTGTTCATTTACACCTAACTGCCTTCTGATCTGATTCCGCCAGGCAGAGGGGAACAGATCCCCTTTTGTTTGTTTATGCTTGTTCGGATTGGAAGTAGGCAGGTGTAAGCAGACACAAGTCCGTTTACATCTGCCTCTCCATATAGGAGAATGGAGGGTCTAATCAGGTCCGTCTGAAAAATGGACCGGTGGACCCAATCTGACCTGTCCTGGGAAAGGGGCCTTAGGTTAAAAAAAACCCCAGTACTTTTTCCCCAAACCTTTATCTGATGTCCTTGTCACTGCCGCCAAGTGCAGGATCAATCAGCACCACTCCCTGAACTTTCTGGATACTCAGCTGACACTGAGGATGGTGGGATAGCTGTTTCTGATGAAAAACTGACAGCTAGTGAGAGATCCGCAGAATGCTAATGAGACACTATGCAGCTGATTATACAAAGTCATGTGAGTGTGATTTTATAAATGATTTTATGCTATGTGCAATCTTCTATCTATCTCTCTAATCTATGGAGATAATGTGAAATGGTGATCGATTGCATGGACCTCTTGAAGTGGACTGAACATAATTGAAGGATTACCCATTGGATCAGAAATTGTCTGTCGTTAAAGAGCGATTTTGCCAGTCTTAGTCAGAGAGGCAAAAAGAGGGTGAATGTATTTTCAGTTGTTGGTGGAGGTACTTCACGATGTAGGGTGGAGTAAGAAGTAGCCAATCAAGGATCTAAAAAAGAACACGGCATACATTGCTTTTCCTGTGGTGGAAGAAAATTGATGGTGTAATGCTTACAGGACATTCTGACAAGTTGTTTATTTATGGTTTGGTTATTGCAACATTTCATAAATTTTTTGATAAATATAAGTGCCGGTTCACACTGGGGCGACCTGTGAGGCGACCTGGTCGCCTCACAGGTCGCCGCAGGTTGCCTCCCATAGGGAAGCTGCGGACCCGTTCTAACAGGAGCGACACAAGTCGCTCCGACCTAGAAAAAGGGTCCGGAGCTTCTTTGGGGTGACCAGGAGGCGACAGCCATAGACTTCAATGTTATGAAGTCCGTGGCTGGCGCTCCGAGGTCGCGGCGCGCTGCTCGCACCGCGATCTTGGAGGTCGCCCCTGCAAGTAGCGTCGCGGTAATGTGAACCGGCGCTAACTGAATGAGATAGACACTTCATAATTTGTTTTACATTTTGTGGAGGAAAATTAAAGTGGTTGAAAACCTCTGAAATTAAAAATTACCAGATTATGTTCCTCTAAAGTGTGTACTGGCTTAAAGTTGTTGTAAAGTCAGAAGGTTTTTTATCTTAATGCAGAGAGAGGGACTCTCTCTCCTGATTGGCTGAGACACAGCAGCGGTGCCATTGGTTCCCACGGCTGTCTATCAAACTCAGTTAGCCAATCAGGAGAGAGAGGGGGTGGGGCTGAATGGAAGCTCTGTGTCTGAATGGATACACGCAGCTGCAGCTCGGCTAGGGTGCCACCATAGCAAGCTGCTTGCTGTGGGGGCCCTTAACAGAAGGGAGGGGCCAGGTATAAAGCAGGGTATAGGGATAATGGGATGCCCAACTTGACATGAAGAAACAACAGATGAGGACAAACTTCCTTCTTTATGTACAAAAAATGAAGATCCTGGACTGTACTCCCTCCAGAATAAATGCAGTCTCTATAGATCAGTGGCAAGATCCTTTATGGACCGGGAGCTCTAAGTTCCTTTTAAGATATAGCACAAAACTGCAAACTGTATGCAGAAGTATCTTGCTTTTGTAGAACTGCACCCAGTTCTGATGCTTGCAGATACTATCACCCCACCTGGCTGCCTTGACTACTGGCCCACCTAACTGCTTGACTACCAGCCTACCTGGCTGCTCTTAAGAACTCCCCAGGACAAGGGATCAGGATTAAGCACAACGCTGTCCTTGGAACGTAAGCTACAACTGGCAGAGTCTTTCCCTTTGTATGCCCCGGGGTGTGTTGAGGTACTCACAGTGTCCTTTGCTCTCCTCTGCACTGGGCAAGATTCCTGTTCAGGCCTCCAACTGATCAGATCTTCCAATGCCAGCCCGGATGTCCAAAGGCAATGGAGATTCCCCCCTTAGGCTCCCTTTTCTTCCTTTCTAGAGCTCCAGCCTAGAGGTAGAGCCCCAAGCACGGGGTCCCCTCCCAGGCCACACGCCAGCAACCTCAGCACTCCATCTTCCACCCAACTACCCTGCTGCTCAGGCTCCGCCATATTTATGGGCTGGTTCAGCCACCCTGCCAGTCCTCCTGCCTGGGGATTGGTCCAAACTTCCATCATCAATTAGACCAAGCTTCTTTACCTCCGCCCACTAGCTTCTGGAAGTTTCCAGGGATCTCCAGAACCAGGGGGAGGCAATAGAGGACTAGTCTGCATAGCTTTCCAACCTGAGCTGAATCTGAACCCTGGCCCAATTAACAGACTCATACAACTACCATAAGTCACAAAACACATTTACCTACACTAGTTGCTCATTGGAGGGTGCCACACCTATACATAAATGATGTATGCACCTAATTTCTCTGGGTTGTTGGCTTTGAAACCCTGGAAGGAAGAAGAGGAGAGAGAGAGAAAGTTGCATGTCCTGTACATGCTGCTAAACCCCAAGCCGGGAGGGAATATTATAAAAGTACTCCTATGATCTCATAGCTTAACTGCAGCTACTGAGTGTAGATCTAAATCCTTGTGACAGACAGAGTATCTTTGACCTCTCCTTTTTATTACTGCAGTGCCAGATAGCTAGGTCTGTGCTACTGTATGTGTAGTGGTCACCTTTCAGTATATTAGTAGGTGACCCTGTGTTTTGCAATATCGTTTATATGCAACGGTGGTTCTAATTAACCCTGTCTCTTCGGGCCTGGGATTCTATGGCTAGTTTGAGCTTAGGGCTTGATAATCAGCATAGGATACAACCTGGTTAGGCATTCTGTAGCCATTAGGTTAGAGGTCCGTTTGTATGTCAGATTAAAACTATTAGGGAGAGACTAGAGTATAGAGTAGATAGACTGACTCCAGTTCCAGTGTCACAGTTTCATTGCTACACCACAGTTCCTGAAGCTACGTTACATGGTTGGATAACAGTTGGAGGAACTCCTTATGACCGCAGATCTTGTCTTTAGGTCTCTGACTCAAAGACAGACACCGCATTATCCTCAGGGGCCCCCTGCAACTGGCCTTTGCTGCAGTATTCATCTGGAGGTATTTCTGTTAATAACTATATATACCCAGGTATATGTACACAATTCCACCAGGACTCATTTTGGGTCCTTTGCTGATAATACCTGTTTATACATTGTATGTATGTTCTATTAATAATCTCTTCTTATATAAACCTTGTATTATTTCTATACTTGTGTACATCCATATGCTTATGGCTAAAGTCATATCACTCAAAATGACTTTGTTTATATTGCTGATATGTTTCCCACAAAGGGAACCCCCCCTGCTCAGAGAGGAGTTGTCCCGGTTGGAGGCACTGCACTTTAATATGAAGCTCACTCTACCACTTAGTGTAAGTTCTTGTTCTCCTATTTCCCTACAGGTAATAACCTGTCTGGGGAGAACCATTTCTCATACCCCCCCCCCCCCTCTTCCTTAACCACCTCAATACTGGGCACTTAAACCCCCTTCCTTCCCAGACCAATTTTCAGCTTTTAGCGCTGTTGCATTTTGAATGACAATTGCACGGTCATGCAACACTGTACCTAAACCAAATTTATGTCATTTTTCCCCACAAATAGAGCTTTCTTTTGGTGGTATTTGATCACCGCCAGGTTTTTTTCTTTTTTGGTGCACAAATAAAAAAAGATCGAAAATTTTGAAGAAAAAAAAAAGTTTTTTTGTTTAGGTTATAAAATTTTGTAAATAGATACGTTTTTTCCTGCACTGATGAGCACTGATGACGCCGCACTGACAGGCACTGATGAGGAGACTATGATGGGGTGGCACTGATGGGGTGGCACTGATATGCAGCACTGATGGGCACTGATAGGTAGCACTGATATGCAGCACTGATGGGCACTGATATGTGGCACTGATAGATAGCACTGATATGCAGCACTGGTGGGCACTGATAGGCGGCACTGATGGGCACTGATAGGTGGCACTGATGGGTGGCACTGATCGGCACTGATGGGGGCACTGATGGGCACTGATAGGCAGCACTGGTGGGCAATAATGGGCACTGGTGGGCGGCACTGATAGATGGCAATAACGGGCACTGGTGGGCAGCACTGATAGATGGCATTGGTGGGCAGCACTGATAGGGGGGCACCACTGGCAGGCTCTCTGAGCCCTGTTTGCCATCCCTGGTGGCCATGGTGGGCATCCCTGGTGGCCATGGTGGGCATCCCTGGTGGTCATGGGTGGGCATCCCTGGTGGCTCTAGTGGCACCCCCTCCCCCCAGGGCTGCACTGGTAATCAATCATCTGATTACCAGCACAGACCCCCCCCCCTGTGATCAGTGAGTAATTAGAAATACTCACTGATCACCCCAGCTGCAGAATCGATCCTCTTCTCTTCTCCTCACTGACAGGATCTGTCAGGAGGAGAAGAGATCGAAGCCGTTACAACGGCTGTATTGACATTACATGACGGCTGTGATTGGACACAGCCGTCATGTGATCAGGAGGGCCAATCACAGGGCCCTCCTGCCGAGTCTTGTTGCTCTGTGTCCTAGGGACACAGGCACATCGAGATTGCGCCGCTGTGCGTGCCCGCGGCGGCACGATCTCTCTCCTTCTGAAGGACGTTCCGGAACGTCCGATGAGAAGGAGGAGACTCCCACCCGGCCGTATATTTACAATGGCCCGGGTGGGAGGTGGTTAAAAAGAGGGCTACACCTACTTAAAACTTTTGATCAGGTCCACCTAAAAAACTGACCTGACTGAATCCCCATGTGAATGGTGCCTTAAAGAAATCACTCAGTAATATCTGTGTGATGTTGCAGGTGTCCTTTATTGGTTCTAAGCCCATTATCACAGGACCACTCAGTTTTTCGTCTGCTCCCAGTGGAGAACAGTGACTGTCAGTAAAAAACAAATTGAAAAGGATTAAAAGAGGTGCATGGAAGCCAGCCAGCCCCCAGTCTGATGTACTCACCCTCCAGTCTGCCACCAACCAAGTAGACCTGTCTCACGATATAAATAAAGAACAGGGGTTTAGTTGACACGCATTTGCAAACGCATGTGTAAGCTGCAGAGCCACGACATGGCACCCTGTTTTATCTGCAGTCCCTAACACTTTTAAATTTGAGTGTCTCCACTCTGGGAGCACATGGCTGCTAATGGATGGATAGGAGGCAGGTGGGAGGGAGCAGCCCAAACTTCACCCAACCCACCTCCATCCACGACTGGTATAGTATCTCAATGCTCTAATAACAATGTTCTTAAGATGGTACAAACTGAAAACGACCAGCTGAGAAGCATACACCTCCAATCCCTTGGCGGATGCAGTGTAAAACACAAATGTACTCTGTGATCCACAAAAGAAGTATGGCCAAAAACATTTATCCATACTTCTCTTTTAACCGGTTGCCGACCGCCGCACGACTATATACTGCGGCGGTCAGCCCCGGCCAGGCAGAGTGACGTATGGATACGTCACTCGCCTGTCACTGACTTGCGAGGCAATTGCGGGCGGGCGCGCGCCCGCCGAGGCGCGCGCCCGCCGCGGCTCGTTCACAGACAAGTCAGTGCGTGTGACAGGCGGACTCGATGTCCGCCGGTCACACTACGTTCGCTCCCGTGAAGGGAGAAAGGCGGAGCGGCTTATGTAAACAAGCCGCCCGTCATTCTCCCTGGTGTAAAAATGAAGATCAGACGGTTCTACTATGTAGGACCGTTGATCTTTGTTTTTACACCAATAGCAATGTCCCTGCACAGTTAGAATCACGCCCCTAGGACACACTTAACCCCTCCCTGTCCAATAAAGTTAACCCCTTCCCTGCCAGTGTCATTTTTGCAGTAACAGTGCATATGTATAGCACTGATTACTGCAGTAATGTCACTGGTACCCCCAAAAGTGTCAAAAATGTCAGTCAAGGGTCCGATCTGTCCGCCGCAATGTCGCAGTACCAAAAAAAAAATCGCAGATCGCCGCCATTACGCGTTAAAAAAAACACCAAAAATGACAAAAATCTTTCCCTTTGTTAGTAAACGCAATAACTTTTGCGCAAACCAATCAAAATACGCTTTTTGCGATTTTTTTTTACCAAACATATGTAGCATAAAACAAATTGGCCGAAAATGTTAAAAAAAAATTATTTTTAAATTTTTTTGGGGAATTTCATATAAAAAAATGTGAAAAATATTGTTATTTTTGCAAAATTGACGCTCTTTTTTTGTTTATAGCGCATGATCAAAAAATTGCACAGGTGATCAAATACCACCAAAAGAAAGCTCTGTTTGTGGGAAAAAAAGGACGTCAAATTAGTTTAGGTACAGCGTCGCGCGACCGCGCAATTGTCCGTTAAAGTCACGTAGTAAAAAATCACAAAAAAAACCCTGGTCTTTTAGCAGCCAAATCCTCCGGGGCTTAAGTGGTTAAGAAAAGGAGAAACTGGTCACCTTCCAATTAAGGTGACAGGTAGTGCACCTTTTATTCAGCAAGTTCAGTAAATCATGTGGGGAATGAGCTTCAAATTTTGGTACAGGGAAAATTATAATTAACTTTTTTGAACAAGGATTCCCATAGTTCTGTCACTACATGGCTATTCTTGGTCAAATGAACATAACACTTTGATATTAAAATTTGGATTGATATCCATTATCCAATATATAAATATTGAGCCTGCTCCTTTTTATCCCAGACTTTACCTGAATGCACAGAATCATTCCAAACTTCCCATATCCCTGTTGTGCCATTAGACACAATAGGGAGGTGCCTATAGGCAGCAGAGGATTGCATAGTTATCAGCTCCACTTTTTATCCCATCTTCATTTGAAATACAGTCATGCCTTATAAGCCTAATAACACATTGTTAAAATTTAGTAAGCCAGGGTAGAATCGTTAAAATAAAACATGTTCTATGAAATCAGGCAGTCCTACCAGAGAAGCGTTGCTTTGGCCCTGTAGTTTGTGCGGCTACAGGCCCCAGTGATAGAAATTCAGCCCTGAATTTTCCCCTTGCTGAACATTTGAAAATCTACTGCTCATTTTATAAGATTTATAGCCCTTGAGTTACTAACACCTGTTCTGCACAAATGCACTGAAACAAGTGGAATCAGACACACCATTGTGCTGTGCGTCCAATATATTAAGCATAACATGCTTATCAAAACAATACAACGGATATATTAATTATATAGCTTAAAGATAAAAAAGTATATATAAACTCAAGAACAAAAATGTAATGGATTGCAGTATACCAGTCATTAGATTTTTTCCTTTATTTTCACTTGCTGATCCTGCCAGTAACTCAGGGGTCAATTCACTAAGAGATAAATACAGCCTGAGTTTTGGCCTTAAAATAACTCATGGAATATTTATTTAAAAAGCAGCCAATTCACTAATAAACATGCTTTCCTTATCAAATTACTTTAATATTAATGGTTTGCAATATTTTGCAGTTAACCACTTTACCACCGGAGGATTTTGCTGTCTTACGTCCAGGCCACTTTTTGCGATTCGGCACTGTGCGACTTTAACTGACAATTGCGCGGTCGTGCGATGCCATACCCAAACGAAATTTACGTCCTTTTTTCCCCAGAAACAGAGCTTTCTTTTGGTGGTATTTGATTACCTGTGTGATTTTTACTTTTGTGCTACAAAAAAAAGAGCGTACATTTTGACAAAAATAACAATATTTTTCAAATTTTTTTATATGATATTCCCCCCAAAAAAATTTAAAAAATCAAAATTTTTTAAAATTTTTAGCCAATTTGTTTTCTGCTACCTATGTTTGGTAAAAAAAATCGTAATAAGCGTATTTTGATTGGTTCGCGCAAAAGTTATTGCGTTTACTAACTAAGGGAAAGATTTCTGTCATTTTTGGTGGGTTTTTTTTAACGAGTAATGGCGGCGATCTGCGATTTTTTTTGCGGGACTGCGACATTGCGGCGGACAGATCGGCCCATTGACTGACATTTTTTTACACTTTTGGGGGTACCAGTGACATTATTACAGTAATCAGTGCTATAAATATACACTGTTACTGTAAAAATGACACTGGCAGGGAAGGGGTTAATTTTATTGGAGAGGGAGGGGTTAATGTATGCCTGGTGCTTACTAACATGTGTGGGGGGAGGTGACTGAGTGACACAGGGACAGATCGCAGGTTCAGCTATGCTGAACCCTGCAATCTGTCACTGTTTGTCACTTAGGAGATCCGCTCGCATTGTTTACACAAGCGGGCGGATCTCCAAACTCGATTCCCCGACGATCGGGGAAGAGCAGCGGCGATCGCCGCTGCTCCTCCCCTGGCCCGACTCCCGCTGTGACTGAATAAAGCGGGAGCAAGCCTCCAGCGGCGCGTGAGCGCCGCCCACAAGGGGAGGAGTCCAGCGACGTAGGTCTACGTCGCTGGATGGGAACGAGCCACTGTGCTGCAGTAGAGGCACAGTGAGCGGGGGTAAAGTGTTTAAAGTGGTTCTAAAGTCAATGCATTTGTTTACATTAATGCATTCCCTGCTACAGGGTAAAAATGTCCCAGTTCATGTATCACCCTCCCACCGCCCTAAACACTTACCTGAGTCCTCTCTCAATTCAGCACTGTGCTCGTCTACAGTGATGCTCCACCCTCCTCTTTTCACAGAACACAGAGGTAACAGCTCCTGCTGCTGTCAAACAAATTGTTTTATAGGCCGAGCATGGTGGGCCCAAGCCGTGCTGTGTCTCTTTGACACTGTCAGGGAAGGCATGCCCATAGCACAGATAAAGTGCCCTGGCACACGCGCAGACCGGAAACTGGCCAGGCAGATGTGCATGAAAGTGGGCATAGGGACGCACAAGTGCACACGCACGTGCGTACTCGCGCATCGAGGCACTAATGCTGACACGTAAACAGGCTATACAAACAGGCTACAGTATGGGCTCATTGCTGTTTGGTCTGCAGCTTCTGTGTGTTTGACTTCTGATTCCTGTGTTTGACCTCTGATCCTGACCCAGCATGCTTTAACCTGCATTTGTCTATTACCTGCTCTGATCTCAGCTTGTTTTTGGATTCTGCTTCTGCCTCATGTTTTTGCCTGCTCTACCTCCCATTGCTGACTTGACTTGTGATCTGACTATCCTGCTATCTGCCCTCTATGCCTGATCTGCCTGACTGTTACTGACGCGGCTCGTCTGACCCTGTAACTTTGAGCACCATAGACACAGTGGACAGCCAAAGGAAACTTAATGCAGTAGATGAAAGACGCATAATGCTTACCCTTCTTCAACGTCAAAAGATGTCCAGCAGTGCCATCAGAAAAGAACTGGTGAAAACCAGTGGGCCCGAGGTACACCCATCTACTGTCCGTAGAAATGGCAGCAGGTTCTCTGGACTGATAAGTCAAAATTTTAAATAACTGGCTGTAGCAGGAGGCAGTTTGTTTGCTGAAGGGCTGGAGAGAGGGACAATAACAAGTTTCTGCAGGCAACAGTGAAGCATGGTGGAGGTTCCTTGCAAGTTTGGGGCTGCATATCTGTAAACAGAGTTAACATTTTGTTGAGGATCAGTGGTGTCCTTAATTCTGAGAAATACAGGCAGATACTCATCCATCATACCATACCATCAGGGAGGCATGTGATTATCCCCAAATTTATTCTGCAGCAGGACAACAACCCCAAACACTTAGCCAATGTCATCAAGAACTATCTTCAGCATAAAGAAGAACAAGGAGTCCTAGAAGTGATGATTTGGGCCCCGCAGAGCCCTAATCTCAACATCATTAAATCTGTCTTGGATTACATAAGGAGACAGAAGGATAAGAGGCAGTCTACGTCCACAGAAGAGGTTAGATTTTCAAGATGTTTGAAACAGCCTACCTGACAATTTCCTTCAAAAACTGTGCGCAAGTGTACCTAGAAGAATTGAGAGTGTTTTGAAGGCAAAGGAAGGTCGCACCAAATATTGATTTGATTTGGATTTCGCCTCTGTTCATTGACTTCCTATTTTGTTAGTTGATAAAAAAATAGACTAAAAACACTTCTATTTTTGAAAGCATTCTTAAATTAAAAAATGTAAAAAGAGTAAACTTGTGCGCTAAAATGGGGTAAGCGACCCGATGAATATTATAAATGAGCAACTAGTGATGGACGTGGAACTCCTCCAAGCTAGCAGCTGATTTTGATAGTGTCCCCACGTATCACAATGTAAAAAGTAAGTAAAAATCAGCGCTATACTCTCAATGAGGGGGACCACTCGTTATACCTACAACCGATGATCTCAAAGACTGTGGATAACATAAATTACATAATGAATAATTGTGTAGGTGTGTAGGTGGATGACTAATCAAAATAGTGCAGAAAAAGAAAAGAAAATTGGTGGAGAAAAAAAACTTTCAAAACTTCATCAAATTGTGAACAATCTCCTGAATCCAGATCTGCATGATCATAAACAAACACAATTGACCGGCAAAAAAACAATAATAAGTGAATAGTTACTACTCATATAAATGATGCACATCAATAAAATAAAATCGTGCAATTGGCGGTATAAAGTGAATATCAACAATTCAAAAACAGTGCAAAAGTGCTAAATCAGACATGCACAGATAGTCCATGAAATAACTCGAAGGTAGTGATAGTCCAAAAAATGAATTCATAAGGTGCAAAGTGCCGATAGATGTATGGTGATATCTTCCAGTGTGATTTAAAAGGTGAACTAAATTTTCAAACACATCAAATTATGTAAATCCATAACAGCTGGAGGATAATATATACACGTCAGAAGATAGTGAGGAGCCTGGAGATTTATACTCAACACTCTTTTTGAGTGTTGTGGAGGTGAGCGGCCACTGCACTCGGTGTCGGATTGTGAGCTCACCAGGACACACTCACTTTGATTTGATGTGTTTGAAAATTTAGTTCACCTTTTAAATCACACTGGAAGATATCACCATACATCTATCGGCACTTTGCACCTTATGAATTCATTTTTTGGACTATCACTACCTTAGAGTTATTTCATGGACTATCTGTGCATGTCTGATTTAGCACTTTTGCACTGTTTTTGAATTGTTGATATTCACTTTATACCGCCAATTGCACGATTTTATTTTATTGATGTGCATCATTTATATGAGTAGTAACTATTCACTTATTATTGTTTTTTTGCCGGTCAATTGTGTTTGTTTATGATCATGCAGATCTGGATTCAGGAGATTGTTCACAATTTGATGAAGTTTTGAAAGTTTTTTTTCTCCACCAATTTTCTTTTCTTTTTCTGCACTATTTTGATTAGTCATCCACCTACACACCTACACAATTATTCATTATGTAATTTATGTTATCCACAGTCTTTGAGATCATCGGTTGAAGGTATAACGAGTGGTCCCCCTCATTGAGAGTATAGCGCTGATTTTTACTTACTTTTTACATTCTTAAATTAAAGAATTTTTTCACATCTGCTTAGGCGCTGATTGAGCGGTATTTATCCAACAGGCTGGTGGTACAGAAGTCAATCAATAGGGTGTACACAGGTTGAGTTTTATGCTGCCTCAGCCAGGAGGGTTAGGGATAACATGTTTTCCTAGTTCTTTCTTGGCTCCAACCCACTGGTCCTGTACTGTGAAAGAAAAAATGGGACTGGGGTCCGAATTAAGGGGGATAAGTGAGTAGGTGCACATACAGTATTACCTGACAATTTGCCATTACTGGGGTCTGTCCACACAGCCTTCTGCCGCAACTGGAGCACCTATGGATAAAAAGCCTCTATAGAATACGGGACCACTGAGAGCTACAAAACGCCAAAGACACCAATGCTGGAATTCTGCCATAATGGACTGTAACCCATGCAGGTATGCTGGGGCAGCTATCAAGCCTAAGTTAGAGTTCATTTACCCTTTCTTTGACACATTAAAGCCCCTACCACTTCAACATGCTTTTTTGATGTGTTTTTGATACTTCTGTGATGCTTCGGTGATGCTTTGATTATATTTTTTTGAAGCTTTATGAAGCTTGGCAAATCCCCTTTGTGTGTGTGTTGATATCTCATACCTGCAGTACCTGTAATTCTCTTATTATAGCAAGATGCCCTTTGATAATGTCCTCATTATCAGAAATGTATATACAGCAGTCTGTGTGAATAACCTTACACATCCCACCTTGAGCTACATTGAGATAATTTAACGTTAATCTATGCTCCAAAACGACTTACTTTAGCTCCACTGTTTCTTCATTTAATAAACCCATATCAGTACAATTCTAGTGTGATTATTTATTCTTTTAATTGCTTCAATTCCCCATCCTGTCCAAGAAGGGAACCATGACCATGTCATGTCACCTTCAGTGAACAGCTCTCTTTTGAACACTAAAGGGTATTCTGGACTTTGACCTGGTTGCACTGTATCTTTGCAAACAGCCAAAGCAGGTAATAACTTCCCAATATAACATGTACCTGTAACATTAGTAGGAAGCCTGGCGTATGCTTTATCTCCACATATAAAATATAACCATCTATGTATGGATGATATTCCTGATCCTAAAAAAATTGATACAATAACATGGAATCTCGGGTAACCAATATTTCTACATATTGGGAACTGTGAGCAATTTGTACTATAAGGGTTCTATTTAGTTCTGGATCAGGAATATAATAATACTGACCATAGTTTACTCCATAAACTGTAATCTTTGCTCCAGTGCAATCATCATTTCTCTGATGTTTATTGACGGACACAGCACCCACCCCTCTGTGGAGTTGTAATTCTTCTGACACTGCTTGTAACAAAACTGAGTACCTATAGCAGAGAGAGGGAGTATACCCCCTGGGACTGTCCATAGGCGTAGCAAGATTCTTTTTCTGCCTAGTGTCCTACTCCTGTAGGGCGCAGTATAACCCAATGGTTATGAAGATCTGGAGCTGTGTCCGTCAATGAACATCAGAAAAATGGATTTTACGGTAAATCAAAAATCCAATTTTTCAGCACTCTCTATGTGAGCCGTCAGTCTCCCCTAGCAACAGGAGCAGATCATCACCGCAGAGGTCCTCAGCCTGTGCACAGGTATAGAAGAAGAAGAGTTAGGTGTAGTGCATGCATGGAGTCAGCACTAGGTGCAGGGCAGGACTCCATTACTGGGAGTGAGGTAGCGGATATACGTTGGGCAGGTGAGAGGGCATTAGCTCTGCGTATCTCTCCAAAATGCAACAGTGACTGTGGTGGTGTATATTAACATCAAGAGAGGTAACTAAAGTTCAAAGTAGCCGCACAAGTAAAGATACCTTATGTGTGAGGCACTGACCCAGTTCAAGGTGCCTAGCGTAGGCCAAAAGAACCCACGCTCAGGTAGGCCTCCTATGTGACCCACACTTGGCACCCAATGAGAAGGGAAACATGGAGGACGTGACAACCACCCACTACCCTTATAAGGATGTCCATACGTGGATCAAAATATGGCTGGTCCCTGCTGAACCGGTCGAATTTTGAACCATGTATGGCTGGTTTATGTGTCCTTACATGATAGATTTCTACTGTCTATTATAAGAAGCTTACCCTCTCTCCAAGGATTTTCTCTCTATCTGGTGATATTCCACCAAGCTGATTCAGGCTTATCAAATTCAGAATGTTTATTGTTCTCTGAGCCCTTTACACTGATCACATAGATAACTAATATATTATAACAATATATTTTTTTAAAGAATATATTCCTTAAAGGAATTAATAATCCCCATTGAGCAGTGATCTGCAAAACTGGCTGCCTGGAAAGACCACAACTTAAATCCTGTTCCAGAGTGCTGATTAGCAGCACATTTTATGGTCTTCATGCACATTATGCTTGTCCTGGCTTCCGCTCCTGGAATAGTTAAATCCAAACATTCTCATCAGTCTGAAGACGGCAATAACATGTGACAGACGTATGAGCAGTTTATTGCCCCAGTTTAGCTGGACAGAAAGCAGCATAGAAAACATAATTTATTTTCTTGGAGTGGAGCAGGTGTCATTGTTGTTCTGGGAGCTATTTTCAGCGATTAGAAACAGATTTCATTTACAACTTCTTCTTAAGAGATTCTGCAGCACAGTAAAATATTAAGTTCCTATTAGGGATGGGCTGAACGACCCCCTGTTTGGTTCGCACCAGAACTTTCGAACATAGCGAAAATTCTAAACCGAACCCCATTGAAGTCTATGGGACCTGAACTAAAAAAAACAAAAGTGCCAATTTTGAAGTCTTATATGCAAGTAATTGGGCATACAATGGTTATGGGGGTCCGGGGGACTTGTATCAATGAAAAAAAAGTTTGTAAAAACGTCATTTTTAAATGAGCAGTGATTTACTAATGCTTAAAGTAAAAACATCAAAATGAGAAATAACAATAAAAATGAAAACTTCCTTTCAACATAGTGCCTGGGGGGTTAGCTTAGTCTACCTGTAAAGTGGCACATCTGTACTGTGTATAGAAGCTGCTGCAGAAATAATTGCATCTGTAATGCCCAAAAAATGACATTTTCCCTGCAAGCTTTCTTTTTTTTTGTAAACAGCAGCTTGGGGAGCCAGTCTGTATGATGGGACCACAATGTAGTGCACTGGGAACAAGATTAGAATTTTTTTGGATAAATTCTGGTGTCTCTTTCGCAGACTTTGGATAGAAGTAAACCAACAGAAATCTACTGCGTAAAACGTGCACTAACGCACAGAAATATACTGCATTAAACGACATGTAATGCACAGACATATACTGCGTTACACGTGCAGTAACGCATAGAAATATACTTTGTTAAACGTGCACTAACGTACTGAACTATAATGCAGTAAACCGGCCCTGGCAAAACAAACTGACACTAAAGTAAAAATGAATAGTCGCACTACACTCACACTGACTGAACTATCACTAGATTCACACTAAACTGATGTTCTACACCGACCATAGAATCAGAATAGCACACTATAGCACACTAACTCTCTAGTAGCACTGGACAGAGCCCTGTTCTATCTCTCTCTATGCCGATATCACACTACAAATGGTCGCTATTGAAAGAATAATTTTATAGTGTGGAATGAGACTAAGAGCAATGAGCCATGATGGGATAGGGTCATCATTATTTTCTCCAATCATGGATCTATCAGTGCTCTGTGCCCAAATTGGGCAAATGTTTAATTGCCTCAGCCAATCAGGGCTTCCAATGCACTGTGCAGGGGCACAGGGCATTGTGGAAATTCAGCGTCTGAACAAACAATTGGCAATTGGTAATATTTGAGTGTTCATCAAATGGGTAAGCAGCCAACGTTCTGCCCGTACTCATGCTCGGGCTGAACCGTTCTCTCCCTTCCCTAGTTCCTATTTGTGTTCAAGACCACCTTTGGACTTTTCTCAGTAACATAAAAATTACTAATACCACATATGTTTCAAACACTCAGTTCTCCAATCAGACTGCTGTGCTTTTAGCCCCATTCCAACATGGACTTACAGTAGAGCTAACGTTTAACTGGATGACACTTAGGGAATTTCTTATAAATGTTTTCACATAAGAGTCGCACAACTATTACCTAATACGTTTTTTCCAATTGAATCCAATTGGATGTGAATCCTGAGTGACCTTAGGTTCAAACCATGCCCGCAGACCCCCACAAATACTAGTCAGGGTTGTGGGGAAAAGGCCCTTGTCCCCATCAACATGGGGACAAGGTGCTTTGGGGTGGGGAGGCGGAGCCCCCGTGCCGAAATCACTCCCCATCTTGAGGGCATGTTGCCTGGTATGGTTCAGGAGGGGGGCGCTCACTTTCCTGAACTGCCGAGCTGCATGCTCAGATAAGGGTCTGGTATGCCATTTTTGAAAAAATAAAAATTGGCATGGGGTTCCCCTCAAAATATATACTATATCCAAAGAGCCTGGTAAGGATTGGGGAGGACCTCACATCATTTTCCCACTGACTTTTTTATTGCCGGCAATTTTTTTTTTACATTCAGCTGTCAGTGGAGAACCCCGCTAACAGCTGATGACTCATCGATTGTTAAGGATGTGACGTCCGGCTTCCCGGCCCTCTCCTTAACAACCAGCCATTCACAGTTTGTTAAAGAGGGGAAAAAAAAGATGTATAAAAAATACATGCAAAATAGCTGACGAGAGCGTTTGTATTACTGTATATTTTCGATATACCTACACTAAAAATGATTGAACAAGAAAACTGCATGCAAAAATGCATCAAAAACATGGGTTTAGAAAGGCAAGCCACAGCAGCATAGATGTGAACCTAGTGGAGCGCTACCCCCGCAGGAGCCGCTTGAATAATTTTGGTCCTTAGTCTGCTTTGAACCCCGGGAACCGTTTCAGCCCCTCTGGCACACCTAGCGGTAATGTCAATGTAATACCACAATAAATGACACACAGACACAATTGAACTGAATTCAATCTTCACTATTAAGAAAAAGAGGCCATATAAGAGTGTCAAGTTAGCCACGTCCTGAAAATAGCAATCAAGACCCAGCTGAGGCAACTCTCAGAGTAGTTGAATGAAAAAAGCAATAACAAAAGAATGACTATAGTATACAAAGTGACACACATTAAATGAATATAAAAGTCTTTTTCTTGTTCAATAAAGAGTTCTAGTTCACCCTCAATCTAGAGTGCTGTCTCTTATTGGGGGGAAGCTGCTACAAGGAATTGCTATGCTCTTCATACTCCCTTGGATAATCACTAAGCTCTTGTTAGAGCTTGTGTAAGAGCTTGTTCCTGCTTCACTCTCTGGGGAAAGAGAGGGTCATCCACGGGAACCTGGAGCCTTGTTGTAGGTCCAGGGTTGGTAGGAGACGGTGAGACCCCAATTAAGCTGCGGTGGTTTGTGGGGTCTGAGGTGGTTATGGTGTCTGGTGGAGTGCTTGGAGCCCTCGGGAAGCAACGGAGGTACCCAGTCGGGTGCCGATTGATCCGTTACAACGGCCTTAGGCCCTGTTCACACCTGAGCGTATTTCAGCTTGTAAAAAGCTCATCCCTGAAGTCTCAAAATGCCCAACAAGCAAAAGCCCATTCATGTCAATGACCCCTGTTCACATCTGAGCCTTTTGTCTCCTGAAGCAAAAAGCCTAAAGCTCAAAAAAGTACATGAGATTCTTTTTTGGCAAATTACAAGTGTTTTTGTTAGATGTCAATGCTTGCCTCCAAACACCTGCGAAAAACGCCTGAAAAAAAAGCCCAAAAAAATGCCTGAATAAAGCCAGAAAAACGCCTGAAAAAAGCCCCACAAAAATGCCTGAAAAAAGCCCAAAGAAACGCCTGAAAACGATACGCTCAGGTGTGAATGGAGCCTTAGCGATTCAACTAGAGTAAACAGACAATTTTTATGATAATGAAAAAAAATTGATGACAAACAAAAGATACATCAACAAGTGTACTATAAGATAATAATTTTTTTATATGATAAGAACAGTCTGGTATCATAATACCCACCGCACAGTGCTACCGCTACCTAGATGGAAAGATGGGGAAACATAAATGCCGAAAATAAGATTTGTCCCTTCGGGCGGGTGTGAAGTAGCCCACATCCTGCACGCCAGCACCCAGAGTCCTGAGTAGATAAAAAAGATAGAAAAAAATCACTACAGTATAAAAGGTAAAAAACGTACCCTATCCACTGGTACTGTGCAATTATTCATTTTCCACCCAATAGGAAAATGAGAACCTCTTTGAGGGAAATTGCAATGTTATTATATCCTACAAGAGGTCACTAAAGGATATATACCCTGGGAAAAAGACACAGGTAAATGGTGCATTAATATGTTTACTATCAATAAAAAGGATGGGAACAAAGAGAGTAAAGAAGTTGACAGATACATACCATGAAGTAGTTTGGTATACAAAGATACCAGAAAAATGACAATGGCAAAGATAAGATATAGCCAGTATTCAATAAATGGCACAAACACCGCCTCAACCATAGCTCCCAACCGTCCCTGATTTCGAGGGACTGTCCCTGATTTTAAGGGGGCATGGCAGGGGGTGTGCCTTATGCCTACATACTTCTTCTAATAGGTGTCCCTCGTTCCCATCTCAAAAAGTTGGGAGGTATGCCTCAACAGAGAATTCAAATCGAAGCCCGTATGACAGGACACAGTTGGCTACAAGGAGGGGGGACTCTGCATGCTTCCCTGCAATTGAATCAAATAGTAAAAAGTAATATTAGCACATAATTAAGGATTCCATCTCCCGTGATTAAATGCTAAAGTAGAAATCAGGCAGGCCTAGTCCTTACCATAGTATGAATTTCCCTTCAAGAATACCCATTGTGAATGCATAAGGTGCTAGCTGCTTCCTATAGTATATAGAGTTGAGTAATAGGTGGTTAATACACAGGGATAGCGTGGAAATTTTATTTCACATTTATATATTTTAATACAGCAGATGTGTTACTGGCAGGATCACCAGGTGAAAACAGGAAATAAAAAGCCTAGAAAAAAACAAACAAACTGTTGATCCAGCCAGCAAGTCCGTTGTTTTTCAAAAGAACACAATTTACAGCAGAATACAATAGTTTACATGGATGAGACAAGCCATTTTAAACTGGCAGGGGTGCTTAAATGTTCAGCGTTTTTTTTTTTTTTTTACAGTATTCATGTAAAACCTTTATCCCAAAAGGAAAAAAAAAAAACTTTTTTTCCTGTAACTTCTTAAAAAGTGTGAGCTGGAGTTTGGCTTTGATTTGTTCGTGTATTTAAATCTGCTAAGATATTTAACACTCCCCTCCCACCAGACTATCAATGGTGCTGTCTGCTGAGCCTCCATTTCTCATTCCTCCAGAGTTGTATCTTACTAATACAGTAGGTGCGTTACTGGCCAGATCACCAGGTGAAAACAGCCAAAGAAAAGAAAACGACTGCAGCCACAATCTAATGACTGCTAAGCTGCAATAAATTACATTTTTGGTCTTGGATTTAATAAAGCTTTAAAATCTGCGGTGTAAAAAAAAAAAGTTACTCACACGAGGTGTATGAATTTTTTTAGCATCGCTTCCCTTTCTTTACCATTTACAAGTTCATTTATGTCAGATAGTAAAGCTCTTACTATACTATGGCACTGTGACTATGACAGCTGTGGCTCTCATTCACAGAAGCTGTGCTGCTGCTTATCTGCCCCTTCACTCCTGTTTTTCATTCACAGAATGCCTACAAGGAGAGGAGATAAGGATAGAGAACAGTATGATATCTGTGTATGAGAGATGCAGCTCTCCTGGTGTCAACGCCAGAAGTAAAATCAAAACCTTACTATCATGCATGAATGACATATAGCATAGAAAGGGCAGCAATCCTAAACACGGCATACACCTCAGGAGAATAAACATTTTACACAGCAGATTTAGAAAAAAAAGTTCTACTTTAGCCACTTTAGCCCCGGCAGGTTTTACCCCCTAATGACTAGGCAATTTTTTGCGATACGTGTTACTTATACTGACAATTGTGCGGTCGTGCGGCGCTGTACCCAAATAAAATTATGTCCTTTTTTCCCACAAATAGAGCTTTATTTTGGTGGTATTTGATCACGTCTGCGGTTTTTATTTTTTGCTCTATAAACAAAAAAAGACTGACAGTTTTAAAAAAATAATATATTTTTTTTACTTTATGCTATAAAACATATCCAATAAAAAAATGTAAAACATTTAATTTATTTATCAATTTAGACCAATATGTATTCTGCTACATATTTTTGGTAAAAAAATCCCAATAAGTGTATATTGATTGTTTTGCCCAAAAGTTATAATGTCTATAAACTATGGGATAAATTTATGGAATTTTTTATTTTCAATTTTTTTTTTTTTTACTAGTAATGGCGGCGATAACCAATTTTTAACAGGACTGCAACATTGTGGCGGACAAATCTGACACTAATCGTGACACTTTTTGGGGACCTGTGACACCAATACAGTGATCAGTGCTAATAAAAATGCACTGTCACTGTACTAATGACACTGGCAGGGAAGGGCTTAACATCAAGGCGATCAAAGGGTTAAATGCGCTCCTAGAGAGTGATTACTAACTGTGTGAGGGATGACTTAACTGGAGGAAGACAGAGATCCATGTTTCTGTTTTTAGCAGAAACACAAGATCTCCATCTTCCTCTCGGACAGAACGCCGGTCTGCCTTGTTTACATAGGTAGACCACCGTTCTGCCTCTCCTCCAAACGATGGCGGACCCGTTGATTGGCTCCCGCTTGTGTCCGATCACAGCGGGATAAGGCAGGAGGGCCGCCCTGCCACAGTATATCTGCATGGGGCGGTCCTCAAGTTGTTAAAGCTGCGTATTTTAAAATTTTCAAAACTGCTTAAATGAGATGAGTGATTCAGTTTAACCACTTGCAGACCGCCTACTGCAGATTTACTGCGGCAGGTCGGCTCTATTGCGCAAAATGACAGACCTGTACGTCATTCCGTGCAATAGCCAATGGGGGGCGTGTGTGCCGTTTGAACACAGGGGATACCGATCAGTGGGTCCAGAGGACCAGATGTCCGCGGGCCACCCGCGATCATTACCGGGAGAGGCAGAACGGCGATGTAAACAAGGCAGATCGCTCTTCTGACAGGGGAGAAGATGGAGATCTTGTATTCCTGCTAAGTCTTCCCCCAGTCAGAGCATCCCCCCACACAGTTAGAAAGCACTCCCTAGGGACACATTTAACCACTTGCCGACCAGCCGGCATACTTATATTGCAGCAGGTCGGCTCTGTCCTGCGAAACGATGTACATGTACGTCGTTTCGTAGGACAGCTAGTGGAGGTGCGCGCTTATTGGGAATTTTTTTAACCAAAAATTTAGCTATATACATATTGACCTATATTGATGAAGACATTTGATTTTTTTTACATTTTTTTTATTGGATGTGTTTTATAGCAGAAAGTTAAAAAAAGTAGCTCTTTTTTTGTTCATAAAAATCGCACAGGTGATCAAATACCACCAAAAGAAAGCCCTATTTGTGGGAAAAAAAAGGACATCAATTTTATTCGGGTACAGCGTCGCGCGACCACGCAACTATCAGTTAATGTAACGCAGTGACGTATTGCAAAAAAAAAAAGCCTGATCATTAAGGGGGTAAAACCTTCCGGAGCTGAAGTGGTTAAATGTACTTTAGACCTCTTGCACACTGCAGTTTGAAAAAGCTCAGTACAACTTTTTTTTTTTTTTACTTTTTGCATTTTTTTACTGAGCTAAAATACAGCCCATTAATTGTAATGTGCCTATGCACACAGGCGCGTAAACAAGCACTGTGCATTCTTCAAGAGGTTGTAAACCCATGAAACTTTTTTTTTATTTGCTGCTACCTGAAAGAGAAACACATAATGAGCTAGTATGCATCGCATACTAGCTCATTATGAAATACTTACCTAAGAACGAGCCCCCGCCGTGCCGCCCGCTTACCTGTATGACGGGCGACATGTCCAGTCGCCCGTCTTCCGGGATCGCGGCATCCGGCCATCTGATTGGCCGGAGCCGCGGTGACGTCACTCCCGCACGCGCGCGGGAGCCGACGGTCACGGCACGGGGCTCTGAAGAAACGGCACCAGCGGCCGTTCCTTCAGAGCGCATGCGCCAGTGACGTCACTGGCTGCATGTAAGGTAAATATCTCCTAAACAGTACATGTTTAGGAGATATTTACAGTACCTATAGGTAAGCCTTATCATAGACTTACCTATAGGTACAAGTTGTAGAGGAGGGTTTACTTCCTCTTTCAGTAAAAAAAAAAAAATAGAAAAATCAGCTTTTTCTGGTCAGTAATTTACGTCTCATGCGCCACAAATGGGCTCATTTACATATTGTGCAGAACAAGAACGTGAGAATACGTTTTCGCACATTTGCACGGAAAATTACGCAAACGCATATTTGTGAATATGTGCAAATACATAGAAAAAAAAAAAGGAGTATCATGTGCAAGAGACCTTAAACTAAGGTGACCAGATTTTTTTAAATGAAATCCGGGGACATATTTTTTTTTTTTAATGGCAAATGGTAAACTATTTATAAGCAAATTTTGCTCAAATGATATATGCAATGTATGTAGTATGTGTTTATGGAATGATTGTATGATATAGTCGTTATTTCTCACATTTCGTCCACGAGATAAACAAAAAAAGATTCTTCTTAGAATTTTTGGGGATATGACTACCAAATGAAGATAAGATAGAAAAAAAACTTTTCAAGGCACATTTTGTATTTTCTTACCAAAAAATTTGGGTTTAACAATAATAATATAAACTAACAATTCAGAACAGTAAAAGATTGCATGGTAACACGTAGGATACCTTCGAACATGAATAATCAAATATTAATAGCTAACTGGTATAAGACTACAGTCAGGCTGAAAAGGGAGGTATGGAAGGATGGGGCGGCAAAATTCAAATCCAATCTGCTTAACCTGGGGACAAAACCGGGGACAGAGGTGGTCCGGGGACAGTGTCCTTAGTCCGGGGATCCCCGGAAACCAGGGACGTCTGGTCACCCTACCTTAAGGGCTCTTTCATACTATGCTTTGTGTTAATACATGTACATTAATGCAATGTGATACTGTGCATAAGACACCATAGGCTAAAGCATCCTTCCTTATTTTGGATGGACTAAAAGCAGATCTTAATGCACAAAAAAATGGACACAATCCATTTTTTATGTAATGTTTCATTCACTATAAGGTGTGTTGCAGTGTGCTTCAGAATGGGTTCATTCCCTGTTACTGTAGTTGTGCTTTATCTTTTCATTTTAAATGAATGTCAATGCACTGCAGACCCTGCATTACCATGCATTGCATTGTGCAGGCCAGAATGGGCTTTAAAAAGAGAATCTGAAAATGTTTCCCTTGTAGATGGGATTCTCATTCAGTTCAATGTAGAGCAGGAGCACGACACTGTCTCCAAACAGAGCCCTCTAGTGGTGGCCAGCACACACTTACATAAAACAGGGCTGCCCATATTAAAAAATAGGAAAAATTACATTACATATGTTAATGTATGCAGTGCTTGCATTCTATAGGATCAACAAAATTGTTGTAATAATGTACGTTTTTTAAACAGGGACTAAATTAAAGTAAAGTAGATCTATACCCAGGTCCTCGGCATCTCATTAGCTTCCACTGAGACTGTATGTTACGAGTACATTTGTGTAGTCACCAAGCCAGGTTGTGCCACAGAGGCACCTGAGTATATTTTTAATGCAGTCTGTCCTGACATTATTAAAGTGGTAATAATTTCAAAAACAAAAATGTAATATATTACAGTATACCAATCCGTAAAGGGTAACTTTTTTTCCATGGGGTAATTGAATGTTAGTAAAAAATAGCTTTCCTTTTCAATCTGCAGTCACTGTAATTTTATGAAAATGCAATGCAATGTGGCTACCTGGAGGTGTTCTGTACACAGAATGTGTACAGAACGTCCCAAAGAAACATAATTTCGTGCTTGTGTGATTGGCTCACTGATTTTGCCAGAAGTCTGCATTAAAGAGGAAGTAAAGTCCCTAAAAAAAAAATGAGAAAAAAAAAGCCCGGTAAAGAGAAAGGCATAATGAGCTAGTATGCAACGCATACTAGCTCATTATGAAGTACTTACCTTAAAACGAAGCCCCCGCCGTGCCGCCCGCTCAGCGACAGGACGGCCGACATGTCCGGCCATCCTGCTTCTGGGTTCTCGTCCTCCGGCCATCTGATTGGCCGGAGGCGCGATTACATCACTCCCGCGCGTGCGCGCGGGAGCCGCCGTTCACAGCACTGAGCTCTGAAGGAACGGCACGGGTGGCCGTTCCTTTCAGAGCGCAGTCGCGGATGACGTCATCAGCAGTATGCACTCTAAATATCTCCTAAACGGTGCAAGTTTGGGAGATATTTATAGCACCTATAGGTAAGCCTTAATATAGGCCTACCTATAGGTAAAAGTTTGTGAGGTGGGTTTACAACCTCTTTAAGATGGAAGTAAATATTAGGCATCCTCCTGCAACAAAAATTTTATTTTTGGTGAGATACTCCCAATAGGAAATTACGCCTAAAGGGATGCAAGCCCAGCAGATTTCCTCATTAATGCCCTGCAGCTGCACAGCTGATTCGTAGGTATGAAACCACTTCCATTAGACTCACTGAGCACAGGGGCACAGAAAAACAAACAGGGATTTCTTTAAAATAACAAAAGTTAGGAATCTGCAACAAAGTTTGTTAAAATCTTTGCAATGTACATAGATCACCCGGGGGCTGTTTAATTCTCAACAAAAGTGGAGATACACACACAGTCTGAGATTTTTTCTAAAGGGACCAATCGGTCATGAGCTGCATTCTGAGTCTAGTTGTCTCAGTACTGACGCATTTCTGTTGGCTGAATGCACCTGTTGGAAATACTACATCCAAGGGGCATATTTATACTTTTCTCCAGTACCATTTTAATAAAGTCTAAATAGTTTAGTTCTCCTTTGTAATCCATCCGGAGACATTATGACAATGCATTGCAATCTGATTGTAAATTCTCTACTAGATTTACCAACAACTGTATAGTACAGGGATTGTTTGAATAAATATAAACTGAATGGGTTGTGTAAGCAAGCCTATACATTGCATAGATTTGGGGATGATAAACTATGATGATAACTGGGCTCACAGGCATACCTAGGAACTTGCATGATCTTGCACAGAAATGTCTGCTTTTAGATTGAGTTACTGGCTCCCTAGTAAAATCTCTGGTTGCATGTTTGGAAAGTATGTCACATCAGAGTGCTATTCATGTGAGCCATGCTGTGCATGTGCATTCTGCCTTTTTATCAATGCCAGGAGAGGAGGAGGTATGGCTGCCTAAAAACACATGCATACATGAAAGAAGTGACAGAACAAAATATAAGAGTCTAAATTCATTTATTGGTATTGTGCTAAAAGACAGCCGATGCGTTTCAGGGGTCAAGGGAACTCCCCCTTCATCAGGACTACAACAAAACATAATATGTAAATAAAACTGTGACTGATAAAACCATAAGCCTGACAAGTATAAAACAATAAAATTGTTAGGCTCATAATTTTATCAGTTAAAATTATATTTACATTATATTATGTTTTGTTGTAGCCCTGATAAAGGGGGAGGGGGTCTCCTTTGACCCTCAAAACGTGTTGGATGTCTTTTAGCACAATAATAATAAATTCAATTGGACTCTTATCTTTTGGTCTGGTGCTCCTTCAATGTATGCACTTTTTTGTGGTAACCTGCTGGGGTACCCAATGGAGGGTAGCCTTACCTGTCGTGAGCAGCCTAACCTGAGTCAGTGGGCTCGTCAAATGTTTTTGCCCTTACAGTATTTTGTATAAACTTATATCAAAGTCCCAGTGCCTCTTAGGTGCCTTTTTGTTTTCATTGGAGTACTGTTGTCATGTGAGTTTTATTGTCGGGAAGGTATGGCAATGGCGCATCTGAGGAATATCTGCCTACAGGCTGGTCTATAGCCATGCGTCTGTTACTAATGCTGGCACCAAACGGGCTATTTACACTGATCAGCTACACAAAGCCAGTGCTGTCTGTCTAAAGTGTTACCAGTGAATCTGTGACTTTGTGCCTGACTACTGAACCATCTTGGCTTGATCTGCTCTTGATATCCGACTGTACTGATCCCAGCTTGAACTTGGACCATGCTTCTGCCTGCTCTTTCTATTCCTGAAAAGGAAATGGGGAGAGCCCCAGCAAAAAGAGTTTTATTTAGGAGGAAGGGTCTTTTCGTTTCCTTTTCAGTTTGAATTGTGTTCTGGAGTTTGAAGGGTTGGGCACCACCAATATGGTGTGTCGGTCATTCATAACTTTACTGGAGTGATATTTTTTTCAGTAAATTGATCAGGAGGTACCGTTTACAGTATGTTTCCTGTTTTATGTATCTTTCTGTTCCTGACCTGCTCGCCTGTTACCGACTCCTGAACCCTGACAACGCTTCTGCCTTTGTTATTGTACTTGATCCGATCGACAAATGCTGACCCAGCTTGCCTGACTTTGCACCAGTCCTGAGTTTCTGTGCCACAGTAATTACCAACCTACCTCTCAGATGATGCTCCTGCTTACACATCATAGCAGGCAGATCATAGCCTACGCACCAGTCTACCACCTGTCTTCTGATCCCATAGTTGTCACTCACTGTGGTGGATTCCTACCTGAAATTCCTGTGTCCAGTCTCCTGTCCATCTTCTCCTGAGCAGAAACTACTCAGAGCTGACCAATTCAGATATGTCTGTCTTCTTGTATCTGGCAAGAGCTATGAGGCACTAATGTCACTCTGCGCCCTTGCCCCACCTGTTTGCTTACCAGGGGTAACCTGAACCTGAGCCGAAGTCCGTGACAGTTATTTAATGTGGGTAAAAGCAATGTGCCAGACAAGGCAACTTGGTTGGCTGGAGTTCTGTAATTGCCAGTATATAAAGATAATTCTTGGAAATGTTTTGATATGGTCAGACATGCTATGTAAGTGTTGTATTCACTGCAGGTTCACACAAGACAAAACTCAATCTGTAACATTGATATATACAGTATATATATTTTTGCATTTGTAAGGTACATACTACCAGTATGTACTACCTGTCCCGACCATCAACTGTCTCTTCCCTTTTGTACAGCTAATTTTTTCCCACTGACAACCACGCAGCAGCATTTGTTCCTTCCCCCTGAAATTGACGCATAAACATTTTTTCCTCCCAGTGACATTTTCCTCACACTAATGCTGGGGCATTTATTTCTTTACCAATATTAGCACTTATATTGCAAAACTATTAAACTCCCTGCTGTGAAGTGCCACAACCACTAAATATGTTTGAGACAGTGCGCCTTGTGTCCCGGGTGGGTGGTGACCACTGGATTAATGCTTCAAACAGATGTAAGATTACCTGCGAACAATTATTTCCTACATTATGAATAATCTAGTATTGCCTTTTGTGAATGTACATGTAAAAACTTGACTATAGATTTACTGTGTATGTAACCTTTTTTTATTCAACAATCTTAAGCTATTAGTACAAATAATTTATTAGCATGGGTTATACATAGAGTAACCTTGAATTGTTTAAGTCACATATGTATGTATGATACAACAGTCGGGTTAAAACAAACATTTTCAATTAAAATGAAATGTGAAAAGATGAAAAATATGTTTTTGGCTGACTATTTGGCCTTCTGTGTGAATTTCCAGACATTTCACCTACTTCTAATAAGGAAAACAGAGTTCACCATCCTTCAGATTAAGTGGCAGTAACAGTTTCACAGTCATAAATTAAACCGGTAAAATATAATGTGTGGGTTATGACACCTGATCAAATGAGCCATGAATAGGTCTCTTTACTCTATTGGTTGAAATTGCTAGCAAGTAGTCTTATCCATACTTAATCATCATTCATTACCTATAACCAAGTGTACAGTGGTTTACCTAATAGACCCATAAATAGGCTGAAAACATAAATTGTGCAATTAAATAAACAATACATTAATACACTAAAGCTACGGTAAAGTGACACATTTAATCGGTATTATGAAATACAATTTTTCAGGGCCACATATAGATGTCATCCTCCTATGGGAATGCCTACACCTTAAAACCCTATTGTAACACACCTTTGCATGTGTCATGTCTATTTTTGCAAGAACTACTGCTAGAATGTAAAGCAGCATGCAAATTTCCTGTTGCCTTCTCACCGCCTGTTTTAACCCTTAAAACCACTGTGCTACAACAGCATTGACTTGAATGGGTTGCATTTGGCGGCTGTACCGCCCGCTAAACATGATATACCATTTAATTTTTGATGCAGCATGTGTACAACCCTAGGCAGCTGCATGTCCTAGTTTAGGTGTGTGGTAGGTAAAACTGCCTGCTTTTACCATCCTCCGGTGTGACATAGCCCTAACTTGTTTTACAACTAATTTTCTGCATGTTACGAATATGTAATACTCAAAAGTTCTAAATGTTCTTACCCTGCCACAGTGGTTGTAAAGGCTGAAGTTTTTTTAACTTTATGCATTCCATGTCCTGCTTCCCGCTCAGCCCCCTAATACTCACCAGATAGTCAGATACTCACCAGCTCTGGGATAGAGGGTCGGTAAGCAGCAGTAACAACCAGCAGTACCCACCAGCAGTACCAGCCAGCAGTACTCACCAGCAGTTACCCGCCAGCATTACAAATCAGCAATACCCACCAGCATTACCCAGCAGCAGTACCCACCAGCAGTACCAGCCAGCAGTACCCGCCAGCAGCTCCCACCAACAATGCCCGCCAGCAGTACCAACCAGCAATACCCACAAGCAGTACCAGCCAGCAGTATCCAAGCAGTACTCAGCAGCAGTACCCACCAGCAGTAACAGCCAGCAGTAACAGTCAGCAATACCCACACCAGCAGTACCACCCACCAGCAGTACCAGCCAGCAGAACCTGCCAGCAGTGCCCACCAGCAGTGCCAGCCCTGGAGGACAGCCAGCAGCAGCCATCAGCCATACCTGCCTGTGGGACAGCAGCAGCTGGCAATACCTGCAGGAATCCTGAGGAAGAAGTGAAGATTGAAATCAGTTGAGGTGCAGGTAAATTGCATTGCATCCGTGTGAAAGCAGCCTTAGGCCCCTTTCACATGATCAGTCCGATCGTGTCCTCCTGTCTGTTTTTCAGGTGGACCCAATCAGACCCTCCATTCACCTCTATAGAGCGACAGTTGCAATTGGACTTGTGTCCATTTACACCCGCCCATCTCCAATCCGATACACTTAAAAAAACAGAAGGGGCTATTACTGTGTAAACTGGCACCAATAGTAGGAGCTATTACTACGTAAACTGGCACCAATACTAGTGGCTATTACTGCATAAACCAGTACCAATACTAGGGACTATTACTGCGTAAACTGGCATCAGTACTCAGGGCCATTACTGCCTTAACTGGCATCATTACTAGGGGTTATTACTGTGTAAACTGGCACCAATACTAGGCTTTATTACTGCATACACTGGCACTAATACTAGGCTTTATTAATGCGTAAATTGGCACCAATACTAGGGGTTATTACTGCATAAATTGGCACCAATACTAGGGGCTATTACTGCATAAACTGACACCAATACTAGGGGCTATTCCTGCGTAAACTGGCACCAATACTAGGAGCTATTACTGCATGAACTGGCACCAATATTAGTGGCTATTAATGCATAAACCGGTACCAATACTAGGGACTATTATTGCATAAACCAGTACCAATACTAGGGCTATTAGTGCGTAAACTGGCACCAATACTAGGGGTTATTACTGTGTAAACTGGCACAAATACTAGGGGCTATTACTGCATAAACCAGTACCAATACTAGGGACTATTACTGCGTAAACTGGCACCAATTCTAGGGGCTATTACTGCCTTAACTGGCATCATTACTAGGCTTTATTACTGCATAAACTGGCACTAATACTAGGCTTTATTACTGCGTAAATTGGCACCAATACTACGGGTTATTACTGCATAAACTGGCACCAATACTAGGGGCTATTACTGCATAAACTGGCTCCAATACTAGGGGCTATTCCTGCGTAAACTGGCACCAATACTAGGAGCTATTACTGCGTAAACTGGCACCAATATTAGGAGGTTATTACTGTGTAAACTGGCACCAATACTAGTGGCTATTACTGCTTAAACCAGTACCAATACTAGGGACTATTACTGCATAAACTGGTACCAATACTAGGGGCTATTACTGCGTAAACTGACACCAATACTAGGGGCTATTACTGCATAAACTGGTACCATTACTAGGGTTTATTACTACATAAACTGACACCAATACTAGGCATTATTACTAGGGGTTATTACTGCATAAACTGGCACCAATACTAAGGGGTTATTACTGCATAAACTGGCACCAATACTAAGGGGTTATTACTACATAAACTGGCATCAATACTAGAGGTTATTACTGCGTAAACTGTTTGCTGAAATTGCTTTTAACGATCAAGAAAAGCTTTTGAAAGTTTTCCTCTTTCTTGGGTCTGAAACAATACCTGAGGAAGAAAGGAAACTCGTGAAAGCTTGTCTTTTAGGTGTTAGGTTGGTACAATAAAAAGGTAAAACTGCATACTGCATTACTCTCGTATTTTGTAACCTTATATATATTTAGTTTTTTTTTAGTGGTATGATCTAGTGGTAAAAATTGTGTCCTTCCCCCAGTTTTTTTTAAACTTTCAATTTTCATAAGGTATCAAATGTGTAACATATTTTTTCACAAAATACTTGTAGATATATGCATTAAGGGGAAGTACATATGAAGGAAATTACAATCAAGAAAATAGCATGTAATACAATGTTAAAGGTTGTTAGTGAGTTAAAACTAGGAGGAAAGAGCAATTAATCCTGTTGACCCCAATGGGTCCACACTGTCAATAGGGATTGCTCTTATGGTGAAAGGTATGAAACAAGGGTAGGAATTTGGAAGCTTCTATCGTAATACAACTTTCAAAATTCATTGAAGTCTTTTAGATAATTTGAAGCTTTGGGATCTATCAACCAGGCTTGCCAAATCTTTTTAAATTTTGTAGTGGTGAAGTTTTTGTGGACCAGCATTAACTCAAAGTGGGCTTGTGTTTACATTTTAGATTAACTCAAAGTGGGCTTGTGTGTTCAATATTAAGATAACATCAGACAGGTTGGGAGCAGTGTTGGATTTCCAAAGTTGGCTATGGTAATCCTTGCTGCTATTAGTACATTGCCAACAATAATTCTGCAGTTGAGTGGGTATATTTCAATATTGATTCCAAGTAGGGCGATAGCAGGGGAAAGAGGGATAAGGTTACCTGTGAGAGATGCAATAGAGGATGAAACAGTCTTCCAAAAACTGGAAAGACTTTTGCAATTCCATAGTGTGTGATGAAGTGTACATATCTGGTCATTACATCTCCAACATGTAGGTGAGGAGGTTGGAAATATTTTAGAAAGTCTATAGGGAGTTATGTACCAATGATGAACTATTTTTTGCAAATTCTCCCAATGTTCAATGCAAGATGTAGCAGAATAATTTATTGTAATGGCTGAGTGCCAGGCTTTCAAGGAGTAGGTTTGGGAAAGTTATTTTTCCCATTTGACCATGTTAGTGCTCTTCTCGGCAGTGGTAAATGAAGATAAACATGATAGAGGAATGATATACGTTTAGTATTATTCTCTTTTATAGAAAAAAGGAATCTCCATATATGTACAGGAACTAACATTTTTATCTTCAGGATTGAAATTTTTAAGTCACCCATTCTTTTTAATTTTATCCTCTATAGCTTTTTATGTGGAAATCAGGTAAAGAAGAGTAGAAGTTAAAACCTTGGTTCACTAAAAAGTCGACAGAAAAATTAAATTTACAGTAATCAATCACTCCTAAAGGAATATGTGTTGTGTTGTATCCTCCTCTTGTTGTGTTTTGTTTAATACACATTTCCATGCTGCCAGTGTGGCTTTAATGGTTAGGAAGTGATGTAATGTTACTATGGGAAGTAGATTGTATGCAATTGATAAAGCAAATAAATCATACACTTTTGTAACTGATTTATCTATGTTCAACCATATTTTGTTTGTATTTGGGATAAACCAATATTTCATCTGGTCTACCAGTGTGGATATATAACATTGGTGTATATTGGGTAGATTCATGCCACCTTTCTTTTTTGATGTAGTTAAGATTGCTAGTGCAATTCTGGGTTTTTTACCCTGACATATTAGTTTATTTAATTTAGAATTTATCTGTTTAAAAACTCTTGAAGATATTGGAATGGGAAGAACACGAAAATAATAAAAGGATTTTTGGTAAACTGATCATTTTAAATGCTGCCATTCTTCCAATCCAGGAAATTTGTTTTTTTTTTTTGTATGTTTTGGCTATCGTCTTGGATTTGTGATAAGAGTTTGGGGTAATTTACTTCAAAAAGTTTGGCGGTTGGATAGGTAAGTTGGATTCCTAGGTATGAGATGGAGGGTTTATCCCAGTTATAAGTATGGGTGAGGTGTAGTGAATACAGCGTTCCTGGTGGTATGTTCATTGATAAGGCAGAACATTTATTGTTATTGATCTTATAGTATTATATTTTTCCTAAATCATTTAAAAATTGTTGCACTTCTAGAAGGGATTTTTCTGGATTGGTTATCGATAGGATTATGTCATCAGCGAACAATCCTAGTTTATGTTTGGTTAGTCCAATTTTAATACCACTGATGTTAAGATTTGTTCTGATGGCTACTGCTAGAAGTTCAATTGCTAAGGAAAATATTATTGGGGAAAGTGGGCACTCCTGTCTAGTACAATTTGAGAGATCAAAGCCTTTGGAGATGCTGCCTGGGGTGAACATCTTGGCTGATGGCGTAGTGTAGGAGGACATTATGGCTTCATGTATAAAGCCGGTAAGGCTGAATTTCTTAAGGGTTTCTGAGATACACCCCCAGTGAAACCTGTCGAATGCCTTCTCCATATCTAGTCCCAGAAGCGCAGAAGGGATTCTATTGTGTTTGACATAGTTTATCAGGTTTATCATTCGTCTGGTGCTATCTGGTCCTTGACGACTTTTTACAAAGCCAGGTCAGGTTCAATGAGGTATAGAGTCACTTCTATAATCCAGTTAGCTAGTATTTTAGAGAAAATTTTAAGATCTGAATTTAAAAGAGAAATCGGTCTATAGTTTTTCATGGCATGGAATCCTTATAAAGATTGCCTCTAACATTTCTTTGGGAAAGTTGTTATTTTTGTTTATTTGGTTAAATATGTTTGTTAGATAAGGAACTAGAATGTCAATAACATCTTTATAATATTCATTTGATAAGTCATCTGCTCCTGGGGCCTTGTTAAGGGGTAGAGAGCATATCACTTTATGCATCTCTTCAACTAATATTGGGTCATTGATTTTTTTTTTTTTAAGTATCGGGGTTGGTGAGTGTCTTTGTCCTTTTTTAAAATATAGAGTTCATAATATTCTGATAGGGTATCCGCTATATCTTGTGGGATATACATGGTTTTACCTGAATTATGGTGGATTACTTTTTGTATTTTGTGTCCGTTTTGTTTCTGGCGTAATTGTGAAGCTAATAGTTTCCCTGCTTTATTGCCTTGGGACTAGTGGTTCAGTTTAAGTTTTTTTTATGTATTTTTCATGGTTGGAGATTAGAATTGCTCTTAATTTGTTTCTTGTGGAGTTTACTTGTTGGAGAAGGGATGTATTATTGTGGTTAGTTTTGTGGGTTTTTTACAAGTTTGGAAATTGTTTCCAATAGGTTATTGAGTGAACGAGTTTTATGTTTTTTTTCCTTGGAAGCTAGCTGTATCAATAATCCTCTAATATAAGCTCTTATGTGTACACCAAAGGTTGGTGGAGGAGGTGGGGTCTTGGTTGTTAATTGCAAAGAATTCATTAAATTTTTCTTTCGACACAGACAGATGTTTCTCCTGCGTCTGTTACTTTCTGCAGGAGAACCCTGTCTGTGATGAAAAAATCTATACGGGTGTAAGATTTATATACATTAGAGAAAAAGGTAAAGTCCTTTTCAGTGGACTGGAGGCATCTCCAGGGGTCGAAGAGGTCTTTGAGTGAGAAAAAATTGCTTAGTCCATTCCTTATGACATGGGTTCCTTTGGAGGTGTCTATTGTTGGATCCATTGGAGCGTTAAAGTCCCCACATATGATAAGGTTTCCTTTTTGCATTCTTTTTATTTTTTTTTAAGTTTTCTTGATAAATTGCATGGGTTTTTTGTTAGGGGCATATACAGTATCTCACAAAAATGAGTACACCCATCACATTTTTGTAAATATTTTCATGTGACAACACTAAAGAATTGACAGTTTGCTACAATGTAAAGTAGTGGGTGTACAGCTTGTATAACAGTGTAAATTTGCTGTCCCCTCAAAATCACTCAACACAGAGCCATACATGTCTAAACTGCTGGCAAAAGTAAGTAAACCCCTAAGTGAAAATGTCCAAAATGTGTGAATGGGGAGCAGGTGTGTTAAATTTGGTGTTATCGCTCTCACTCTCTCATTCTGGTCACTGAAAGTTCAACATGGCACCTCATGACAAAGAACTCTCTGATGATCTGAAAAAAAGAATTGCTTATCTACATAAAGATGGCCTAGGCTATAAGAAGATTACCAAGACCATGAAATTGAGCTATAGCACGGTGGCCAAGACCATCCAGCGGTTTAAGGACAGGTTCCACTCAGAACAGGCCTCTCCATGGTCAACCAAGGAAGTTGAGTGTACATGCTCAGCGTCATATCCAGAGATTGTCTTTGGTAAATAGACGTATGAGTGCTGCCAGCATTGCTACAGAGGTTCAAGGGGTGGGGGGGGTCAGCCTGTCAGTGCTCAGACAATACACTCCCCACTGCATCAAATTGGTCTGCATAGCTGTCATCCCAGAAGGAAGCCTCTTCTAAAGATGATGCACAAGAAAGCCTGCAAACAGTTTGCTGAAGACAAGCAGACTAAGGACATGGATTACTGGAACCATGTCCTGTGGTCTAATGAGTTGGTTTAGATGGTGTCAAGCGTGTGTGGCAGCAACCAAGTTAGGAGTACAAAGACAAATGTGTCTTGCTTACAGTCAGGCATGGTGGTGGGGGTGTCATGGTCTTGGGCTGCATGAGTGCTGCCAGCACTAGGGAGCTACAGTTCATTGAGGGAACCACGAATGCCAACATGTACTGTGACATACTGAAGCAGAGCATGATCCCCTCTCTTCGGAGACTGGGCCCCAGGGTATTCCAACATGATAAGGACCCCAAACACACCTCCAAGATGACCACTGCCTTTCTAAAAAAGATGAGGGTAAAGGTGATGGACTGGCCAAGCATGTCTCCAGACCTAAACCCTGTTAAGCATCTGTGGGGCATCCTCAAATGGAAGGTGGAGGAGCGCAAGGTCTCTAACATCCACCATCTCCGTGATGTCGTGGCCACACAAAATATCAACACTTTTGGCCGAATTTGGACATTTTCACTTAGGGGTATACCCACTTTTGTTGCCAGCGGTAGACATTGTTGGCTGTGTGTTGAGTTATTTTGAGGGGACAGCAAATTTACACTGTTATACAAGCTGTACACTCACTAATTTACATTGCAGCAATGTATAATTTCTTTAGTGTTGTCACATGAAAAGATATGATAAAATATTTACAAAAATGTGAGGGGTATACTCACTTTAATGAGATACTGGAGATTGGCAATGGTGATTGTTGTATTGTCAATGTTGGCGACTAATATTATGAATCTTCTTTGGGGGTCTGTTTTGGAGTCCAGAAGAGGAAACTTGACAGAGTCCTTGATAATTGTAATAATTCCTCTTTTCTTTTTTGAGTAGTTTAAGAAGAACAAATGTGGGAATTTGTGATTGGAGAACTGAGGAGGATTTTCATTATTGAAGTGGGATTACTGAATGCATACAATGTCACTGTTGGATTTAACGCATCTTTCCAGAGAGTTTTCCTTTTATAAGGGCTATTAAATCCTTTTACATTGAGAGAAAGAATATTGAGGTGTGCCATGCCCTTATAAACTTTTTTTTAACACAGAAATCTTTTACTTTGGGTGACACTTTTTAACTGCTATATTGGGGGTTGTAAGCGTTTTGCAGCTTCTAAGGGAAAGGGTGGGGGTAAAATGTTAACTTAAAGATGAATAAACTGTAACTTGTAAAAGTTAGAGAGTTGAGGTACAACTCTTGGGTTGAAAATCTTATGCACTGGTAACTTGAGGGTTTGTGTAACAAGCCGTCAAACCTGGAGGCTCCTTCTGTGGGATTTGAAGGAACTTTCTCAAAGCAAAAGGAAGGTATCTATTAAAGCGGAGTTCCGGGCACAGAATCGTTTTTTTTTTTTTAATCTCCCCCTAACAATCACCCTTACACATCGATACATCAGCTAATCCTGGTTAGAATGGTGAAATAATCAGTTTGCAAGAATAAAATCTTACTTTATATAATTTCTGCTGTGCGGCGCCATCTTTGTTGTGGATTGCCGAGTCCGTTCTGGGGAAATGTCTTCCCTTCTTCCTGATTCCAGTGGGCGTAGGCCTGTGAGTCGAGCGCGAATTCTCGCGCATGCCCAGTACTATGCGATCGGCATAGTACTGGTTTCCATAGGGACGGCAATGTTACAGGAAGTTGCCGCCCCTATAAATCCACCCCCCGCCTCCCGGAAGCTCCAACAACGTGCAGGAGAGGAGAGAGAGGAGCATAGAGACAAACAAACAGAGAGAGAGAGAGAGAGAGCGAGCGAGCGAGCGAGCGAGCGCACCACCGATCATTTACAGGACACAGGTATGTTTTATATTGCTTGCCCAGCATCACAAATTTTATTAAAGGGGCACCCTGCTTATCTTTTTGTGAAATTTAGGTGGAACCCTGCATATATTTTGACGAAATTTAGGGGGGCACCCTGCTTATAAAGTGATGAATTTAAAGGGTAACCCTGCTTATATTGGGCTGTGTTTTAAGGGGAACCCTGCTTATATTGGGCTGTGTTTTAAGGGGAACCCTGCTTATATTGGGCTGTGTTTTAAGGGGAACCCTGCTTATATTGGGATCAATTTTAAGGGGAACCCTGCTTATATTGGGCTATGTTTTAAGGGGAACCCTGCTTATATTGGACTGAAATTTAAGGGGAACCCTGCTTATATTGGGATCAATTTTAAGGGGAACCCTGCTTATATTGGGCTGTGTTTTAATGGGAACCCTGCTTATATTGGACTGAAATTTAAGGGGAACCCTGCTTATATTGGGATCAATTTTAAGGGGAACCCTGCTTATATTGGACTGAAATTTAAGGGGAACCCTGCTTATATTGGGATCAATTTTAAGGGGAACCCTGCTTATATTGGGCTGTGTTTTAAGGGGAACCCTGCTTATATTGGACTGAAATTTAAGGGGAACCCCGCTTATATTGGGATCAATTTTAAGGGGAACCCTGCTTATATTGGGCTGTGTTTTAAGGGGAACCCTGCTTATATTGGACTGAAATTTAAGGGGAACCCTGCTTATATTGGGATCAATTTTAAGGGGAACCCTGCTTATATTGGGCTGTGTTTTAAGGGGAACCCTGCTTATATTGGACTGAAATTTAAGGGGAACCCTGCTTATATTGGGATCAATTTTAAGGGGAACCCTGCTTATATTGGGCTGTGTTTTAAGGGGAACCCTGCTTATATTGGACTGAAATTTAAGGGGAACCCTGCTTATATTGGGATCAATTTTAAGGGGAACCCTGCTTATATTGGACTTAAATTTAAGGGGAACCCTGCTTATATTGGGATCAATTTTAAGGGGAACCCTGCTTATATTGGGCTGTGTTTTAAGGGGAACCCTGCTTATATTGGACTGAAATTTAAGGGGAACCCTGCTTATATTGGGATCAATTTTAAGGGGAACCCTGCTTATATTGGACTGAAATTTAAGGGGAACCCTGCTTATATTGGGATCAATTTTAAGGGGAACCCTGCTTATATTGGGCTGTGTTTTAAGGGGAACCCTGCTTATATTGGACTGAAATTTAAGGGGAACCCTGCTTATATTGGGATCAATTTTAAGGGGAACCCTGCTTATATTGGGCTGTGTTTTAAGGGGAACCCTGCTTATATTGGACTGAAATTTAAGGGAAACCCTGCTTATATTGGGATCAATTTTAAGGGGAACCCTGCTTATATTGGGCTGTGTTTTAAGGGGAACCCTGCTTATATTGGACTGAAATTTAAGGGGCACATTTAAACCCCAAAAAAAAACATGCACATAACATCTGTAAGGGCTCTACTCCTTCTAGATATCCTATATGTTTGTATGTGTGTATGTGTGTATGTGTGTGTATATATATATATATATATATATATATATATATATATATATATATATATATATATGTGTGTATATATGTATATGTGTGTGCATATTATATATATCTATCCAAAATATAAAAGTTGAAAGGGATTTTAATTATTTTTTTTCTTTTAGATTTTCTAACATGGAAGGTGAAAAGCCATCCTGCAGTGGTTCCAGGAAGGCAACTTGGGAGGAGAGAGTAAGCATAACTTTTAAAAAATTTTATAAAATTTTTTTATATTATAGATAACGAAATTATCAATATTGCTATTGCTCTATATTTTTCAATAAAGATGCTTATAATGTGTTATAAAACAAAATTTTATTAGAAAAAAAGAAAGATTAAAAAACTCTTTACAAACATAATTATAAATTACACATCATATCTTAAATAAAAATTTAAATTATAAAATATAAAAAATGTTAACCCTTTGTATTTTTTTTTGTTTTTGGGTTAAAAAAGAGCAAAATGCTTATCAATGAAATCTGGAAGGAATATCCACCGATTGAACAGGATCCAGCGTTTCCAGTGAATCCAAAAAAGAAGATTTGCCAACACACATCCGAGAGTGAAGAGGAGGGCGACATCTCTCGTCTTGGCAACAAAGACTGGTGCAGGTGTGGGAACTGCATCCCAATGGCTACTCCTTTGGAATCTGTATGCTGCCAGGAGATAAATGAGGTGGAGGGCAGCATCCCGGATGGTGAAGATTGCATCATAGAGTGTGAAACCTTCAAACTTTTCTGCACCACTGAGAACCTAGTAAAAATAAACTGCATAGCCATCCATCAATATCCACCGTCTATAGACCCTGAAAACAACAGGTATAACATTAAATTTTAATATATGTCAAATATTTGCATACTAATATATCTTGTAAACTTTTTTATATATGATGTATAATGTAAAGTAATTCAATGTTCTCTATGCACATTTATTTTATTTGTTTTTTTAAAAATAATTAATTTAATTATTAGAGTGATTATATTTTTTTTATATTTATATTTTTTTTATTTTTTAGGAGACTAAGAAAGACTGCGTACAGGAGCTTCACTGCTTGGATATATGGCTACTTGGGCAAAGGAAACAGAAGAGTAGTTCCATCATGTGCAGTGAATGCCGTCAGACATGCTTTTCCTGATCCTGATGATTCATATGTGGGTTTCATGTGTAGTAATGACTACGATGCTTCTGAAATGGCATCTGAGTAGTTTTTTTATTATATTTTTCAAATAAATTGTATTTAGATTGCAAAGAACAAATTTCAAATTCATTATTGTTTCATTAATTTTTGCTATGGTCGTGTGTATATTATTCACTTTGCATTTCAACGTTGACATCAATGTTCCCTCTAATTTTTTACTGTGCTGAGCAAATAAAAAAAATTTCTGAGCGCAAACCTTTAGATTGAGCAATGGGGGGGGGGGGGGGGGACGTCAATGCAGAGTGACCAGCTTGCCCCAATCAACTGCAGAGTGCCACAGCAATGCCCCCAATAAACTGCAGAGTGCCACAGCAATGCCCCCAATAAACTGCAGAGTGCCACAGCAATGCCCCCAATAAATTGCAGAGTGTCACAGCAATGCCCCCAATAAACTGCAGAGTGCCACAGCAATGCCCCCAATACATTGCAGAGTGCCACAGCAATGCCCCCAATACATTGCAGAGTGCCACAGCAATGCCCCCAATACATTGCAGAGTGCCACAGCATTGCCCCCAATAAACTGCAGAGTGCCACAGCAATGCCCCCAATAAATTGCAGAGTGTCACAGCAATGCCCCCAATAAACTGCAGAGTGCCACAGCATTGCCCCCAATAAACTGCAGAGTGCCACAGCATTGCCCCCAATAAATTGCAGAGTGCCACAGCAATGCCCCCAATAAAATGCAGAGTGCCACAGCATTGCCCCCAATAAAATGCAGAGTGCCACAGCAATGCCCCCAATAAAATGCAGAGTGCCACAGCATTGCCCCCAATAAAATGCAGAGTGCCACAGCATTGCCCCCAATAAACTGCAGAGTGCCACAGCATTGCCCCCAATAAATTGCAGAGTGCCACAGCAATGCCCACAATAAACTGCAGAGTGCCACAGCAATGCCCCCAATAAACTGCAGAGTGCCACAGCAATGCCCCCAATACATTGCAGAGTGCCACAGCAATGCCCCCAATACATTGCAGAGTGCCACAGCAATGCCCCCAATAAATTGCAGAGTGCCACAGCAATGCCCCCAATAAACTGCAGAGTGCCACAGCAATGCCCCCAATAAACTGCAGAGTGCCACAGCAATGCCCCCAATAAACTGCAGAGTGCCACAGCAATGCCCCCAATAAACTGCAGAGTGCCACAGCAATGCCCCCAATAAAATGCAGAGTGCCACAGCAATGCCCCCAATACATTGCAGAGTGCCACAGCATTGCCCCCAATAAACTGCAGAGTGCCACAGCAATGCCCCCAATAAACTGCAGAGTGCCACATCAATGCCCCCAATAAACTGCAGAGTGCCACAGCATTGCCCCCAATAAATTGCAGAGTGTCACATCAATGCCCCCAATAAACTGCAGAGTGCCACAGCATTGCCCCCAATAAACTGCAGAGTGCCACAGCAATGCCCCCAATAAATTGCAGAGTGTCACAGCAATGCCCCCAATAAACTGCAGAGTGCCACAGCATTGCCCCCAATAAACTGCAGAGTGCCACAGCATTGCCCCCAATAAATTGCAGAGTGCCACAGCAATGCCCCCAATAAAATGCAGAGTGCCACAGCATTGCCCCCAATAAAATGCAGAGTGCCACAGCAATGCCCCCAATAAAATGCAGAGTGCCACAGCATTGCCCCCAATAAAATGCAGAGTGCCACAGCATTGCCCCCAATAAACTGCAGAGTGCCACAGCATTGCCCCCAATAAACTGCAGAGTGCCACAGCAATGCCCCCAATAAACTGCAGAGTGCCACAGCAATGCCCCCAATAAACTGCAGAGTGCCGCAGCAATGCCCCCAATAAACTGCAGAGTGCCGCAGCAATGCCCCCAATAAACTGCAGAGTGCCACAGCAATGCCCCCAATAAAATGCAGAGTGCCACAGCAATGCCCCCAATAAACTGCAGAGTGCCACAGCAATGCCCCCAATAAACTGCAGAGTGCCACAGCAATGCCCCCAATAAACTGCAGAGTGCCACAGCAATGCCCCCAATAAACTGCAGAGTGCCACAGCAATGCCCCCAATAAACTGCAGAGTGCCGCAGCAATGCCCCCAATAAACTGCAGAGTGCCACAGCAATGCCCCCAATAAACTGCAGAGTGCCACAGCAATGCCCCCAATAAACTGCAGAGTGCCACAGCAATGCCCCCAATACATTGCAGAGTGCCACAGCAATGCCCCCAATACATTGCAGAGTGCCACAGCAATGCCCCCAATACATTGCAGAGTGCCACAGCAATGCCCCCAATACATTGCAGAGTGCCACAGCAATGCCCCCAATAAACTGCAGAGTGCCACAGCAATGCCCCCAATAAACTGCAGAGTGCCACAGCAATGCCACCAATAAAATGCAGAGTGCCACAGCAATGCCCCCAATAAAATGCAGAGTGCCACAGCAATGCCCCCAATAAAATGCAGAGTGCCACAGCAATGCCACCAATAAACTGCAGAGTGCCACAGCAATGCCCCCAATAAACTGCAGAGTGCCACAGCAATGCCCCCAATAAATTGCAGAGTGCCACAGCAATGCCCCCCCGCGACCCCGTGCACTTACCTCACGGACGGTCACGGCACTCTGTCTTCAGTCCCCGGCTTCCAGCTTCCCGCGTCTCCATCCTCCCGAGTCCCGGCGCCTCCTCCTCGGCCAATGGCATGAAGTTGGCCTTTCGGCCAATCAGGAAGCGGGAGGACCCGCTCCCTGATTGGCCAGGAGGAGGATCCGTATGACAATAGCGAATTTTCATTCGCTATTGTCACACGATGGGCGTGCTCTCGGGGGGTGCACGCTCTGCTCCCTGGCCGCTCTGTCTGCGGCTGCGCCGTCTAACTAGGTGCTTGCGCGGGACGTAATTTCCACTGCGCGTCCGCGCACGCGCGCACCTTAAAGGGAACACTGGTTGACATCACAGCATAATTGTCAACATTGCTTTAAATATTTAGTCCCTAAATTTCCATACTTTTTTTTTTTTTAAATAAATGTGTTTATTGAAGTGTTTAGGGTGTGTGGGTAGGTGGTGTTTGGTAGATAGATAGATAGATAGATAGATAGATAGATAGATAGATAGATAGATAGATAGATAGATAGATAGATAGATAGATAGATAGATAGATAGATAGATAGATAGATAGATAGATAGATAGATAGATAGATAGATAGATAGATAGATAGATAGATAGATAGATAGATAGATAGATGTGGCGCATAGATATTAGTTACATTGTGCGTATTTACTCACCACAGATTATGTTATCAGATGTGGAAATCTTGTTCGATGTTCCTGGATGGCAGTAGATGTATCTGGTCTTTCTTCGGGTGCTATATTGCACGGCATTTCTTTATTTTTAGAAACCCATGTGGAATGAACATGTCCAGAAATTAATCTTATCATGTCCCCTATAATTGGAATGACATGTGTTAAAGTAATTTTTTCGTACACATGTCTGGCTATCCACTTTTTCCGACCACGTGGAAACTCCAGGTTCATCCTTTGTAATTGAACTGTTTCGCCTGATTCCATTTTTTTTTCTATTAGTGCAGGTCTCCTTACAATATTTTTGTTGTGGCATAAAGCTGCCACTTTTGTCCGTGCCTCCATAGAGTCAAACCTGTAATGTATTCTTTTTGGTCTATATTTTAACATCATACTATGGAATGTCTCTATGGTTCCGGTTTGACAAAAATATGTAAGGTGAGGTATGTCCTTCTGGATTTGGGGATCTTTCACTAACTGAGATAGGGCATCATAAGCTGGGCTCTTCTTTTGAAGCCATTGGAGATCCTCAGATTCAGGAAAACTTGCCTCATGTAAGCAGCCATACTCCTCCTCTCCAACTTTCCATGCATGTACATTTAGGACATGATAAAGTATTGACTCCCATCTCATTTTAAAATAATCCCCATCTCCTTTGGACGTTCTGCTGCACCAATAAAAGTGGTTTAGAATAGGCCCAATCCACGGTGTTAGTGGTCTGTAGGCCTTTTTCTTGGTCAATTGAAGCAACTTTCTTTTTATATTTTTCACGTAGTGCCAAATGTCGAATTGGTGCTTGATAGGTTGATAACGTGGACCACTTAACACTTTTCTAATTCCGGTATGTCGATCTGTGCCGATGAAATGGACTTCCAAATTGTTCTCCAGTATTCTGTCTAAGCATTTAATGAACCCAAATTTCTCCATGGCAACAGATGAAGTGGTCTGTGTGACCTGAACCACCTCTAAATCGACAATTTTTTTGGATACTCTGTCCATAAAAGTGTATGTACAATATTTGGCTGAGAATCCAGGACTATCGCATTGCCCATCGCCCACCAGGAACAATGGGTTTTCCTTTACCAAGCTCTGTACCTCTTCTTGTTCCTTTTTCCATGCAATGTCTATAGCTGGAAATACAAAACGTTGCTGGCTGCTATGAAACGAAGACTTCCCAAACATAAGAATTCCAGCATAATCGCATAGTTCCTTAAATTTTGCGTAACTAGATCCTGAAAGAACTATTGATCCAGCAATGATGATGTTTCCAGCGGTTATATTCTTAATTTTTGGCTGACTCTGCCACAGCTTTAAATTATGTTGTGATTGGCATATGGAATGTACAATTACCATCGATCCCACATATTTTTTATCGAGTTTGGTAATTTTAGCTGAGCAACTTCTCCGTGGGCATCTCATTTCCATCAAGATGGGGTCGAGGCAACTTTCAAAGACAATGTATTTTTTTTCTTTTATTACTGTGTTTGGATCTTGACTTGCTACCAATTCCTCATGCTCAAATTTTTCTGGTGATTCACATGCGGAAATGTGAAAACTGGAGTCCTGCTCATACTTTAATTTCCTTTTTTTTTCAATCAAAATGCTTGGTAGGGGTGAATCACTCACTGACTCATTGTCTGACAAAACATTTATAGGTGTTTGTACAGAAGCAGATGGACCTTCAATGTCCATTGATTGGACAGGGACCTTGCATTTTGACGAAGAAGGAAACACATCTTTGAGTGGTGTGGACTCATGCAGAGGCTGTATAAAATATGTAAATTCTTGGACATATGGGTGATCATGAATTATGCTTTCCTCCTTTGCTACTTTGAAATAACTTTCCTCTGATTTTTCCCATTCCAATTCAAAGTCAACTGTTTGGGTACTCACATCGGTGCAGAGTTTGATCTTCTGTGAGGACTGATGACAAGGACATTTACACTGAGATGTGCATGGTTCACCGCTTTTGTCTTCAGTCCTTCTTTTTGACAGTCTTTTTTCCCAGCTGTCCTCAGAAAGTATACTTGAACTGGTTTGTGGAAAAATAGTCGGCACAGCATTTGCCAGTAAAAATTTTTTGGATCCTTTGATGACATAACAATCCCTA